>NW_022107432.1:15872016-15906118 GCF_000313985.2 Echinops telfairi | reverse complement strand
GGGGGGGAATCATCATGGCATGCCAAGCAGGATGTCACTTTACACTCGATTGGCCACATCGTCAAGGTTCATTTCCATTGCGCTTTGTGTCAGTTCAGAAACTTTACACATGAGGCTGTGTGTTGCAGTCTACCACTGCTGACTGCCCCGGGGCTAGCCCAGAGTCCCAATCTTGTCATTGGTTTTCCAGAATGCCTCTGTGAGAATTAGTTGCATATGCTGGCCAGCCTCACCATTTGAGACAGGCCTGTGGTTTGGTTGTATTTTTATAAATCACTCTCTTACTAAACACTTACTATCTTTGACATATTTAGATAGGGCAAAGAGGAGAACAGGAAGAGGGTGAAAATAGTCCTGGGTAATGATAGGTGGGAGGATAGGTGGATGGATATAGATGAAATGGATGAATGGCTTTTGACATGAATAATAGAAAACAAATGTGAGAAGGGTATTGCTTTCAATTTCTGTCTACTGCTTCTAAAATGTGTCATGAAATGTGCATAAGAGAGATATACAGACTGTTTTTTTAGTAGTGACCTTATTCAACTACCTGCATCAGCTTAAAACAATGGAGAAAGAAACCTTTAACTTAGATTAAGATTAGATAAAGACACGAAATCCTCATGGGGTAGAAGAATGATGGGTGTGGGAGGGTGTAAGATACACACATTTTTGCTTTGTTTTAATTTATTTTTGTTCTTAGTGTCAACTCAAGGTGTATTGACTAGGATTGCAGGCAATTACTTATTTTTTATTATAACAATTGCATTTAAAACACTGAGTGATCTCCAAATTGCTTCAGTCTACTTCCAAATGAAACCCTTGCAATGAGTTTTTTGCATTGATTTAATTAATTTAATGGATAGCCCCTGTTGTTGATTTGTGATACATATGACAAAATAAAATATAGATATGACAGATACAATTACATGGGTAAGTTTTTGTAGAGATTGGAAGAGAATAAATGGACTTTGTAGGTATATATTTCAAGGAGCCCTGGTGGTGTGGTGGGTTATCATACCACAAGGTCAGCAGTTTGAATCCACCAACTATTTGGAACTGACAAGATGAGACTTTCTGCTCCCATAAAGATTTACAGCCTCTGAAATCTAAAACAGTTCTATTCTGTTCTGTAGGGTTGCTATGAATCATAATTAACTCGATGGCTGTGAATTTTTGTTATTGTTTTGGTTTTGATACATATCTTAGCTATTGTTATCTTTCTTCTTCTATCATCTGTTCTTTTGTCTGGGTTCTGTTGGTAGAGTTAACTGTGTAATTTGTCTATAATTTTTAAAATACTATGGCACATTTATGACCCCAAAGAAGGAAATGATACCCAGAGCTAAATATAGTAACCATTGGTTTTTTCCATCCTTTCAAGGAAAGGGTAAATGCATTTCACATGGGTAAAAGATCTATTTCTATTAAATATCTATTTTCATTAAGACATACAGGAGAAGTTTCCTGCTTTTTACTACACAAATTAGATAATCAATAAAATGCAGAGAATGACTGTTCAAAACACCTATAACCTTCCTTTATTGCGAATCAAGACAGATGCAATATGCATCACACTTCCCACCATCCATATTGAGACACAGCAGAGAGTTATGTGCCTAACTCTCAAACAACTAATATACTCTCTACGAGACTCAATCAACTGAACGTTTCTTCCAAGACAAGCATTGAGCTACTACTAATGGAAAAGCACAGGCTTTGTCAGAAATTACTCAAGAGGAGAGCAGTAGAGTCAATAGTCCAGTAGGTGGCACTGTGTGCAATATGGCATACATTTTGGTTTGCCAACCTTTCCCTCAGTTCGTACCAGTTCACTTTGCAGTGTTCTCCAGCTGTCTCATCAGTTCTGAGAGTTATTGATCCAATAAGTTATATTGCTGCTGAAGTTGGTTAGACATGATTTTTTCTATTTCCAATTAGGTACTGGGAAAATAAATATATTTTTTAAATGTCATCCCCACCCCCTATAGTTCTGTGTAGCTTTCATTCACTAATATTGAATAAAGTGATGGTCACTTTCCAAGGGTTTTTTTTTAAAGAAAATACCAATCAGTTTTATATATCAGGTTTTTAACTATCTTATGCTTCATCGTGTATTAAGACCATGAATGAGGTATTTCAATAACTCCAGTAACATGATTTATTCCTCTTCATAAAATCTAAAAGCAGTCCTTAGTGTAAACACTTATATGGTTATCAACAATATGATTTTAGTAGTTCTTCAGATTGTCTTAAATACTAATAATTTCACAACTACTTTACTGCAGCACACCACAGCATTTTTCAAAAAGCCATCATACAATGCAAATTTTTATAGTAAGGTCAAATCTTGATGATTACTAAAAGTTTGTTATTCTCATTCAATTAACTAGCAAAAAGATTCAACAGAAAGATACTTAAGGGTATGAAAAAGTACAGTTGCATTTGATGCAGAGTCAGATGCATTCTGGGAGGATAGAAAAATGAAGGAATTTATCTAAATTGTGCCAGATAGTGGTGACAGTCCCCAGAGGGAGGACTGAGCATCCAGTAGTTCTGTGTCAAAGCACCTAATAACGCATTGACTAAGAGCAACAAGAGGCACAGAGCAGAATGTCTTGTGAAGAAGGCCATTTTTCCCACCATTAGATGTGTCAAAATCGGATTCATATTCCTAGAACCCCACACTCTGATTCAGTCTATTGAAAAGTCACTTGTAAGATTCTTCCATTGGAGTTGCAAGAGTTTGTCATGCATAAGCGACTAGCCTGGAAGTAGACCTGATTTCTCTATTGTTGAGTACTTAGTTAGGAATTATTATGACATTCTGAAGATCTTGTCTGCTAAATAGATTTACACTGTAAGAGCCTAGCATTCTGTATTATGTTCCATAATCTGTCCTCAACAAAATGGGTAAGATGTATTATTATTTTTTGGTATCATTTTGAACTATAATAGCTGGGCATAGAGGATTATGTAAGTGATACACTTGGTGTCAATTTGCCAAGGGGGTTGAGTCTATTTAGAATATTAACTGTGTTCAGCATGGGTTGAATGTGTATTAAGATCCTAAAAGCCCACCAGAAAAATGTAACATAATTGGATGAGTCTTTTGTACCATAATCAAATAAGATTTTTTGAGCTATATTAACCTCTGTATGTTCTACATCAGCCCCAGGAATGCAAAGGGCTGCAGCTACCCTGAATAGAAAGATAATTCCAAATAGAGGTTAGAAAACTGATGAAAGTTTCAAACCATTTTTTAAAAATTCTATTAAATTGACTCATTATTCAAGCCATAATATACTGTTTATTTTAGAATTTTGAAGTGTGATAATTCAAGTTTTGCTTTAAAAAGCAAAGTCACCAAGTACAAGGTATTATTATTTTCTTATTCTCAATGAACACAAATAACTCTGGGATACGCTTCCCTGGGGGAGAAAAACCTACGTGTTATTATGCATCATTGAAAAGGCAAAAAGAGAGAAAACAAACAAAGCATTAATTTGGTTCCAGCATATGCTGACATTAACAAAACTATTTTTATTATATTATTGAAATATTTAATAAACTGATAAAGAAACGTTCTTTGTATCTTAATTGCACTAACATTTGCATGATTCTTTTTCCTCTGCCAAATTCTCTAACATTTCCTCGCTAGGCTGAAATGGAATCCCCATGGCGTTCGAATTCCGTGAGCATATTGGTGGTGCACTGTTGTGCTTTGCAAAAGGTGCTCAAGACAGAACCCACTCCTCAGTGAAACCGACGGCCAAGTCACTGCCATCAAGTCAATGCTGACTCACCGCAAGCCCCTGTGAGTGTGAGGCTGTAACTGTGTGTGGGAGTTAGCAAGCCCCATCTTTCTCCCAAGGAGCTGCTGGTGGTTTCTAACTGCGGACCAAGTGGATTTCAGCCCAACTCATAACCACTACACCACCAGGTTCCTTTTCATCAGTGAAAAACCTCTTTTTATCCCACCCATTTTCATCCTCACCTTATCATCACCTGGAATATTACCTTAATAGATTTTCTCACAATCTACAATTATGACATGTGTGTATTTGTTTAATGCTCACTGATCATTTGTCACCCAACAGGAATGTCAACATCCTGGGGGAAGAGACTTGTCCAGATCGTTCAGTGAGAAAGATAAAGACAGGCGATGAGCTGGGCTGACATAAGTGAGGGCCATGCAGTGGTACCTTTTGCTGTGTAGCGAGTTGCTATGAACTGGAATCTTCTTGGTAGCACTTAATAAGAACAGTAGGTTAGATGTGCAAGAAAAAAATGTGTTTCCATTTAAAGCCAAATCATGGATGAATCTGATATCTCACATAAAGAATTCATACGTTGACAGAAAAAAGATAAAGCACCATTTTTTTTTCAATGAGCAAAAATTTGAGTAACGGTTTCTCCAAAGAAGATAGACAAATGGCCAACAAATATACGCAAAGGCATTCAACATCATTTTCTGTTAGAAAAATAGAAGTCAAACCTCAACAACATACCACTTCATGATCACTAGGATGCAAAGACTCAAAGATGGAAATGTAGCTGCTGTGTGATAGGAAAGGAATGGAGCCAAAAGACAGGTCAAGGGCTGTATTTGGAAGTGCAGCCCGCCAGAGGGAGATGTCTGGAATGGCCAGGGTCAGTTTTATCCTCCGCTGGACCCACTAGTCCAGCCTTTTGATAATCGGAAACAGGGCTGAAGGTCTCATCTTCTCTAACTGTTTCATGCTGGACAGGGATGGTGAGAGACATAGCTGGTCTGTCATGGTTGTCCAGTGAGCACCTTAGAGGTTGGAAGCCAGCCCATGTAGGTTTGACTGGTGAAGGCACACATGCATTCCTGCAAACTCCTTAGTTTCCCACATTTCCCCTTTCTGTTCTATAAAGAGTTGTTGAGGTCAAATAACCTCTTTTTATATGCCTTAGCTTTCTATAGAAGCAGCTTGTGATTGTAAGGACAAAGATTATGACTAAGAGTAGCACCGTTGGGCTAGCACCTGCACTATGCAAAATTACTTAAACCCAGGCATATGGTCAAGTCACTCCAAACCGTGTACTGATTGTTTAATTACATCAGTGCTGGGGACTGACTTTAACCAGTTTTTAAAGGTATTGAAAATTTCCTTTTTTAGCTGAATTATGTCTAAACTTTCCCTTTAATCCTTGCAAATGACTTCTAATTAAAACCCAGTCGTGTAAGGTTACATTATATGGATAAGGAGTTGCACAAAAATCAGTAGTCTTCCAATCACATTTTAACGTCAATTGATGCTGCAAGTCCGTGGTTTGATCTCCTTGCCACTGAACAGTTTGTTGCAATTTAGCCACATTTCCTTCTAGTTCATCATCTATCTTTGCCTGCATGGCCCATAGTTAGTATGAGTCTGCTTCCCACGTCTGTATAAAATGTTCAGTTTTGATACATTCCTAAAGCCCTCCTCCCCCAACAGCAATGGTAGTGGCAATTGCTATGAGCCCAAGGAATGATTATTCCCACAAATTGACAAAAGTATGTGCAACAGTAAGGATGTCTCTAGACTGCTGTCCCATCTGCGGTCCATCTGCATGGGGACACACACCCTTAGCTGGTTCTTTAAGATGAAGACACTGTCTCTAGAGAGGTCTATAAGCAGAGCTTGGTTAAGGCAAGTACACAGTCTACAATTAGAGCATGTGACACCGAGTGCAGTCTCATCTATCCACGTTTCCAACAGCAAACACATAGGGAAGCTTACACAGGAAACTATGTGCTGAGTCTCATCTTTATGGTAAGTGTATATAGAACCAGACTGACCAGGAGTGGTAAAACTTCCTATATATCCCGTTAAAAGTTTGGTGGCAATAGGGATTTTCCATAGGTTCCAATATTGGGGTCCTTTGGGGGCTTTTAACCACCTAGGACAAAGAGGTGCAAGGTCTCCCTCATGCCACGCCATCAGTTCTGACCTGATGGTGACAATACTATTAGAGCATCAGTTCTCAACCTGTGGGTCGCAACCCCTTTGGAGGTCGAACAACCCTTTCACAGGATATCCTGATTCACAACAGTAGCAAAATTACAGTTATGAAGTAGCAACAAAAATAATATTATGGTTGAAGGTTCACCACAACATGAGAAACTGTATTAAAGAGTCACAACATTAGGAAGGTTGAGAACCACTGTATTAGAGGATTTGTGCCATTTGCAATTACTGACATGGTCACATGGTGCAAAATTAGATTCGTCAGCGAAATTTGTTAGAAATTTTCCTTGAGACGCCCAGTCAATGATTTTGACAGTGTCATTTCTTAGTACTTTTCCATGTGGCCCCTGAAATTTGAGCCATTTGAGTCTAGTGGCTTTGAAATGCCAATAACTTGTGATTTTACAGGTTTCTACATCTCCTCTCCCATCCCTGGTAGTGGAGTTCACCTATTCTGTGAATGCATCTGTTACTATCATGTAGAAGCCATGATTAGTGTTGATAAATATCAGAAAGTTATTCCAAGCTTGTGACTTAATGGTTAAACAGCTAGGGCTGGCACCCATGCACACAGGGAACACCTCAAAGCCTAAGGTAAAATTAAATCTCCTGCCTTCGTCCTCAGGGTGCATTGCTATCCCATTTCCTCAAGGCCACTGGGTCCAACAGAATAATTTACAAATACTTGTACGACAGGGCCAGTTTGAGTCCACTCTACAATTTTCAGCAGGAGCAGATAGGGAACATAAGCCCAATAAACATGATTAGCACCTACCTCAGTGGTGACAGATATAACTGAAATCATTGCTAGAAACATACCTTTAGGGGTCATCGGTCATCCAGTGCTCACGAGTGTCACCTATGCTCTGTGCTTCATCAGTTTCACCTGGCCCAGTGGAGGGATAGTTGGTGGACAGTGTGTAAGAGTTGGGAATTATGGGATGGATAGACAAGACAACAGTTGACGTTATAAGATCTTGACCAAGCTAGTATATGCTGTCAGGTTTAATAACCAACAGAATGGATATGTTGTAGGGAGAGTGGGTGGGCCTTTAACAGGCCTGCTTTGAGGAGTGTTGAGATTATGGGTTTAAGGCCCTTTAGGTGTGGGAGAGCTTTAGGGTACTGAGAAACATTAGGAAATGTTGAGGGGTCTTTTAATATGATATAAACAGGTTAATGGTGCAAAGCAACAGAGGATTGGGTAACATCCCAAACGCGTGGGTTAAATAAAGCAGGAAGTAAGGGATGAGAGGATTCGTGCCATTTGCAATTAGTGACATAGTCACATGGTGCAAAATTAGATTCTCAGAGAAATTTGTTAGAAATTTTCCATGAGCCCCACGGTCAATGATTTGTTTAAATGTTTTCCCTCCCTTTCTTCCTGCAACAACCCCTGCACACACACACACACGCACACAATACACACAACCTTCTGCCCTGGTACCCTTTAAAGTTTGCTAGTTTGGGTGTGAAAATCATCTTTTCTTTTATAATAGCAGTCTCATGCAGTATTTGTCTTTATTAGAAAAGCTAACTTTGATGACCAGAAAGTCTTATAAATTGCTCCATGCCATTAATGTTTGACAAGGTCATCATTGGACTTTAGAGATGCATAGTATTATATTGTATGTATGTACCAGAATGTATTTATTCAGGCAAGCATTTTGGTTGTTTCTTTCTTTTTGCTATTATGGATAATACTGCAATAAACATGAACGTGCCAATATATGATCTTCTTTTGTTCTTTATGTCTTTGGGGTATAAACCAAGAAGAAAGATTGGGACTATACACACTGAATTTATAACCACAAGACTTGAGTTCAAATCTACCAGTCGCTACATGGGAGAAAGATGAGGCTGTCTTCTATAAACATTTAAAGTCTAGGATACCCACAGGGAGAGTTCTACCCTGTCACATAGGATTGATATGAATTGTACAACTTTACAATCCCACCAGGTTTTTGGTTTATCGTTTGATAAATTTTGCTATCAATGCTGGTGTGGGGTAATAACTCATCTTGTTTAATTTGCTTTTCTTCCATAGCTAATGATCTCGAGCATTTATTCATATGATTGTTAGCTGCCTGAAAGCTATATTTGGTTAATCAACTCATGTATTCTGTCCATTTTTAAATTGGATTGCTTGTGTTTTTCTTACTGAAGTATTGTAGTTTTCTATATATTTTCAAGGTTAACCCTTTACCAATATATCCTTGCTAATATTTTTTCTAATATAGGAGTTCTCATTTCACTTTTTCTATGAATTCCTTTGATGTATGTAAAGGCCATATTTTGAGGACATTCCAGTCTTCCATTTTACCTTCTCTAGTGTAGGTATTTTTTAGTATGTTTGGAAGTGTGTTTTTCAGTATATTTGGGAGTGTGTTTATGCCTTGTTTAAAAGCCTTTGAGTTTGTCCCTATATTTCAATTGATCATCTTTATAATTCTATGGTTTATATTTAAAATTTTAATCCATCTTGAGTTCATTTTTTATATGGTGTGAGGTATGGGTCCTAATTCCTTTGCAGGAGAGGGGGACTGGAGGGGCCAGGTAGAGATCCAGATTTACTAGCACCATTTGTTGAAAAACTTCTTTCCCCATTTAATATACTTTCATCTTTTTATCAAAAAGCACGTGTCTATATGTGCTCAGGTTTATTTCTTGGTTCTCTGTTCTGACCCGCGGGTCAATATATCTATTATTGTACCAATAACAAACTGTTGTGAATATGGTGGCTGTGTAATACTTTTTGAAATCCAAGAGTGAGAAGAATTCAACTTTATTTTTGTTTTTGTTTTAAGTAGTGCTTTGCTTATTCTGGGTTTGTGTCCTTTCTATAAAAAGTTGATTACTACTTTTTCCATTTCTTTGAAGAATTTTACTGGGATTTGGATCTACCTGCATTGTTTTTATAGATTGATTTTCATAATATTTACATTTTTACTATATTCAGTTTTCCTATCCATGAGCCCTGGTGTTATAGTGGGTTACAAATTTGGCTGCTAATTGAAAGGGCAGCAGTTTGAAACCATCAGATTTCTATTCCTTTTAAGAGTTTCAGTCTCCAAAATGAACAGGGCCAGTTCCATTCTGCCCTACAGGATCATTATGAGTCAGGACTAACCGGATGGTTGTGAGATCC
The DNA here is from genome assembly GCF_000313985.2 of Echinops telfairi. Lineage (NCBI taxonomy): Eukaryota > Metazoa > Chordata > Mammalia > Afrosoricida > Tenrecidae > Echinops > Echinops telfairi. Next base: position 15,896,992 of record NW_022107432.1, on the reverse strand, counting down.
ATAAAAAGGAAATAATCCTTCATTTATGTACATCTTTTTTAGTTTCTTATAGTAGTGTTTTGTATTTCTCCTTGTATAGATCTTCTGTTTCTTGGTTAGGTTTATTCCTAATTATTTCATCTTTTACATGATTATTGTAAATAGTGTGTTTTTAAGTTTCCTTTTTAGATATTGAAGATTCTTCTTTAAGACGAAAAATCTTATTGGTTGCTGTATGTTGAGCTTACATCCTTCCTTATTGCCAAACTTTTCAAAAAGTTCCGGAAAATATTATATCGAATATTTGGGATTGCACAGCATTTTGAATTCAATAAAAGCCATTGAGTAAAAGGCATTTTTAAAAATGTTAAAATAGTGAATTTTATGTAATATATATTATACTAAATAAATATGAACAAACAAGTAAACAAAGTGTGGATGTTTTTTCTATTGATGATAAGGCTTCTTCCCCTCACTCATATATTTCCCTTGGAAAAATCTGACCTAACGCTTGTAGAAAGCATTTATGTCACAGGTTTTCTTTAGTCATCATGCTATGTCCAAGATCTAGGATATCTGTGATTTATTTTTACTTATATTCAAAAGTTCTACTCCTAATTTAAAAAAAATATATATATATATATATATATATATATATATATAATGATTTCCTTCAAGCACTGAGAACGACACCCTGAAATTATAATATTTCCACCAGACTTGCCTTTTAGGAGAGGTAGGATGAAATATCTAGGAAATGCAGATTAGTAGTTTGCATGCAGTAATTTCCTGCTTTCACATTAAGTGTAGGTGTTAATAATCTTGTACCTTTTTTTCCCCTGTTGAATGTCAGGTTTGTCCTGAGAATGATCACTTAGGTAGCTATCCCTAATCAATAGGCATAGTCATAGAGGAGAAAAAGAAATAAACCTTACCTGGAACACTCAATAGTGGCTCCTCCCTCTAGTCTTTTTTCATCCAAATGTTCTTATCAGGGAATGAGGCTAACAGGAAGAAATAACAACAGTTGGTATAGTTTTGTGCTTCACTATATCAACCAACCAATCAGTTGCCATTGAAGATTTGACTCCTAATGTCAGCATAGAGCTGGGATTCATTAGCTGTTTCATTTATTCATTTATTTATTTACTTATTTATGCTTCTGGATGAATGCTAACTTTCAAATTTTAGGTTGACAGTGAAGGACATTAACTATTTGCATCACCCAAATACAAAATGCTTCACTAGATCTACTGTAGGAGACCTGATGGCACAGCAGGTTACACATTGGGCTACACATTGGGCTTTTAACTGTAAGGTCTGAAGTTCAAACGCACCAGGTGTTCCTCTGGAGAAAGATGAGATTGTCTGCACCCAAAAAGCATTACATCCCTGGAAACCCAAAGGGACAGTTTTATTCTGTTCCATAGAGTCCTTATGAGTCAGAATCCATTCAATGGCAATGAGGGTTTTTTTGGGGGGTGGGGGTGGGACGGATTAGACCTATATTGAATTAAAATTACAATACTAAAGAAAGGACTGATTTAAAATTCTATGCTTTATTTAACTAATCACAGTAATTGCTCTATAAATCCCTCCCATGTTTTTTCATTACTAGACAATCACAGAGATTTGCAATATTCAGCTTGCGAACTTCTTATTTTGCAGGGCGGATGGTCAGAAGCACATTAAGAACCCAAATGTGGCACTGAGTCCACTGGAATAAGCATCATCAAGAATGGCATGTAACTGTTAGAAGTGTTTCTCCTTCCATGTATGATGAAGGCTTGTTGCAAGACACAGTTTATCAGGGTTGAGTGAACATAAAGACAAATGTCAACAAACACTTATTTAGAAACAGAATTAAGGAGACTTTATAAAATATGTGAAACAGTTGGATTCCCTTAATACACTTAGTGGTTCCTGTTATACTGTAGACGTCATGCTAGATGATAATAGTATACGAGGACTACGCGAAAAAAAAAGCCCATATTTATATATTTTAAAGCTATGTATTTACATTTTTTTAACAAAATAACCTTATCACCTTCAAAGTACTCTCCATTACACTTAATGCATTTATCAAATCTGCAATTCCAGCCTTGGAAACATTTTTCAAAATCATCTGTTTGAATGGCTGACAGCAACTCACTCGTTTTTTCCTTCACCTCTTCTACATCATCATATAAGAGGCAGCTAAGGCACAAAGCATTTTCTGATAAAACATGAAAAGAAAATAGGAGTTTGAAATTATGCACCAGTATATGCAGCCACACATTGGTACATAAGAGTATATATGAAATAAAGGCCCAGCAGTTTAATGACGGAAAAGATCTAAGAGAGTCCTGTCCTTATGAAACTAAAGATTTTAGGAAGGATTTGGCAACTTTTGAAAAGGAAGGGAATTTTCCCCCCAGCTTTTTGTTTCAATATTTCTGTTTTGGAATTTCCTGAATTTTCATTAGTTTTTATTTCATGTTCAAAATAATTTTTTCAAGATGCAACATACTCACACACTTGCTGTCAAATATCTCATTTGCATTAATATTCACAGTAGTCTAGTGAAATATACACACACACACACACACAGAAATCCACAGTATACCATCTGTTTGGGCAATATCCAACTGTATATATAACCATGAGGTGGGGGAAGAGAAATTTGTATAGAAAGACACAAGGAGTGAGGGCAGGCGTGTCACCTGCAGAGAGAGGCTGGGCTGTGGCAGCCCCTCTTTGTTCCTTGGGGCTTATGACTCTGATTAGACTACCTGAGGCTACTGCAAGTGTCCAAACACAAAGACTGGCTTCTAGAGCAACCTGAGGGCAAGGGAGAACAAAGGGGGGTATATAGATTCAGTCAGGGAGCGTTGGGTCACTGGCTTCAATGGAGAGGGGTACAAATCCAGCAGCTACTCCTAGAGGAAAAATGAGGCTATCTGCTCCTGTAAAGATTTACAACCTCTGGAATCCTGTGTAGGGTCTCCGTGAGTCAGAACTGACTCAATGGCAGGGGGTCTTTTTTGTTTTATTTTAACAGATAAAAAACGTATGTGTTATATGTAACAATTGCGTTCACGTGAAATCCAAATCAGATAACATTCTATTTCACAAGAAGTATCCTTGACATGAAGCAATACATACATGTAGGTACAATAGGCCTTTGAACAACTCTGCAGTTAGGGTGCCAAATCACGGGCCCCAAAGACCATGTGCAATAAAACATCCATGTATTATTTGTGACTCCCTGAAACTTAAGTACTAGTAGTTCTCTGTTGACCAGAAGCATCTGGGTACATATGTCAAGTAACACACATTTTCTATGTTGTATATATTACATCATGCAGCCATATGAAAGCTACTTTTTTCTGTATGAAATAGGTAGGGATATTTGCAAAAAAATGTTCATGATTTTAGCCCCTGCTGGCATAGCCGCTGGGCAGGCTTCATAGAGTTCCTGTTGGTTTTACAGTGACCCTTAAGCTGGATTCACATCCCTTGAAATGGCTCCCAGTCACAGTCGCAGAACTATTTATGTGCCTAGAAAGCAAGTCCACATTTTCTTGCAATGTCACAACTTATCTGTGCTTCTTGGGAGCAGGTGCAGTATCACTAATGGCACTTCCTATGAGTCCTATGATGTTATTCAATATTGACCGCGTTTCATTAAAAATAATGAAAACTATGCAGGGACTGCCAGAGCTGACGTTTTTATGGTCGTACATAATTTACTGGAGAGACTAACTGCACAAGCAAGGATAGTTAGCATCACACAACACAAACACACAAACATTAAAAAAAAAATCAACATGTAAGGTCCAGCCAATGTTGCTCAAAGGTCAAGAGTATCTACCATTCCTTAATTATATTGTGAAGTTCCAAAGACCAAATTATGAGGCTAAATTCAGCATTATGAGAATTTTAAAGGCACCAAATGTTCATCAGCTCCATGTTCAAATGCTCTTGAGACACAAGGATCTAATGCAGAGCCTGTCCGCACTCTCATCACTCACACACACGTAAAGGGGGTAACTCCCCCCCCACCCACACACTGAGTTTTATTTCAAAGCTATATATTTTAATATTTTTACAAAATTCCGTAACCTTATCACCTTCAAAGCATTATCCATGACACATAATACATTTGTCAAACTTGTGATTCCATTCTTGGGAACATTTTTCAAACTCATCTGTTTGGATAGCTGATGATAGGAAAAATGAGCGGCCGGAGCACAGGTGTCAGGAAGCAGGCTTTATTGGGAAGCACAGTCTACCAAGTTTCTCCAGAGGGGAGGAAGAGCAGGTAAGGGACATGAGGGTGGCATGAACAGATAAGCCCTCGGGGGTGGAGTCTGGTGACTCACTTGGGAGAGCATCGTGTATTGTCCTGATTAGCCAGTTTGAATGAAGTGGGAGTGACACGCACAGAAAGCTTTGGCATGGACAGGAAGATGTGGTGGTGGCGAGAGTGTGTCAGCAAGGATCATGGGAAGCAGGCACTCAAGATGGTCAGGGTCTGTTTTACGCTCAGCTGGATCCAGCTTTATTCCTACCTTTTGAGAATGGGGAATAGGGCCAATGGTGTCATCTTCTGCAACTGCTTCCTGCTGAACAGGGACAGCAAAAGACCCATAGCTGTCCTGTGCAGGCATGATCTAGTGAACTCTTTAGGGGTGGGAACCCAGCCATATACAGGTTTGATTGGTGAAGGCACGCATTCGTTCCTGCAAAAAGCTTTGAAAACAGCAAAACAGACAAGGGCTGGAGTGTAGAATAATACAATTGAGAGGTTCCAGGAATGACAGAAATCATGGGGCCCAAGATTTCCAAGAACTTAAAATACTTTTCCATTTGGGTCTCACAGCTCCAAACTCATTCAGTTGGTGTTGGGTTTGTTTCTTTAGTTGTTCTACTCTACCTTTTGTGTAACCATGCTTGATTGATTAACAAAGTGACAACATTCCACTCCTAGGAAAATACAGGTCCCCCTATCTTTGCCGTGAGCACATTAGGGCCTCTCCCATTTTGTAGTGTCATACCCACCAGAGAATTAATTTGGTTTTGTAGTGTTTAAGGAGTGTCACCTATTTCCTTCATATCAACACTGAAGTCTCTTGATAGTTTGTAGTAAAACATAAAGCTTTAACCTCTCATTCCAGCTCCCAGAGCTGCCACTATGCTAGTCCCAACATGCATAGCGGCTACTATTACTCTTCTGTGTCTATAGCTTGGTTATTACCCATGAAGATGGAATTGGAGATGCTAGAGATCTTCTTTGTTGGATAGACAGACATAACCAACACTGTGGTGTGCGTTGTCCAGCTAAGATTTGGTGGGTGGTATTAAGGAGAGAAGAAATTGATGTCTGGATCAGTTTGTTGCACTTTTACCCCAAGCCTGACTGGATCTATCAGTCTGTATGGAGATGGGGTTTTAGCTAGCTCCTGGAGTCATTTGATGCCAGCTTGTGTTGTCTGTTCAGGAGGTTCGTAGGACCAACATGTACACTGAGAAAGCATTGTGGAAAACCTGGTTGGTTCCTTGCCCACCCAAAATTTGGTTGTGCTGACTGTCCAAAATGTTCTACCTTCTTTCTGGCACCTATAAAACCAAGCAGCTGGACCCATCAGCTGAAAGCAGCTCCCTCATTTTTCCTTCACCTCTTCTACGTCATCAAATCCCTGTCCTTTCATGTCCCTCTTTACTCACAGAAACAAAAAGAAGTCACACGGAGCAAGGTCAGGTGAGTAAGGTATGTGGGCCAAGAGAGGCATGCTGTTTTTTGCCAAAAAAACTGGCACACTGAGATGGCTGTGTGAGCAGGTGCATTGTCATGTTGGCAAAACCACTCCACCATGTGCCATAAATCCACGCCTTTTTTCTCCCACACTGTTATGCAATCTTTTCAGAGCATCTAAATAGAAAGCTTGATTAGAAGACCAACCTGGTGAAATGAACTCCCAATGAACAAAAAAATCCTCTCTCAACAAAAAAAGCAAATGAGCATCATCTTGATCTTTGATTTCACCTGGTGAGCTTGGTGAGATGATGATTGCATTTTCTGCTGGCTTGATTGGTGTTTCCTTTGGGGGCTGTATGAATAGCATCATGTCGTATCACTAGTAATGACCTTGGGGGGAAAACGTCTGGGTTGCTTTGGAGCTGTTCTTCCAAAGCACAACATGTTTCTGGTCCAAGTTCTTTTTCCTGGTCAGTCAGAACCGGAGGCACAAATTTTGCAATGACCTTCTCATTCTCAAATCTTCTGTTAAAATTTGCTGAACTGAACTCCAAGATAGTCCTGACAACCTCCTCATCTCTTCAATGGTCCCTTGATCTCGGAGCACGAAGTTTGTTAACATTTGTGTCCAGTGAGGAAGTAGAGGAATGACCAGAACAAGGTTTGTCATCAATCAATCTTTGACCTTTTTGAAATGAGAAAACCACTCGTACACTTGAGTTTTTCCCATAGTGCTGTCCTTGTAAGCTGTGTTCAAAATCACAATAGTTTTTGCAGCATTTTTGTGAGCAGCAAACAAAATTTCATAGCCACAAGTTGTTTTATTAAATCAGCCATCATAAAAAACAAGGTTTGAACAAAATTGCTTTTATGAAAAAATTCACTGTGACCAAAGAGAGTCTTCTGGGGTGACACCACAGGGTCCTCTAACTCAGAACAAGCTGCTTAATGCTCACCTAGTGGACAAAATGCTTACTATGAAAGCTGCACCCAGCAGAGCCTTTTCCATTGGGGATGGGGTGGGGTGGGGGGGTGGTACCCTCTTGTATATATACCAAGTCACTTTGCAGCTCGATTGTCTATTTCTCTTGGACAGATGACCTTGTATTATTTCAAACCACAGGAAGAGTTAATGGAGTCAAGATTTATAGCCAGGAAAGGAGCAGCCCTACCTTGACCCACCAGAATTTCTTGCTCTCTATGCAAACATCCACCCACCAAGGACCATCATCCAAATGAGCTCAGCTTCTCCATGTAGCACCAAAAAATGGATCTTGGAGTGTGCATCTAAGTGGCCACCATGGGTCTGTCTCTGCCTCTATGTCATGTTATCGTTGACTCAAGCCTGAAGCTACAGTTCTGCTCAGATGCTGGGCACCACCAGCAGGACTCAGGAACCTGATAGAACACAAATGCAGGTGAATGGCCTGAGGCCCTGCCATCCCACTTCACCCTCCTTCTATTCCCCCCTTATCACTTTTAACTCTTTTCACATCCAAGTTTGAGAAGAGGGGTAGCAGGGGAGGGATCAAGAACTTCAGGCTCTTTTTTCCCCTCCCCCCTTTTGAAACTAGCCTGAGCTCCAAAAACACTGAGGGGCAGCCTCACTGTTTCTTTTCCTCCTTTCACGACCACCCAGACCACTGTTCATAAGAGAGACATTCCATCGCACAAGTAGGTGGGTCCTTACTTAGCTTTGAGATGATATAAATATATATGTTTTACTATTGTCCTGATGTGAACTATTGGAAACCAAACTGTCAATAAGTAAGGAGTAAGTGTGAATGGTCAAGTGTATTCTCTTCGTATATAGTGTATGTATTCATATACATGTAATTCTTTTAATTTTATGGACAGAAATGCAATAGATTTTTATTGAAATGAACTGAACAAGTTTCTGAACACCTAAATATCTTACAGTTTGTGTTTGGTAATTTTGTTAGTTGCCAGATAAACATAGGGGGGAAAACCTTTTGGGAAAAAGAAACCTTCAGTAGCACACAAGAGAATACAGGGTCTGAGAAATAAAATCAAGCTAATATAAAGAGGGAATAGACTAGGAATATGATATATTGTAAATGAATAAAAAATATATGAGTATACAGCATCTTCTTCCCTATGCCCTTTTTGAAGAAAGAACAAAATTGTTTTTTTCTGGCATGATCGCTGAAGACAATGGGTGCACAAGAAAATGTGGTGAAGAAAGTGGATGATGCTTGGCTACCAAAAGATATAACACCTGAAGTCACTGAAGACAATGGGTGCACAAGCACTTGTGGTGAAGAAAGCTGATGGTGCTCAGCTACCAAAAGATATAGCACCTGAAGCCTTAAAGACCTGAAGATAAACAAGCACCATCTAGCTGAGAACAAAACCCACATGGAAGAAGCACACCAGCCTACCCCTACTTGAGCTGACACCAGGGGCTCAAGTGGAAAGCGGGTGTCGTCGTAAGAATGAAGAAGTCAACATATGTACTAAAGTGCTGGACATAGATGATGTATGTGCAGATTGTGATGAGTTGTATGAGCCCCTAATAAAATGATTATTTAATTAAAAAATATATATGAGTATAAAATCAAACTCACTGCCATGGACTCTGCTAGACAGAGTGGAACTTTGTTTCAGAGACTATAAATTTGTACAGAAATTGCCACACATGTTTTTCCCCAAGTGACTGGTGGGTTCAAGCCATAGACCATTGAGTTCTCAGTCCAATGCTTAAACCACAGTGCCAACAGCATACTTGAGAACCCTTCAAACCATCACTCATGGGATTATTTAATTCATGTAAAATTTGTTTTATTGTGAGATGTTCAGTGTGAACAGAGAACGTAACTCCGCTTTTGTGGTGGCTGTGGGGATGCTTTGTAAGGTATGTTATCCCAACTGCTTTTACTCTTAGACTGTCATTTTTTTAAAACCCACACTTCTTTAATGAATTGGCAGAATGTAAACTGGTCATTTTGGATAATTATAGAATACTTTTATGAGAAAGGTTGCAGACTTTTCCAATTTATGTTGACCCAAACCTTATTGGGCTTGTAGGACAGGTTGACATTTTCTTTTGCCCAATCCCATTTCCTATACTATCTTTTTGTTTTCAACAGACACTATTTGCTGCACTAAAGGATTTTTCTGAAGCAAAACTCCATTTTAGCTTCTACTTGCTGAGAACCAATACTGTGGTAAATACCAGAGATATTCAAAGAAATCAATTGATGTGATGTAGATGTGGATCTATATCTTAGCATTGAAGACACCAATACTCGTGGTAGGTAGAATTCAGAGAGGATTATAACGAGGTTATGATATAAATTTTAAAAGTCTTATTATTGGTGAATTAGGATGATAAACCAATAGTATGTGAGATGTTTAAGAAGAATAAGGGATGGAAAACCTCTTACAAAACAACACTAAAAGTGTAGAAAATGATAGTAAAGTGTTATGGAAAATCAATAGAAAACAAAATAATGAATGTTATTGGTCCTTTCTAGTAGCTTATTAAGAGGCTCTCATCTTATGTAACTGGAAGGGAAAGCAAACTAAAGATTAGGACCAAGACTTGTCTAATGACTAAGCTTTAGAAAAGTTAAATGCTTAACCAGTTCTGGTATGTCAACATTGGAGCCTGGTTTAAAAAAGGGGGGGGATAGGGTGTTGATTGCAACACTTTAGAATGATGGAGACACCTGAGTATTTGGCCCAAACAAACATTTTGTCTATTCATAATTCTTTGACTTTATTTAACCTTGAAGTTGCTAACAGCTCTGTATTTAGATTTAGGAGCCCCTCTTGCTTAATAAAAATGCAGTAGTCTGCTAAACTATTACAATAGTTAACATGTGATTCCCCTTAAGGTCTGTCCACCTTGCCACTTGGCTTATAACTACTCATTCAAGATATGTGAAGCTTAATAAGAGACACAAGTTAGTCTAATGGAAAGGAACTGCAAGATGTACTCAGTATGAGCAGATAGGAACCAGAGGAGTAGAGGAAAAGCAAGGATTGGACAGAGATTGATCTCTAGATTAGGAGCTGTTGAGTAGCTCATGACTCATAGCAACCTTACTTATATAGCAGAACACAATACTGCCTAGTTCTCCACCATTCTCACAACTGCTGCTGTGTCGCAGCGAATGTGTTCACCATCTCACTGAGGGTCTTCCCTTCTCACTCTCCTACTAGTGTCTGTGTTTCAATAGTTGAGAGTTCACTGGATGTAAGCTCCAAAGATAATAGGTTTTACAGCCTGACTCCTACAAGCATGGAAAAATAATAACTCATTTTGTATGAAAGTGAAATGAGAAATTACAAAGTCTGCAGGGTTTTTGTTTTTTTTGGGGGGGAATAGCATCTCAATTTCAGCCTCTGTGCAAGATGTAGTATTTTTATAGAACACAGGAACATGCTCTCAAGACCTCACATGCTGTCAGGCTAGCGGCACAATGAATGCTTTCTGTTCTGATCAGAAGGAAATCTAGAACCTGTTTATGTGTACATGGATGGGGCAAAAATAGAATTTACCAATGTTCCCAAGAGTTATATCAGCTTCCATCTCTGTCATAATATTGTCTAAAGAGATTTGTTACCTTTCTGTATTTATCAAAAATAAAATATTGATCAATCTTGTTGGTGATCTGCTAATTGGGTCGGATGATATGAGTCCCCAATAAAATGATTACAAAACAAAACAAAACCTGAAAATACATTTTCTGGTTAAAACAACAACAAAAAGAGGTTGATACCATGCCAAGACACATGTGTGCTTCAAAGAGGGGAAATAAACGTTACAAAGATGGACGGGATGGGTATATTAGTAAAATTGGGGAGGAGGGAGAGACATAGTTATCACAGGAGTATTGGCATAGCCATTTCAAAGGAAAACAGTAAAGAAGCACAATACCTGGTGATTAGCACATCATTTGCAAAACAAAGACTTAATCCTAATAAAGATGGAGCAGCTGACCACACAAAGTGTGTGTGTGTGGGGGTGGGTACCAGTAAAAAAATGCAAAATATATTTGTTAATTGAAATGAACAGTTTCTGAAAATGTAAATTTCTAGCAACATGTGCTTGGCCTTGTGTTGTTAGTTGTCATCAAGCGGGTGAAATTGATGGTGTGTGTGTGTATGTGGTGGTTTGTGTGTGGGGGGGGGTTTATTGAAATAAAAACCATTTTCAACCTCTATAAAAAGTAGGAATTCTACCATTGAACCCCTACTGTCTTGATAAAAATCTCAAACAGAGAAACTTAAATTGAATTGTTTACTTTTGTCAAGTAATATAATTCCAACTCGTAGCAACCGCATGCACAATGAAACTCAACTACAACTGATCCTGTATCATCTTCACAATTGTTCTTATGTTCAAGCCCTTTGCTGTAGTCACTGTGCTAATCTAGCCTGTAGAGGCCCTTGCTCTCGTTTGCTGACCTTCTACGTTACCAATTTGAGGTCCTTTCCAGGGGCAAGTCTCTCTTGGTAATCTGTCCCAAGTATATGAGAAGAGATAAAGTCTTGCCATTCTCACTTCTAATGAGCATTCTGGTTGTAGTTCTTCCAAGACAGATATGTTTGCTCTATGGGTAGTCGATGACACTTTCTTTTTCTTTTTTTTAAAAAACATTTTATTAGGGGCTCATACAACTGTTATCGCAATCCATACACACATCAATTGTGACACTTTCTTTTTCACTAGCACCATCATTCAAATACATCGGTACTTCTGAGGGTTTCCTTACCCAATGTTCAATGTACATGAGCCAATGGACAATATTATGGCGTGGCTCAGGCACAACTTCTTCCTGAAAGTATCCTCCCTATCTTCAAAACTGGAAAGAGGTCTTGTGCAACAGATTTACTTAATGCAATGTGTCATTTGATCTCTTGACTGCTGCTTCCATGAGCATTGATTGTGGATCCAAGCAAGACAGAATCCTTGACTTCAATCATATCTGTTTATCATGATGTTAATTGCTTGTTCATTACTGTTTTACCAATGACTGTCCTTCAACTCACATATTTGTTCATGTATGGGGCACCGTGTACAAATGTTTACAGAGAACATAAATAAAAAGGCCGAGCTTCACTTACAGATAGGTTGTCACAGAAGGTCTTTCCTCTCATGCTATCAGATATTTCATTGTCATTCATTAAAATTATTTTTGTTTGGAAATCATGACTCTGCATGCCACCAATTCCTACTTGATCTTCTGATAATATTTTGACTCTGTCACTTACCATTCTGAGGTTGAATTTTTTCACTTATAAAACCGAATTAGTCAAGGGGTTGTTGCAATGGAATGCAATAGCAAGTGTAAATTACTTAACATCACACCTGAGATTTAATGATCAAATTATCAGGCTACATATTTTAAGTAAGAATAAGGATATATAATTGCATTAAGTCATCTGAAATATATTACACACATTGACACACACAATCCTTTTAGCCCTGCTATTAATTTCAGTATAGAATTTTGCATTTTGAAACATACTGCAATGACAAAATTACACCCAATATTCCAGCTTGTCAAGTTCTTTTTGACTCAAGATTCTGCCATCTAAGAAGCTCAAAATTTTCTCCCAGTTTATGTCAATCCAAAATTTAATATGTGTGTCATCTTGACCCTCTGCTGTAATATGTATACCTGTGGTAATTTCTTTTCACTAATTACATTTTACATATATAAATAGATCCATTTCATTAGGGAAGGCTATATGAATTGAAATTAGGGTTTTGAGTCCATAAATACATTTTGGGACTAATGTTGTTCCTCTTCTTCTTTTACTTCTTCTCAAAAATTTAAGACTCTTAATTTTTATACTCTTATAGACCCAGCTCCATTTATATAGGGAAGAATGACTTAGATATAAATGAACTTTGTCTTTAGTCATGTGATAAATGAGTGTTTGTAATATTTTTTTTAATCAACTGCATGTGATAAATGAGTGTTTGAAGTATTTTTTAAAAATATCAACTGCAATTTTACATTTTAAAAGCCAGACAACAGAAACCTTCTTTAAGAAGAAAAGGTAGAGAAATTAATTTGACCCCCTAGTCCCCGATTTTGCTTAAAGCACCAAGGGAAATCTCCTAGTAAAGCATGGTTCTACGATCAAATCATTATAAAAATGTATATAGTGATGTTGGTCAGAGAATGCCAAGCAGCTTTCAAGCTGTCTAAAGAGCATTTCATATCCTCAAGCATTTCTAGGTACTGGGTCCCAGTCCTGTCAATTTGTTAAATTCCTGATGCATCATTCTGTGAGGTCAAAGTTACAGTTTTTCACACTGTAATGTCAAATAGCCTAGAAAAGCCTATAGCATTTACATCACAACACACTTCCCAAAGAGTTGATGATTCATTTACAGGCCTGAGGAAGCAAATGGGAAGTGTAATAATCACATTTTAAGGTATTTTTGAACCATATATTCAACATAAGAAAGTTGAATTTCAACTCTCAATAGTTTGGGGGACAACTTTTAGTCATATTACAAATGTTTGAAGCCTTGGTGAACCTGTGTTTTGTGTTTTGCCTTTTAGGAAGCATTTAGGTCATAACTATATTTGCTGGAAGCAGCGATGGATGGTGTCATTTAGAGCACAGAAACCAAAAGGAAATTTAATGTGCTTTCTGTGGATTTTATGATACCATTACCAGACTCCTCTAAAGCTCATCATAACCCAGAATGTTGTAAACTTAAGTTTTCATCAAAATTGAGTTCATCACTGAAAAAGTTACATTAAAGAAAGTTTGTGTTTTTGTTGATATCTGTCATTATATTGTCAACCCCAACTCATGGTGCACAAAGGAACAAAGCACTGGCCAATCCTGTACAATATGCGCACCACTGGGATGGAGGGCTGGGAGCTATAGCATCAGGTACAATGGCTGGGAGTTGAAACTAAGGCTCCCCCAAAGGGCAAGAATTCTATCACTTAACCACTAACAACATTTTTAACAATTAGTTACTAATCAGGTTCAATGAATTATGACTATATAAATCTATGTTATAAAGTCCTGTATGGTACCTCAGCTTTACTTGCTATACTGTCATTCATATATATATATATATACACACACACATATATATATATACACACATTTATATATGTATATATATGTATGACTGCAATCAAGTGGATGCTGACGCATAGTAACCCCCTTATGGATTTCTAAGATTGTAAATGTTTCTTAGAGTAAAAAGCCCAGGCATTCACCTGCATACCTGCTGGATCACAGCCTCAAGGAAGCATAACCACTACACCAGCAAGGCTTTGTATGCATCACATAAAATGCACAGGTAGTCACCCAACTTCAATTTGAAGAATTCCATTTTGTTAACTGCTTAGCTTCAAGAATTCCATTTTGTTAAAATTGCCGTTTTGTATGACCTCCACTTTGCTTTCTCTAGCCCCACCTGATAACCTGCCAGACTTGATTTATCCACAAATATTTTTGCCAGGTAAGCCCCTCCCAACCTCCTGACAGACCATGACCTACTCCAGCTGAGGTCCCCTTAATCCCTCCAGATAGTCTGTCCACCAGATAAGAAAAGAATGTCGTAAATATTGATAGAGCCTGATTCATCCGAAGGTTTCCCCTCCGGACCACCTCCCAATGTCCTGCCTGCCCCATAAGCAGACTGTAATTACCGCATGTTCCCTCCCAATCGTGCCCCTTTGTTTCACTATTGTAGAAAGCTTGTCTACCACCCTTGATGAGGGTTGAGAGTGTTTTTCGTCTCTAGCCTCCTCTCTCAGCCCGGCGACCTGTAATAAAAGGCTTGTTCTTTAGTTTTAATCAAGTGGTGTGGTTTGATCTCTCTCTGGTATTACATTTAGATGAGAGGAAACAAATGGGCACTGTAATGATCACTATACATGTATTCAAGTCTGTTTAGATCAGAGGCAATTCCTTGTTGGGAAATTGACATGGTTCAAGAAATCAAGGGAAAAGTTAGCAACTAAATAAATCAACACTCAATTCTGGCCAAGAAGTAACAACAGGATTTAACCTCTACCTGAAAACAAATAATAAATAATCATCATCAAGAAACACACCAGACATCTATGGGAAACAATAATTTTCAAGGACACAGGATAATGATTTGAGAAATGGACAAGAAATTAACTATACCCTCTAATAGTCCTGGGTGATGCTAACTCTTTGCTGGCAGCTACTAACCAAAAGATTGATACCGTGTTTCCCTCAAAGTAAGCCATCCCCCCAAAATAAGACCTACTTACAGTTTTGCCTCTCACTGAAATATAAGGCATCCCCCCCAAAATAAGACCTCCCCCAAAATAAAGGCCCCAGAAGCTAGCATACCGCTGGACTCTGGACCGTAGTGGCTGGCACCGCCACGCAGCTCACTGTTGGCCACAGCGCAGCCAGAGCAGACAGGAAGCGCGAGGTCTCTTTACAATAAACAATAAATGTGTACCATATTCTTCTTCATGGAAAAATAAGATATCCCTTGAAAATAAGACCTAGTACATCTTTGGGAGCAAAAAATAATATAAGACACTGTTTTTTTTTCCAGGGAAACAGGGTGTGTGTGTGTGTGTGTGTATAATCTTACATGTTAGTAAACAATAACTACCTGCAGTACTCTTATTAGAGCAGCATAATATATCATCCAGGGACTAATCAATGAGCAGATTCACTATGAGTTCCTGGAATAACATTGATTTCATGAATGAAACCTTGCATTGTTGTGCAGCAGCACTGAGGATGTATCATAAAAATAAGCTAAAATAGTCTCCGTTAACTGGCCTCAAATTGCTTATTTCTTCACAGAAAACTGGATACTGTGAGGCCAAAACTCCCATGGATGACAACCTCAAATGTTTTTCACACTCAATTGCGTTAAAATAGACCAAGAAAGCAGATGGTTGGTTATCTGGAGCCTGCTTGTTTGTATAACTCACAAAACTGCACCAAAAAGCCATAGATAAGACAAACCTGTAGCTATCAATACTCTTAAGTTGCTACTGATCTTAGGACCCTCTGACCCAGAAACTCTCCACCTTGCTGTGAAGGGATGCTGCCTCTTAGTTCCTCTCACACTCTGCTTTGTCTTCTGCTCTAGAAGGAGCTCCCTTGTCCTCTTCCCCTTGTGGTTTTTCCTTTGTACTGCTGGTTTGGGGAAGGCGTTCTGCCACAAGGGACTGTCCCCCTCCCTCACGAGAAATCTGTCAAAGGATTTGCCCCAATAAAAAAGTTTTGTGCAGCAATGCCAGGCCACTATTAAATATTTTTGTTTATTACCTCCTTTGATTTCATAATCTCAATTCCTTTGAACTCACGACAGAAGTGAAGGTCCGGAGTGGGATTTGGAGGAGCGTAAAGAGAAGAAATACTGTAAAGGAGAAACTCGTGGAAAAGTCCAGTTTCCTTCTTTGTATCTTCTACGTCCATTGCAGTAATGGTACGAGGCCAGAATACAGAACCTGGAGTAAGGTAAGATATCAATTTGAAATGAAATATTGTGAAGGTGAATGGGAATGCATCAAGCACCTCTTTATCTGCCCATCGTTACACCTGATTATGCAATGTTTTCCAGAGAGCGCGAGGCACTACTTCAAAGTAGAAGGTATGTTTCTATTTTGGAAAATTCAAAAACAGAATCAGATAAAGAAGTAAATACTGAGAAATGAAGTTCTCTGTCTACCAAGTTGGCACAGCACAAAGCACCACAACCGGTGATTGCTCCTAATCTTTTCCACATGATCTTGGGGGATGGGGGATGGTTTATTGATTCTGTAAGTTCATCAGTGCCAAGATGATCATTTGCAAACACTATATATTCTCAACACTTCATTTTAGTAGGAAATTTGGATTTTCACTATTGCATGAAACTTAATAAATAAGCTTAATGAAATTAAAAAGTAACACGGGGATATTGTGAGTTTTTTTAAAACTTTTTTTTAATGACTTAAAACTTTACAGAGTAACTATTCAACAATTCATACATTGATTGCAATCCCCAAGATATACCAGCCTTCTTCCCACTTCTGCCCTCGTTGTGTTTTTATACTATTTATCCTCCTTTCCTGTTCCTTCTTGCTTTCAACAGTTTTTATCCATAAGCAAATGCTGTCCTTTTAATTTTGTATGGTTGATCTTCCGGGGAGTGTATGTTATTCTTGGATGTTATTCTTTCCCTCCAAGCCGGTATATTGTGGGGCTGAAAGCTGAGTCAGAGGAGTGAGTACAGGTCCAAGAGTGAAGAGTCACCAAAGGCCACAATCTGTAGATTCCAAGTCTCCATCAGACCAGTGAGCCTGATCTATTTTATGATTTTGGTTTTGTTCCACTTTCTTCTCCCACTCAACTCAGGACCCTCTCTCGCGATCCCTTTCAGAGCAATTAGCAGTGAAAGCTAAGCAACATCTAGTTCTTATCGTCTCATGGTTGTGGAGGCTGAGGTTTGCTCTGGTCCATTCATCCTCTGGATTAATCGTTTCCATATATCTTCTATTTTCTTTGTTCTTATTTTATGACACTTCTATGCTGTCTCCTGGCGGGGGGGAGGGGGGGAGCATTAACAAAGAGCATGCAGGTGGGGAAGGCACAACTGTTATCTGGGTGGGCACTGTACTGCTTGGTATAGCTGTGATCCAGAAACACCAGGTTCAGCTCTTTCGGGCACTGAAAGCTGGAAGAGCAATGAGGTATCCATGTACCCTGTGTTAGTCTGGAAGGCCCTCTCCCCACAATGGTGGGCCATTTCAGTAGAGGGACAGCAATGCAGAACATGGGTCCCCTAATGGTAAGTCACAATTGTCTGTTCCCACGCTTGGCCCAGGCCAAATTCTAGCACCTCTTCCTCTGTTTTGAAAGCTTTGTTACACTAACTCCAATGAAAGGTTTTCTTCTTGGAAATTCTCTTATGTTTAAGGAAACCTGACTTCCACATATAAGATTTTCCACATTTAATTCATGCAAAAAGCTTCTTTCCTTTGTGAAATCTCTGATGTGCTGTAAGGCATCACATCTGGCTGAAAGCTTTACCACACTCACCACAACATGGGGTTTTTCTCCTGTGAATTCATAGATGAGTTTTGAGATTTCCTTTCTAAATGAAGCTTTTGCCACATTCACTATGTACATGGGGTTTCTCTCCAGGATGAGTTCCCTGATGAACACCGAGGTCCTTCTTCCTGATAAAACCTTTTCCACATTCATCACATACATTTGGTTTCTCTCCAGTATTGGCTCGCTGATGAGCAGTGAGAATTTTCCTGATAAAGCCTTTGCCACATGCACCACATACATGGGGTTTCTCTCCAGTATGAGTTCGCTGATGAACAGTGAGAGAAGCCACTCAGGTAAAGGCTTTTCCACATTCACGACATGCATAGGGTTTCTCTCCAGTATGAGTTCGCTGATGAGCAGTGAGATCACTCTTCCTGATAAAGCCTTTGCCACATGCACCACATACATGGGGTTTCTCTCCAGGATGAGTTCGCTGATGAGCACTGAGGTCCTTCTTCATGATAAAACCTGTTCCACATTCATCACATACATAGGGTTTCTCTTTAGTATGAGTTCACTGATGAATAGTGAGAGAAGTCTTCCTGATAGAGGTTTTTCCACATGTACCACATACGTGGGGTTTCTCTCCTGTATAAGTTCGCTGATGATCAGTGAGACCATCCTTCCTGATAAAGGATTTTCCACATTGACCACATACATGGAGCTTCTCTCTACTATGAGTTTGCTGATGAACAGTTAGAGCAGTCTTCCTGATAAAGCCTTGGCCACATTCACCACATACATGGGGTTTCTCTCCTGTATGAGTTTGCTGATGAACAGTGAGACCATCCTTCTTGATAAAGGTTTTTCCACATTGACCATATACATGGGACTTCTCTCCTGTATGACTTCGCTGATAAACAGTGAGACCATCCTTCCTGATAAAGGTTCTTCCACATTGACCACATACATGGAGTTTCTCTCTAGTATGAGTTTGCTGATGAACAGTGAGAGCATTCTTCAAGATAAAGGTTTTTCCACATTGAGGTTTCTCTCCTGTGTGAATTATCTTATGTGCTAGAAGATGTTGCTTCTGGTTGAAAGCTTTACCACACTCACCACGTACATAGGGGTTTTCTCCTGCATAAGTTTGTAGACGAGTTTTGAGATGTGCATTCTGAATGAAGCCTTTGCCACCTTCACCACATACATGGGCTTTCTATACAGTATAACTTTGGTGTTGAATAGTGAGGTACGTCTTCCTGATAAAAGCTTTTTCACATTGACTACATGCATGGAGTTTCTCTGCAATATGAGTTTGCTGATGAGCAGTGAGATTACTCTTCCTGGTGAAGCCTTTCCCACATTCACTGCATACATAGGGCGTCCCTGCGACATGTGGTTCCTGCTGTCCCTTGAGGTATGATTTACTGTGAAAGGTTTTGCCACCTTGCAAGCATTTCCTAGCTTTTGTCCTTCATGAACTTTTTGGTAATGTTCATTGAGTTTGAACACTTTCTTGAATTTTTGCTCAATGACTTCATTCATAGATCGTATCTAGTATAACAATGATCTGGTGCTCACAGAGCAAAGACTGCTTGGCTGCCCCACATTTATCACCTGTGTGTGGTTTCTCAATTTTGTCAGACTCCTGATGCTGAATCCACTGTGACTTCATGTGCCTGGATTGTTCACACTCTGGGAATTTCATTTCAGTACAAAATTGTTCTTGTTCAACATGGAGAAAAGTTTTTCCATCTTCACTGAGCACTGTTTTCTTTGGTTGCTTCTGTTCTGATTTAATTCCACAATGATTAAATCTGATTTTATAATTATTTCATGTAAATCAAACATCTCATAATTTTCCTTTGGAGGAAAATTATGTTTGTGCTGAGAAACAATACTTTCCAATGCATTAAATTTATAACATTGTTCCGTTCTGTCCATGCATCTTTCACATTGCAAGTGCTCAAGCAAATGATCATCATCTTTCTGGATTTCAATGGAAACCAGGTTGCGATAGTTCCTCCAACATACACATCCTGATATAGGGTCTTCTGAGCAGGGTTCAGGAGCTGCCATTCCTCCCCGGTGAACTTTACTGCCACATCATTGTATGTCAGTGATTCCTGAACCTTGGCTATTTCTTTGGTCCTTAGGACACTGCAGGCAACTGGGATGCTCTATTTGTCTTATCCGGATCAGCTCTAATGATGCTCACAAATTTCAACCTCTTATAAGGACCTCCCCCAAATAATAATACCAGGCACTTCTTCCTCCTTCCTCTAAGCTGCTGGTGATGCACCGTTTTCAGGTATCAAGTCGAGTTAGACGTATAAGCTGCAGATAGGACACAGGCGAACTGCTGTACAGAGCTTCCAAGAATCTAAAGCCATGACAGGATCCTAATGGATGTGCACCTCTGACAAGATTGGTCCAGGGCCTTCAAACAAGGCAGTCAAGGCCGGACTCATGACAATGGCCCCTGTTCTGTCCTCAGTAAGGTGCCCTACATCAAGGATACATCTAGGCAGGCCCTTGGAGGGGGCTGGCCTGTTTGGAGTCAGGTGAATGGATTTGGTTTACAACCCAGTCAGGAGTTGAAATCCTTCCTTGTGATACTTCAATCTGCAAGACAGTAGTAACCGATTTCTAGCTCTCTAGACTTGACCGTATTTCTCTGTGGCAAATCTTTGTTCCGTAGAAACTCATGGTATGCTCACTCGGATCCTTCTCAGTCTGGGGATACTGTGTTGTACCCTTTAGTTATGTCTCCATAAAGCTGATGTCAAATTGTTTAAGACTTGAAACAACAGGAAAATGCCAAATCATCTTCTAATCCTTTTTTAGAAGACTTGTCCAAAATGCAGTGGTAAAAATACCAGATTCTAATTCTTCTAAATGCAACAAGAAAAACTCTCAGTAATTGAGACGAAGGGAGCCTCCATTGTGTTGTTTAAGTACATGGGAGGCTTAGTAATGCCCTATGACTACATCCTCTGCCTTCTGGTCACAAAACACCTCCTGATTCATTCGCCAGTTATAACGCGCGTATGGGCTGTCAGTGAAAACATAGTCAGAGAAAGAGAATTCATTTATAAATATTACAAGTCAGCATTTTCTAGCCTTTTACACCCAACTCTCTACATAATGTGAGATTAAACTGGGCAATCTCTTGACCGAACACCCTCTTTCCTGAGTCTCTATGCATCTGATAAAGGACAGACCTCTAAGGAAATGTGGAACTTTTTATAGCTAGAAACTAAGGAAGAGTGTTGTGTAAAATTGTAGGGAAACATTTTGACAAGGAAAATGAAATATAGAAAACAGGGGGAAAAAAGAGCAGTTATCAATGGTAAAGAGATCCAGGCAATGGAGAGAAGAGATGACCCCTTCCCAGGGATGTCTGAAGTCAAGCAAGGTGGACAGGACTCAAAGGAAATCTTAGTAAAGCATTATCAGTCTTGGAATAGTGAGACATGATCAGCTGTGGCGCCAAAGTATGTCTTTGGGCCACGCAAAGCCTCACCTCCAAAGGAGACCAGTCAGTGATATTGGGTCCCAAGCTGATCAGAGAAAGAGAAACTGCCGGAATTGAGAGAGAGTAAAAGCAGCAGAATGCGACAGAGGAAACTTGAGAACAACAGACAACAGTAAGAAAGCAGAGTCTCAGATGTTATCTGTATTTATTTATATGGTATGTTAGTCTGGGTAGATTAGAGAAACAAATTCATAAAAATGCATATGTATATAAGGGAGAGGTTTATATAGAAGAGCAATTGAACATTGAGAAAACATCCCAGCCCAGTCCAGTCCAAGGTCACAAGTCCGATATTAGCCCATATGTCCGACAGCAATCTATAAAGTCCTCTTCAGACTCACGAAACACATGCAGTGACGCCTAATGCAGAAGATCACAGGCCAGTGGGTAAAAAGTCTTTGGTGGTAGAAGCATCTCTGCACTGGCAGGGGTCTCCACGTAGTCATTCCAGTTCCCAGGGCTGCATCAGGGTAGTTCCATGTGGCATCTCCTCAGGGATGCCTCGCAGGAAGTCAGCCTTGTCAGTAGACAGTCTCCAAGGGAGTGAACTGAGAGAGAAAGTGTCTCCTGCCTCCCAGAAGGAAGTACCAGGTTTCCCAGAATTCTCAGGAGAAGGCCATGCCCACACAGAAGTCTCATTGGCTATCTCCAGATTGACAGTTTAGATTCCACCCCTCCACTCTTAATCCCTAAACTGTCACCAGATTAGGTGACTACCACAGATGGCACACCCAACTCCCCTTATCAATAAATGTTTACAGACATGCTGGATAATTGAATAATGTGGTTTTGCCTCTTGACAAAAAGGGACAATATTCTTAATCCAGAAAATTAAAAAGATGATTTTTCCGTTCAAACATGTTAATAGGCAGGGGTGATAATTTTGATATCAAGTTTAATATGGTTATTCATTTATTAATAATAAGGCCAGAATAGGATGGTTATATTTTTCATGGAAAAAATCATCTAGAATTATTATTTGAATCTTGAATAACAAACATTTGTATGGAAGAGTGTTTACTAACTCTGTAATTCGAGCCAGTTGATTTTAGAACAACAATTGAAACATAGTGAGGTAACTTGGACACCACCAAAAGATGCAGCATCGGTGAATGTACTGTTAGGCGCAATAGTATTGAAATTGGCATCTTCACAGAGAATCCAGGACAGATGACCCCTTTAGGACCAGTGGTCAGGGTGGCGATACCAGGAAGGTGAAGGGAAGGTGGGGTAGAAAGGGGGAACCAATTACAAGGATCTACATATAACCTCCACCCTGGGGGATGGACCACAGAAAAGTGGGTGAAGGGAGACATCGGACAGTGTAAAATATGCCAAAATAATAATACTTTATAAATTATCAAGGGTTCATGAGGGCCGGGGCAGCAGGGAGGGACGGGAAAAATGAGGAGCTGATATCAAGGGCTCAAGTAGAAAGCAAATGTTTTGAGAATGATGATGGCAACAAATGTACAAATGTACTCGACACAATAGATGGATGGATGGATTGTGATAAGAGTTGTACACGCCCCCAATAAAATGATTAAATAAAAAAATAATGGAATTGGCATCCTCTCCCGCACTGCTTTGGATTCCCTGGATAGCACAAATGGCGGACATGGCTGGCAGCTAAACCAACAAGGGGAGATTTGCATCCATGTGGAGACATATGTGTCTACTTCTGAAGAAAACAAATCCATCCTTGAAAACTCTGTGGAGCACAGTTCTCCTCCACAATGAGTCAGAGCGAATTTTAAGACAATTGATGTGTTATTGTTTGTGGTGCTGCTTTAAAGCCCAATGGGGATAAAATACACACACATAAAAGTCAACAATACATCAGCTGTGCTGATAAATATCTGACCATGTAGAGAGAGTATCGTGCAAAACGAGGGTCATCTTGCAAAGGATACTTAAGTCCCTTACCCTCCAAACAGATTTTTTTAAATCATTCTACTAGAGGGAAACTTCTCAGATGTGGCAAATATGAAATTATCATTCTAGTGTTTAGGGTGAAGATCTTGACAGAAAGGAGCCTGTATCCTAGGCCAGGCTGGACACACGTGAACTTCCATACTGGGATGATTGCAACCCCCAAACAGAGAAACATTCTGTAGAATTCTCTGTCAGCCCCCAAAGAGAAGAATGTGAACTCTAGCTAAAACATGCTAATGAGCTGTGAAAAAGGTAAAACTTCTCAAGTGAGAGATGAAATGGTTCATTGAAAATCTGCAGGACTCAAGAAGTCATTCACGAGTTCTGGGCAGACAGATCCCCTTTCACTGTGACAGGACTGTGGGACATTGAAGTAGAAGTTCACGAATTGAGTGTACTCAGAACCACATAGGTTAAAATTTCTAAGACCTGTCAGATGATAGGAATAAAATATCTGTCTGTGTTTCACTGGAAATTCTATCTATCTATCTATCTATCTATCTATCTATCTATCTATCTATCTATCATCTATCATCTATCTATCTCTAGTCATAGTTAATGAGAAGTAAGCTTAGGCTCACCCTTAATTGTTCAATTTATTTTTAGGGAGGAAAAAGAAAGCGATGGTCGTTGCCAGTGTTCAAGCAAGAGAGCCTCGTGTCAGAAGAGGCAGGATGGAAGCCACATTGGGGAGAAACAAAACCAGGTATGAGAGAACCCCAGAGTCTGTGCAACACGTGACTAAATTTCACAACTCTGCAAGGAACTGCAAACGGCACCACGTGCAGGGGCTGGATGATTCATCTTTGTAGGGCAAGGTGTTCATTTCAAATTTTTGAAAACTGATGGAATCATACCGGTTTGTTATGGATGGGCCTGCTTTGGGGTTTGAAAAGTATACTTTGAAAGCTGAAATTAGGCAGAAACTTGCTTGATAAACTATGAATGAGTTATCCCTTCTTTCATGAATTACTTTTTTTAGCAAGGGAGAGGTCTCTGGATGTGTTATGTGACTGGCCCAGAGATGTGCTATGTGGGCAGAATCAATTAAATTTTTTTTCATTCAGCCATTAGAAAATACTGTAATAGCTAACTGTCTCGCATCCAAGATCCATAGTTAAGACCAAGAGACAAGGTTCTCCAAGCACCTGTTATGAAACAGCTCTTCACATCCTCTAACTTGGCTGTCCCAAACTGAGGCTGCAGATACCAGCCCACTCGTGTGCATGAATTATAACCACTTCAAGATTGTGGTTAAGTAAAGGCAACCTATTTGCCCACCCACGGGGCATCAATTCCTCAAGCTATGCCCTCCAGTATCAGAAGGAACCCTAAATGTGATAGCATGCTCAATAGACCAGCGGGAATAAAAAGCAATTTAGAAATAGAATCAAAAACTCCAAAGTGAATTTTGATAACCCACTCTAAATCTAGGTTCTTTATGGCTTATTTAAGGATATTTGTTCTGTGGAAATGGAGCCCTGGTGGTGTAGTGGCTAGGCATTGAACTGCGATCCTCATGGTCGGCAGTCCAATATCACTAGCAGCTCCATGGGGAAAAGACAGGACTTTCTACTCCTGTAAACAGTTCCAGTCTCAGAAACCCACCAGGGTGGCTATGTGTGTCAGCATTGACTCTCTGGCTAGAAGTATGAGTAGGATATCCTCTGTAAATAAAGACCTCCAATTCTTGGGTGAACTATCAGGTATTCCAAATAAAATATCAGGCATTTGTTTTCCTTTCTCTGCTATTACTTTAAGTAGTATATCATTTTGAGAGAGATTGTAAA
>NW_022107432.1:15835163-15871868 GCF_000313985.2 Echinops telfairi | reverse complement strand
GGTACCAACCACTATGTCATTTATAAAAGGCATATTACTGTAACAAATATTAGCTAAGTATATTTGCAAAACCAAACAGAAGCAAACAACTGTTTGCTGTGCTGGCAAACAAACATAGAAGGTGTGTGTGATTTTCCTAGAAATATGGTAGTCTTGATAGTGAGTATCCCTACAAATATAAGTGTAGGTGCTGCAGTTATAGTAATATAGGCAAATATAGTAGGTGTTGCAGGTATATTAATATAAGCAATGGGGGCACACAAGGGCACCAAACCCAAACTCATACTCACTATCATCAAATCAACGTTGACTCATAGCAACCCTATAGGACAGAGTAGAGTTGCCTTTGAGAGCAGAAAATCTCACTTTTCTCCCACAGACAGTGGATTTGAACTAGTGCTTTTGTCATTTGCAGCTCAACCCACTGAAATCCACTACACTACAAGGGCTCCTACAAAGTATACAGTCATGTAAAATTATTGAGCATTGGTTAAAGTCCTTACGCTTGGAGGCAAAAACTCGTGGAATATCTTCAATTGTCACAACCTAGTCCTTAAAGACAATGTTCTACATTCTACTTTGTTAAGTAGCACCTGGGTCTTGAAAGTATGCAGGTGATCATCTAAGATACAGCTATTCCCATCAAGAGCAAAGGGGAATGGGGGTGGGGGGAAGGTTCAAGTGGTCGATACATCCAAAGAACTAATGACTCACAGGAACCACTGCTCACATGAACCTACGGCCAGAACTAGATAATATCCAGTGACCACCCTCAACACTGAAGCTAAGATCACAAACGACGGTCCTATGTGCAGCAGAATAAAAAATGTAGAGCCAAACATTACATTCACATAAAAAGACCACATGTGCTGATCTGACAGAAACTAAAGGACCCCTGAGTCTATGATCCCAACTCACCCTTAGAATTTGCAACAGAAGACATTCATAGAGCCCAATTTTCATCCAAATAAAAGACCCATCTATCCAGCCTACTGTCAATGAGCTGGTTCTGACTCGTAACTCTACATGGTGGAATAGAATTACTCTTAGACTGTAAATCTCTATGGGAGCAGGAATCATCATTCTTACAGAAGAGGTGGTGGGTTTGAACCACTGATCTTGTGATAAGACAGGCTCATAAAATAAACAGTAACATCCAAGAGGAATATATTCCCCATAATAATCAATTATAGGGGAGCAAAAGGACAATAACTTCCCAAAAAGCAAGGTAGGAAGTCATGAAAGGGTTAAAAAAGCCAAATAAATTGAAATTGGGAACCCAGAAGTGGGAAGAGCACTTGTGGGAAAACAACCAATGTTGTGGAATATTTTATGTATAAATTATCAAAAGGGAAACAAATTTCTCTATAAACTTTTACCTAAAGCTCAATATATTCAAAGACCATGTTGGCTACAGAAAAACTGAAACTTAAAGATGCTGGCATATGGAGCAGACAACACTGCCCACCCTTAGAGTCATTGTGTGTGTATTCACACAGAGATGAGCCAAGCACACTTAACTAGTACAGAAAGGTCACCGACAACTTGAAGCACACATATGCTTAAATGTTATAGAAAGTTCAAAGAGCTCTTATGAAGGCCCATATCCAGATTCTCTGATTTGCATAAGCCAAGAAGTAAAAATAAAACAAATATTAACTAAATCCATTCATTTCATAATTCAATAGTCACGTCCTCCAATAAGCTTTCATTCTAGAAACAATAGACAAGATATAGTTCAAAATTCATCAACTCCATAAATAATATGTCAGGTGGCCACAAGAGCTAACACATGACAACCAACCAAACATATAAAGAAATCAGGAAAAAGGGGAATAAATATAAGAGGAATTGCTATTACATGAAATGAAATGGAAGCCATCTCAGACAAGGTGAAGGGTAAATAGAAACTCAAGCAAGTGCATGGAAGAGAACATAAACCAAGCCATGTCTGGGATGTCTGGGAAAGACAATTCCAAGGGAAAACCACAAGTGCAAATCCAATGAAGTGGGAGCGTGTTGGCTGTTTTATGGGCAGCAAGGAGGCTAAAGTGGCTGTAGTCAGGAGGTGACAGGGGAAATATTAGGAGATCCAGTCATTGAGTAGCAGTAGTCTAGATTACCAAGGGCTTGAAAAGCAATGGGTCTTAGTTACCCAGTGCCACTATATCCAAAATCACACAGGTGGGGGTTTTAACAACAGAAACTTATTCACTTACTGTCAATATGGCTAGAAATCTGAATTCAGAGTGCCTGCTCTAGAGGAAAGCTTTCCATCACTGTTAGCGTTGGACGATGGGCTCTGTCTCTCCAGCTCACCTTCCTGTGGTTTGGGAGATCTCCGCGTGTCTTGGCATGTATCTTAATCGATCTCTCAGGACTCGCTTGTTTAATCTTTTTATTCCTCACAAGAGATTTTTCCAAAATGCACCCTAATCTTCTCCTGCCTTGTCGATGAAATAAAGACAAACCACCCACAAATGAGATTATAATTGTAGGCATTGAGGTTGCAACACATAATTGCTGATGGTGATAATTCAATCCACAACATAAAGGTTAGTACTTTGAATTCCTAAGACAATGGGAAGTTGTTGGAGGAATGACTTGATCTAACATAAATTTAAAATCACTTTATGACCAGTTGAACACTGACATGAGAGAGTCAAGAATAAAAGTGGAGAGATAAGTTGGAAAACTACTGCACTAATCAAGATGAAGAAAGAAGGAGCCCTTGTGGCACCATGGGCTACTCACTGGATGGCTGCACCTGAGGTCAGCAGTTCAAAACCACTAGCTACTCCATTTGAGAAAGGTGAGGTTTTCTATTCTTCTACATGTTTAGTCTTGAAAACTCACCGGGGCAGTTTTACACTACCCTATA
This sequence comes from Echinops telfairi, assembly GCF_000313985.2. Taxonomy (NCBI): domain Eukaryota; kingdom Metazoa; phylum Chordata; class Mammalia; order Afrosoricida; family Tenrecidae; genus Echinops; species Echinops telfairi. The sequence goes on along the minus strand of NW_022107432.1, from coordinate 15,868,987 downwards.
TAGTTGTTTTGAGTCAGAATAGACTCAGCGGCAGTACATTTGGCAGTGAATTTGGCAGTGAAAGGAGGAAAGATAGCTAAAGCTAGTGCAATATTAATGAACAAGGGTGGTAAGAATCAGTATTCTGAGACTGTTTCAAAGAAAAGTCAAAAGTACTTCCTAACAGATGGAATCTGAAGAAATAACTGGCATTTGGACATATAAGGTGCTCCAAAAAAGTTCATGGAAAAATGGAACTGGAAGATCAGTGGACTTTTTCCTATAATTTTTTGACATCCTTTCCTACATGAATTAATTTGATTAAGATAAGAAAAGTATTGTAGGAAATTGGAGGTAAGCCTGCTTCCAAAAAACCAATAAATGTGAGTAGAGTGTCTTGCATTAGGTAAAATTCAGATTTCAATTTCTGAAATTTGAAGAGACTTGTCATGTGCAGTTAGAATTGCATATAACCATTTCCCTCCTGCACAAGTCAGAAGTGAAAATTAAATACTGGACGATATGAAAAAGCAAGAAGCATGAGAGAGAACTAACAAAGAGAAATCTCAGAGGCTGAGAAATTGCCAAGACCCTTTATAAATACCAAAATAGATTATTGGCAATGTCAATACGTCAATGAAATACAGAGATAATTCAGGGAAGTACATGGAAAGTGAACTGTGAATAACAGCAAATTTGTTGCCAAGAAGAGAAAACCAGGGATATAAGCAGAAATATGAGATGGAGAAATTAAATTTTCTAATGGGACAGATATACTGAAGGTGATGAAAATAATGGAGAATGGGTGAAAAGAGATAATGGAAGATTAAGTAGACTGAACAGAGGTACTACTGAGCTTCAGTAAACTGTTTGTATCCTAGGCTGTCCACATTTTTACCCCATCCTTGAAGATTTCTGGGAAAAATGAAACACTGGTCAGAGGGCTGGGTCTCTGATTCCGTGGTAGTGAATGCATCCTGGGAAGAATTTTACATAGACGTCGTCAACTTTTAGGTTAAAGGTTATTTAAGAAAAATCTGAGCAGAAGGTCAGGGATTTTCTAAACTATTTGAGAAATGGTGGTCTTAGGAAACCCTGACCTTCCTTATCATAAAACTGAAGAAGAGATTATAGTTTAAGCAAAGATTTAGTGCTAGCTCATTGTTGTTCTTTTAATATTACATAGTGTTTTAGGGGAAATTTTACACAGTAAAGCAGGTTTCCATTGAACAAGTTCTATGCAATTCCATTGTGTAGAACAAATTCCATTGAACAAATTCTTGTTCAGTGACATTGACTATGTTTTTCCCACTGTGTCAACATTCTCATTTCCTTTCTGGCCACTCTATTTCCAGTAACCTAGTTTTTATGTTCCGTTACCTTGCTATAGAATAATGTTGACCATTTAGTCTCAAATAGATGATTTTGTAAAGGAGCACAACATTCATGCATAGTATTCTTCACCTTATAAGCCAATTTGTGATTTAGCTGAAAGTTGACTCATGAGACTAGTTTCAGTTCAAAAGTTAAAGCATGTATCATCGTAATAGTTTCTGGTGGTCCTTTGGCTGTAAGCAGCCCAGTCAGACCGAACTTCTTAGGAAGTTGAGTTCTGTTCTAGATTTTCCTTTTATTCTCTCAGGAGCCACTGATTGCATCCTTATGCAGAAAGGCCAACAGTAGTATTCTGGTCTGAAGGTAAGTAAAGCCAGGAGGGTTCATGGAGGCTATTAGTCCTACAGACTAACAGTCTTTAAGGTTGGTTTCCTTTTCCTTTTTGCTTCAGATGATAAAAGACCAACAGTTGTTTTTCAGACTACTGTTCACAAACTTTTAAAATGCTAGACACTATCAAATTAGAATACAGAACATTAGCTTCATGGACTATATTAAGCCGATTGACCAAGTTGTCCCACAAGACAATGGTCCTATCACTTTGAACCCAACAAACACCACCTACAAGGTGTTTGGTCATTTAAAAAAGTATTATTATGTCTTATTATGTATATGCATGCACATATATACCTTCATATACCTATGCATATAAATATAGTGCTAGTTTTCACATGCTTATATTTCTTTCCACAGTTGTGAAAATATGTTGCTTTCCATAATGTCACACTCTTGAAATTTTGAATCTATAAAAATTGCTTACTATAAGATAAATAAAGAGATATTAATGACTAGAGATTGGGTATGCTAATTACTTCTTACACATTAATAATTTGTTATAATGTAATTAGTTAAACACATATTTCATAGAATATTATGCAACCATGTTACCTGGGGGTGCAGTGGTTAAGCAATGAACTGCTAACAGAGAGGTCAGCAGTTCAAATGCGTTAGTCAATCCAGGGGAGAGATATGTGGCAGCTTGGTTCTGTAAAGATTCAACTGACTTCCATGGAGTCAATGCTGACTTATAGCAATAAATAAAATCATAGAAAATTTTATTAAATAAATATATAAAAATGCGAAGCCTTTGTTTCTCAACATATCCTCCATCTGGGTCTATACAATTTTGGAGGCCGCGTTTCTACTTATCTTTCCTAAAGAATCCTATGCGCTTCAATTTGCACCATGTCAAAAGGTCTATTTTGGCATACTTGGCGAGCACAAGTTGCATTATTTTTCATTGTTCTTTAGTTTAGGAATGAAAAGAAGTCAGATGGAGGAAGACTATGTCTGTGGGGGGGATGGGGTAAGGTTTCTCAATAGAGCTCTTATAGGACAGAACTTGTTACTCTCAAAGAATGAGCAGGTGTATTGTCATGATGGGGGGAAAATTCTGAGCACAAATTTCCTTGTTTTCTTCTCATGAATGTAGTCTTAATTTTCTTAAAAATTCTTTATAGTACACCACTTTCATTGTCCTGTGTCATTCAAGAAAATATATCAAGATTATGCCTTAGAAATTCCAAAAGACAGTCACCATACCCTTGTCAGCCAGCTCATCTGCTTTGAATTTAACTGACTGAGAGATCCCCTCCGAAATTATTGTTTTAGGTAGTCCTACTTGTCTGTAAGTGATCCGCAAGGTTCACAGTTTGAAACCCCAGCCTTTCCACAGGAGGAAGACGGGCTCTCCACTCTGTAAAGCGTACAGTCTTAGAAACCCACCGGGATCCTTCTACTCGGTCTGTAGTAGTGTCGCTATGAGGCATCAACCACTTGAGGGCAGTGAGTTTGGGTTTCAGTTTTTAAGGAAACTATGACAAGCATATTATGGAGAGAACTGGTCTGCAGGCACCCACTGATTACGGAGACACGTTTAAAGATGTTCTGTTTGGAATAAGCCCATGCAACAATGAACTGGGACTCTGCTTTTTTTTGTTGCTTTCAGAAGAGTCATTTTGGAGGTTTTCATGTAAACCATCATAATTGACGTATTCAGCTTTAGAGTAAGGGTACACATTTAGCATGCACCTTGACACTGGGAAACTTGCTGGAAGCTTACTTCACTTGTTTCCTCTTTTTCCGAAGTGCATCTCCTGGTGCTAGCTGCTTTTCTCTGAAGGGACAGTTTGGGGAGCATCTTCATAAATTCATCCGTTTCTTCCCTTTATTTGGGGAACTTGAAAGTGGGGTTCTTTTGTTTTCTTTCTCGCAAATTATTTTCCGTCTGTTTTTCAAGCCACTGCAGTTTGCTAGCCTTGTTTCCTGGTCAGGCTGGTTTTTCAAGGTGTTCACTGTCTGCAAAGCCAAGTAACTCACCCCTGGTTCCTCCTCTTCTCTGATCTCCCAGGAGAAGCATTGCCTTCGTTCCTCTTTGGGGCCATGAGGATTTTCTGGAACTCTTCCGGAGTTAAAACTTAACTGGTGCTGTTGGCTGCAGCTTTGGTTTTCCACTCTTCCACGTTGATGCTGTCCAGTTTCTTGCTAATGCCTTACTGTTCTTCCACGGAAGAGTGGTTCCCATCAACCCATTCAGCACCATTTTCCTTCTCCTCACTGAGATGCACTTTTCCACCCACCTTCATCATTTTCCGCATCCTCTTCCTCTTTCTCAACTTCCAGAACATCTGCTCTTGGAATATAATACCGGAGCATCCAATTCTCCGTATTCTTGTGCTCTTGAGGCTTCTGACGGCTTACCCTGGAATTCCGTGTACAACATCTGAAGACTCCGTGGTCGGAAGAGCTGAATCAAAGTTCCTGCTGACATTGCACCTTCTTATCTTTGTGTGTTTTCTCCTGAGCCAGGTCTTGGAGAAGTCCTTCAGTCATGGGTAGGGGGCATCGAGCTGTTATTTCTTCCATAGCCTTGATTCCTAAGGTCTTAACTTCGCTAGAGTTCTATCCAGTGACGAAATTGTTGGCCACAGTCATCAGCAATGATGGCATGAACTCTGGGGTCACCAGGTGATGAAAAGCGTGTGCAGTAAACAGAAGGATGTTTGGTACTTTGGTGGGGCTGAAAGAAGTTTTGAACAAAGGGATGGAAGTTAAAGAAGAAAAGCACAAGAATTCCCAGGAATCTGGAGATAAGGGTCCTGAGCATCATCTTCACTTCAAAGTTCTCTTTGGAGCTCTATACGTTTTTAGTTGTTTTTCTGAAAAATCTTGGGGATCAGGAAGCGAGAGAATGGCTGAAAAGTCCAACACTCCCCTTTATTTCTTCTTTTGTATCTTGGGCACTTTCATAGCCTTCTCCAGTCTTCACCTTGGCTTTGGAGCTTTCCTTCCCAGTGGCATACTGCACTAGGAGGTTTCTCGATGTTGATCCTTATGTCTTCGAATTCAAGTAGTTGCGCTGCTTCTCCTGTTTGAAGAATGCCGAAGCAGTCACTAATAAATTAGTGACCTTGGAGAAACATAGAGTTGTGGTAACATGGACAGTTTGGGCATAATTCCAAATGTTTTCTTTGTGGAGTTCAATCATCCCATTCCAAGAGATCTTAGATGTAGTTTTATTACTGTGTCTTAGCATTGTGTAAAATTTTGCAGCACTACAGGTACTTTATTGTTCTTGTGTTTGTTTTGTGTTCTTGCCCTCGGTCACAATGTGAGTGTATAAATTCTTTTCAGAAGCTTCTCATAGAAACACAGAAGTTCCACGAAGAGCTCTAGGAAACTCGATGAGTTGATAAGATTCTTGTTTCTCAGTAAGAGAAACTTTGCAATGCTTTACAAAATGTCATTTGAAGATCAGGATCCAAGACAGTGTGATTGTAAGAGAGGAGATCTTTCCGTTCCCGAGGAAAGCTACTTAGATGGGCTGGGTAGCAGTGACCAACCAGTTTGTGCTGTAAACATCGCCCGCTTGACTAGTTCTTTGCTGGGTTCATTTGGTTGTCATTTGAAAATATCCACATTGGATTTGCAGTGATGATAGTGCTACTGAAACTCTTCAATGATGGAGGACCGTGGGTCCCACTTGATCAGGTTCTGCAACTTCAGAAGGTGGCTGGGCAGCTGGTGGCTGTTTCTGCTGGACATGGTGGCTCAGAAATTCATACAGCAGGCTGCCCCTTCACTTATCTGGCTGTGCTGTAGAGTCGTCCAGCACATTACGCTTTTAACTTACCCTTGCGCATAAGTGCATGTGTATGTAGCCATTTCACTTATGTTATATTTTTTATGAAAGTACACTGCATTTTTCTTCACTATTCAGGGTTCTCACATGCAGAAGGTGGCTTTTGGACCTGAGTTGCTACATTCTAGATTTGATCATATGTAAGGGCTTGACTGCTAACTGATAGGATAGGGTTCCAATCTACCAGTCAATCTGCAATGCAAAGGGATTGCTTTATTTGGTTTTAATACATCTACTGTCACTTGATTTATTTAGCAATTTATTTACTTTAGGGTCCTAGGGAAGTGAAAGAACCCCTTTAAAAGTCCCCTTTTACAAGTTTGAGAATGCGTGGGAACTTGGGGGGAAAAATAGAAAAGTAAAAAAATGTCTCAGAAATGTATTATTTCTCAAAAACGCATTTGAAAATGGAACGCAGACGTTAGGCATTAAAACATTTGTTCTTTGGCATCAGGTGGAATCTGGCATGGTTATGACGATAGAAGAATAGGGATCTATCTAGACAATCCTGAGCGAGACAGCCTGCCCACTCTCATTCAACAAGGTAGCCTCACTAGTCCGAATTGACTGCATAGGCTTTTGAGAATCTCTCTCAAAAGCATGAGATGCTTTCTCCAAGTTTAGAGCCATGAGAGACAAGCTGCATTTACAGAAGTGTCCATTTCTAATACAGCTCCTGTTGAGGGCGAAGATTTGAAGGAAGAAGAGATTCTATTCCTGAGATCTTGACAGACAGAAGCAGAGAATTAGAAACCTCTCCTGGATCCTGACCTAATACATTCAGTGCTGACATAGTGTTGAAAAGTGAAGGACAAGAGAGGTGGATGTTTGTTTTATGTAATGGAAAAAAAAAAAAGCAATGCATAACAAGTTGTGCATTTACCAAAGCCCTGTTTCCCTGTTTCTTGGGGAGTTAGACATGCTTCAATGTGACAGCAGACAGCAGGCATTCAAAAACTCATAAATAGTTTCATATTTTGAAGAATTGCATTATGAGTTGATTTGGGGTTTATTCCATGAGCTATTTAGCCCTTTGAATCTGTGAAAAGTTCACTTGTCTAAGGCCTTATAGCCAGGTGAATAATTTAGCACTAAAGAAATGGTGTCTGTGTTTTCTACATAATGTTCTATATCCAATTGACAAGTGGAGATGTTGTTGTTGTGATGTCAAGCATTTATTACATTTTTCAGTTATTAAACTCAAAATTATGAGATCAGGTAAATCCAGTCTTAACTTTTACTGGTTTGGTTAGTTTCAATTAAATAATTAAAAAATCCAGAGGATATTTTAAACTATAATAGAAAGATGTCTCCAATTGCTACTATCATATTATTTTCATTTTCTTTTTGGACATTTAAGTAAGTATTATGGATAATTCGGAAGATAGCCTTCTTTGTTTAGATTTTTTGTTGATATTGTGAATTAAAATAGAACTTGAGCTGGATATAGCTGATACACATTCATCAAAGCAACCCCTGGTCTTCAAATAGATCCCTGTCTAAACAATACAGAGAATGAAGAGGAAGCATAAATAGATACGATAATTCTAATTGAATCACATCAATAATGCATCCAATTAAGTGACATTATTATCAAAATGTAAGTATAAATAATAATGCCTGGGTTCTCTAATCTGAGAGAGGGGAAGGGGAGAAGAGAAAAGAATGTTTAATAATGTAACACAGAAATTTTCAAGGTGCAATATCTACATATGAGTATATGGATCTTTTGCTTTTTATTGTGAAATACGTGTAAGTTTGCAGAGAAGGTAATCAGTTTTACATTCAACAAGTCACACATATTTCACTTCACCGCATTCATTGCAAATCCATCAATGCAACACCGCTCAGCTCATCTTCTTATGCTTTTTGCCTCCATTCCTCCTCCTCTCCCAGCATTACTTTTGTCCTTGAACAGACTTTGCCCTCTTGATGTCAATTGCAGGCTGTTCTAAGGTATGCATAGACTTCGTTAGCGTTGTGATTCTCCTTATAGATTTGTCTAGTGTGTTGGCTAAAAATCAAGCCACAGGGTGAGCTAAGTTCCAGATCTAAAAAGTAACTGAGCCCATTTCATAAATTCCACTAGCTTCTCTCGAACTACAAAGCCTGTTCTCTTGAATGATTTTGTGTTTGTTCCACCCTTTTTCCCCACTCTGCCCCAGGCCCTCTAATGCGCTCCCTTTCAGAGCAGTTGATAGTGGTATATAGGCATCATGTAGTTTTTCTGGCCACGGGGTCATGGAGGTTGATATTTCATGGTCCATTAGTCCATTGAACTAATTATTTACATGTGTCTTTAGTTTTCATCTATCTATCTATCATCTATCTCTTCAGATGGAAGAGCCTAAGAGTTGATCCAATGACCAGTAGCTAGCTTTTAAGATCTCAGTCACTACTTACTACAAGAGGATGTAGAACACTGTCTTTGAGGACTGTGACTTGTTGATTTATCTCTGTGGCCCCTGAGATTATGGCCCTGATTCTTCAGGCCTAGCAACTCATTTCTTCAGGGTGTTTGGTTATATCGAAGAACTTTTCATAAATTTGCCACCTCTGTACTCCACCAAAGTCATGGATAAATTTGCAACAAATACCCATGTACAAATATCCTGTCAAACCTATATACGTTTGTAGGTATACTCCTATGCTCCCTTCCACACTCACTCAGCTTATATGTCTAGCCATGCAGCTACTCAAAGCTCACTACCATAGAGTTGACAATGCCATCGAGTCAATTCCTACTCATGGCGACCCTATGAGACAGGGTAGAATTTCCCTCATGGGTTTCTGATACGGTAACTCTTGATGAGGTGTAGAAAGCCTCATCTTTCTTCCTCAGATCATCTGGTGGTTTCAAATTTCTGAACTTTAAAATCTCAGAATGAACACGAACACGTAAATAATTCTGAATACTCAAGTTAAAGAATGACATAACCATACAGTTAAACAGAAAACACTATGCTCAAATAAGTAATGCAACTCATCTTTTGATCCCTTGACTGATGCTTCCATGAGCATTGATTGTGGATTCAAAATTTGGCAGAACACATAAGAAAAATTTAAAAGTTGAATGGATACAGAGTAAGTGACATTTCAATGTGTGTTTATAAAATCTTTCTAGTTTTGCCATGATTTTTTTAAAAGGCCAAGTGATTTCCTATATAAAATCATAATAATGAAATTACCTAAGAGGATTGGCTCAACCTATGAAAATAATATTTCTCGAGAAATTAGAGGTATTCCCTTAGCCACAGAAACTTCCAACTTTCAGTGGAAGCACTGAGAAAGAAAACAATAGAGAACAGTGGTTAAGACTTGATCTTTATTCTTTTGACTGTGCAAATGGCTTCAAATCATCAACTCATGGAGGAGAGGTTCTGACCCTGACTCATCAGCTAGAAGGTACATAATCTGGGTGTAGGCCTGATGATATAACAATCCAGGATATGATATCTCAACATATGTTCATTTCTTCGAGCTTACTTCAGTAGAACAAGTGCCTAAGAGATTTTAAAAACACATTAATTTTCTAACTGTCAAACTATCTGTTGTACCGTTAGGTGACTATGGTAGTTACATAATTTCATGTCAACATGATAAATAAGTTCAGGGGTGGAGTCTAGCCTGTCAACCAGGTCACAGCCTGATGATGCCTCCTTGTGGGCATGGCCTGTTCATGAGAACTCTGGGAACGTACAGTCTCTCTACTTTTACTTTGCTGTTGACAAGCCACTTGGAGTCACACTGAGACCTGCAAGAGTCCTGGAGATGCTTCCCCTGCCACTGGACCCACAAGACTCTTCACCCACTGACCTGTGATCTTCCTGCATTTTGTATCATTGTATGTGCCGTGTGAATCTGAAGAGGGATTTGTGGACTAGAATCAGACTCATGGGCTAATATCAGACTTATGGACTTGATCTGGACTGGGCTGGGATGTTTTCTTAATATGCAATTACTCTTTGGTATAAAGATCTTTCTTATACATATATGAGTGTTCTTGGATTTTCTTCTCTAGTCAACCTGGCCTTGCACAGTGCCCTTGAGTCAGTTCTGATTCATTATGAATCTACGTACAAAACAAAGCACTGCCGCCATCCGTGCCATCTTCAGACTTGTTACATCAGGGCCCATTGTTGCAGGCACTGAGCCAATCTATCTCCTTGAGGGTCTTCTTCTTCTTCTCTTATTACTTTTGCTGACCTTCTACTTTGAACATGATGTCATCCGGGAATGTATCCCTCCTAATAACACGTTCAAAGTGTATGAGACAAAATCTCAAAATCATTGCTTCTAAGAAGCATTGTGGCTATATTTCTTACAAGACAGATTTGTCTGGGTTTTTTTTTTCTGGAATTCCATGGTATATCCAGTATTTTTCTCCAACCCCATACTTTATATGGATGGATTCTTCTTACGTCTTCTTTGGCCTTCCTTATTCATTGTCCAGCTCTCACGAGCATGAGATGAATGAGAAGACCCTGGGTTGGGTCGGTGCATCTTAGTCCTCCAATGACATCTTTGCTTTTTTAAGACACTATGTAAAGGTTTGCAATCTCATGAACCCTCAATAAGGTTGCTATACCTTGGAATCAATTTGATGGCAGAAGATTTATGCACCTTAAAATTTACAGACATGTAACAGATTTAAATTTCCAAGAAAGAATTTTAAAACAACTTCTTCATAAGGTTAGCCCTTTAAAAATTCTTTAGGCTATGATTCCACTGAATATAATTTTGTTAACTAAATACATCATGAGGAAGCCCAGTGGCATAATGGATTACACACTGGGCTGCTAACTATATGTTTGAAACTATTAGACACGCCACATGACAAAAATTACTGTTCCTACTCTCATAAAGAGTTAACCGTCTCAGAAATCCATAGAGAATTCATAGTTCTCCTCTGTGAATATGAGGTGAATCTACAGGGTGAAGACAAGTTGGGATCAACCAAATAGCAGTGAGTTTGTTTGAGTTAAATTTATCACATATATCTCCATGGCACTTAGTATATCACCATGAGTGATGCACAAGAGTAATTAGATGCAACCAATCAGGCAAACATATAACTTCTCCTAACCTAAATATTATTTAGAGAACTAATGAATCATCATCGAATAATAACTGCATTTGTCCAAGAATCGAGAACCAACCCACATGTTTTATTTTCTTTCTATTAAGTTTCCTTTCTTTATACTTTAAGAATCTACAGGATTTCAAGATTCAGGATATTACATTAATGAAGAGAGAGCCTTGGTGGTGTGGTGGGTTATGCATTGGCCTGCTATCCATGAGATTAGCAGTTCTAAACCACCAGCTGCCCTTCAGGGAAAAGACGAGGCTTTCTTCTCCAGGAAAGAATTGCAGTCTTGTGTCCTCAAGGGTCTCTATGGGTCCTCATCGACTCAATGGCAGTGAATGAGTATTTTAACATGGCCCCCAATATACTTGACCTCTAACACAACTGTCCATACAGAACAGAATTTACAATAAAGACAGAGGTCTTATTTATTCGACACTTCTCCTTTTCACAGTTCTTGTCCTAGTCAAGAATGGAAAACAATTACACTCAATTTAAAGCTTGTAAACTCCCCTTATTTCTGGAGTTAATCGGGAGTTAGTGGTAAGTTACCGGTAAGCTCTTTTACTAAGACTTGCCGCAGAGGTGAGAGGGAGCACTACTCCAGCTTGTTCCTGACAATATACATCAGAATAACAAGTGTAGGAGCATTGCTAAAGACTATGCAGCTTGTACCATAAAATGTACAGAGGCTGAAATGAGTCACAATGGACACACCTATCCTAACCAGACCTGTTCCTGCCTTTTGTGATTTCATGATCAACACAGTGCTATCTGCAGTCAAGCTGCAGAGACGTACCCTTTGTTAGACTGCTAAGAGGATAACTGAAAATCAGAGTGACAGGAACTCACTATCTGTACTAGTGCATACCCTTTGGTGCTTAATAAGAGTACTTGTCAATACAGAGTCTAGTCTATCAAAAGTGTTTGCCCTTCATTTGATCCCCCTTCCCCCATCTTCATTCCAATCCTTCTCATTCCTTCTACTTTCTATTTTGCCCTAGGTCCCTCTTTCTCTATTGACCAACTTCCAACAGAAGGGATTCTGCATAAAAGGATATTCTGGCTCTATGGAAGAGTTAAAAATAAAGAGCAGCAAAGTTCTTTGATCTTGCCTCGGGGTGAATGATATAAAAACCAATCAAAATGTCCATACTGTATAAGGAAGCCTGTAAGCTCCTTCCAGCCTTCCTCCGACATGTTATTATAATAAAAGAGAGTCTGTCCTTTTCCTGTGTTGACTATATTACAAAATATTCCCTTTATTTGACAACTGAAGAAGAAAAGGGTAACAAGAATACTTCTCCTTTGCAATATTCCTGTTTCAAATTTTATAATTCATAATGATTTAATTTCGATCTGTAGTGCACCTATACTATTTTCCAAGGAGTCCTAGTGGTGCTATTGGTAAGCATTTAACTGCTAACTACAAGGTCTAGGTTCAAACCCACCAGCTGCTCCATGGGAGTAAACGATCGACTCTTTGGAAGATTCGTAGCTTTGGAAAACCTCTATAGAGTAACTGTGGGTTGGATTTGACTTGAAAACAGTGAGTTTGGTTGGTTTTTGGATTCAGCTTTCTATAGCTTATGTCAAATAATGCTTCATTCCAAAACAGAGTCCCACTACATAGATCTTTCTATATTGTTTGAAATCCAAGTCACAAGGATCAACCAACCTGTTCTTATTACTTATATTCACCAATATTTTTAATCTTCTAGTTTTTATATCAATGAAGTAACACTGCTATTCCATTATAGATTATACTTTTTTTTCCTAAACATTTTATTAGGAGCTAATTTAGGTGCCATACCATTCCAAAATCAGCAACTGGTTTTGGTAGCAACTGGAACATCTAAGCAAAATGAAAAGGGTGTGTGTGCTAGTCTGGGTATACTAGCAAAACAAATTCATGGAGACTCATAGGTGTACAAGAAAGCTTTATATAAAGAGTAATTGTACATTAAGAAAACATCCCAGCCTCATGTAGATCAAGTCCATAGGTCCAATTATTAGCCCGTATGTCCTATACTCATCTATAAAGTCCTCTTCAGACTTATGAAACACATGGGATTATGCTGAATGCAGGAAGATCACAGACCAGTGGGTGGGAAGTATTGTGGATGCAGTGACATTGTAAGTATCTCAGTGTTGGCAGGGATCTCCACATGGCTTCTTTGGCACCATAGTTATGACTCCATCTGCCTCTCTCCCTGTGTCTTCTCCACAGGGATGTTTCCCAAGGAGTAAGCCGAGAGACAGACAGAGAGAGAGAGAGAGAGTCTCCTGCCTCCAAGGAGGAATACAGGAGTTCCCAGAATCCTCAGGAGAAGGCCATGTCCACACAGAGGCTTCATTGGCTACATCCTGATTGACAGGCTAGACTCCACCCCTACACTCTTAATCCTCAAATGAATCCCAGATTATGTAACTACCACAGTGAGCTCACAAGGTTGACCATAAAAATGCATTTCCTATCATAGTTCCATATCTTATGTAAAAAATTAGTAATAAATAAAACACCTCACTGAATGAGCCAATGAATTCATTTCATAAAAGAAAGAGGAAGGGGAAGAGAGAAAAAAAGGTTTGCGGAAGACTAAAAAGGCTTGTGAGTGAAAGAAAGGATGGGAAAAAGTGAGAGATAATAGAATGCAGAAAGAGAAGGTGACAGAAAGAAGAGGGAGAAAGAGGAAGAGAGAGGATAAAAAGGAGAGCGGTTGGAATAAGAGGACAAAGAGTCAAGAGAGAGACTTTTTCCCCTTGGGAAACATTCAGTGGTTCTCCATTGTCAAAAGTAATGGATCAATGACCTCCACGAAAATGACCTCGCTTGTGTCTCTAGCATCTTCTCTCCCCGTGTGTCATGCTCCCATTCATTCCATTGCCTGTGGAATGTTCCCTGCTCTTTTCTACTTCATGCCTTTGTTGATACTGTTTTGTGAATTACCTTTCCCATTATTTCTCACAGGCAATGGCACTGTTTCATTTTTATAGTGATATGAAAAAAAATGTTTTAATAGAAGTAATCGCATGGAAACAAGAGTACTCTCACACATCTCATGATCAACAGGCAATCCCTTGTTATTTTACTAAAGTAAAAATGTTAATAAAAACAGAATGCATATGACTCTCTCACAGCTTGAAATAAATAGATACCTGCACATTAACTCAAAAGGCATCAATTTTATTGTAACATCCCCATTAAATAATTTTAATACTTGACTGCTCATTTTTTTCTGAGGATAAAAACAAAACTTATCAAAATATATGAATGCACCACCAAGCATTTCTTTAAAAATAACAATCAACCTTTATGTTTTCCTCAGAAACAAAGATGGGATATTAATTCTGTAGCCAAGTATTAATGGAAAAGTTCAAGGGTCCCAAGCAGAAGGAAAGCATAGCATATGATGAACATTGTCAATTAATCTAAATGTGTAAAAACAAAACAATCAAAAAACCCTTCATTGCCATCAAGTTGATGCTGACTCACAGCAACCTTATAGCAAAGGGTGGGATTGCTCCTGAGAGTTCTGAGACCGTGACCCTTTACAGGAATAGAAAGCCCTCTCCTTCCCTCTCTAAATGGACCGGGGGATTGAATCCTTCTGAAACAAAGCTGGCAAACGGAAACTGTGAAGGAGATACAAGTGGAGAATGATGAGCCACAGCTATCTACACTCTTGGAAGCTCGCTACAAAAATGTTGAGAGAGATTTTTACCTATAATCTACTTGTTTCCACTACTTATTTATAGAATTAGTGGCAGTATAATAATCAGGCATCTAAAATAAATGATACGTTTAGGAAAATGATGCATTGTACTCTTGTATCCTGATGTCATTTATCACTCAACTCGGCTAAAAACACTTTATTCTTATTCCTTGACATCTGAGTTAGTTCATTGTGCCAACCTGGCCGATAAACACATGTGGGGTTAATTGAAGGGTGGAGGGATAAATGGCTCGGTGAGCCTCGCCTTTCAAGTTCTAGGGTCTCTTGCTTTCTGATGATGGGACCAGGGTGCAGCTGCCTTATCCAGTTCCCTGCTCAGCTGGCAAGGCTCACTTCATGCAAGACATCCCTGAGGAGAAGCTACATGGACCTACCCCGATGCAGCCCTGGGTGTTGGAGCAGCCGTGTGCAGACCTCTGCCAGCGCTGAGATGTTTACATGCTCACTGACTCAGCTTTCCTCCTGCAGTTGGCATCATTATGTCTGTTTTGCGAGATTGAGGAGGACTTTGTGGATTGGTGTCGTACATATGAGTTAATGTTGGACTTGTGGGCTTGGGCAGCACTGTGTTGGGATGTTTTCTTAATTCTCACTTACCCTTTATATAAAACTCTGTCTTATCCATGAGTTTCTGTGGATTTGTTTCTCCAAAGTACCCAGACTAACACAACATCCAAACAATTTTCTAATAGGGTTTCAATTTCACTGTAGGTATATGGAAGGAAATCTGTCTGAAGAAAAAGTTAAGTGTTTTGCTACTAAATGAGGGTGTGACAGTTGTGTCCCAGTCAGTGGCAATCTGGTACAAAGATATACTAAATATAGCAGTTGGCTCCCATAAAAATTACTGACTAGAAAACCCAATAAGGCAGTTCTACTCTGTTAAGTGGGTAACTGTTAGTGGAAATGACTCAAGATCACCTAACGGTAACAACACACATGCAGAAGGAAAGCTTGCTGGCCATCACAGCAAAAGCATTCACATTCCCATCATAGTTATATGACATTGAAGTTCTGAATGTGTGCTTCAATCTAATGACCACAATTATGAGAGTCTGTACCTGAAATACAGAGCCAGTTTGCTGCAAAACTGACAGGGAACTAAACTCAATGCACAAGGTTAACTACCCAGTAACTATCTTAGGGAGACAATGAGGGAAGGGCCTTTGCCTTGTGGCATCACTCCACTTGACATGTGGTAGGTGTTTTTATGTATTCCTTTTAAACTTATACCTGTAGAAATTGCTTGTGTATGTTTTAAGATTTGTTTTAAGGAAACTGCTACACTATCAATGACTTGACAAAAGTCTAATTAATACACTAAGATGCTGAGATACCTGGCTTCAAAAGAGGTGAAGCAGGGACTGTCTGGCTGTCAGGAACACTGGATAACAGACTGGGGAGAATGAGTATGTGGTGGGTAATTGAGGATGAAGGACCTGATTACACTGGGCAAGGGTAGAAACTAGGAATGAAAATGTAGAAAACTCAGTGGAGTCATTTCAAAGACAATGCCCATTAGTTTAAAATGTCATATAACCCCTTCCCTGGGGGATAGACAACAGAAAAGTAGGTGAAAGGAGACGTCAGACAGTATAAGATATGACAAAATAATAATAATTTATAAATTATCCAGGGTTCATGAATGAGGGGGGAGCGGGGAGGGAGGGGTAAAAATGAGGAGCTGATACCAAGGGCTCAAGTAGAAAACAAATGTTTTGAGAATGATGATGGCAACAAATGTACAAATGTGCTGGACACAATGGATGTACGTATGGGTTGTGAGAAGAGTTGTACGAGCCCCCAATAAAATGACTAAAAAAGAATGCGTCTGAATGCTTTGGGCAAACATGATGCTGTGGGAAATGGATACATCGATGAAGAACATAAACAATAATCTTTGCCCTTAGAGCAGCGGTTCTCAACCTGTGGGTTGTGACCCCTTTGGGGGTCGAACAACTCTTTCACAGAGATCACCCGATTCATAACAATAGCAAAATTACAGTTATGAAGTAGCAACGAAAACAATTTATGATTGGGGTGTCACCACCACAGGAGGAACTATATTAAAGGGTCTCGGCATGAGGTCGATTGAGAGCCACTGCCTGAGAGAATTTAAATGCTATTTGAGAGAGATACCAGAAACAGCTAAAGTACTTATAGTTGTGATGGGAGCTAATTAGAAAATAATTTGATACTAGAATTGAAAGTAGCAATGAAGGAAATTGACAGATAAAAAGGTAATAGATACAGGCAAGGTTAGGAAACCATTTGAATTAGGTATCTTCTTATTTTTCTGTTGGCACCTCTGGGACCCTGAGTTCCAAATCATGTCTTCTGTTTCATCTGAAGTAAGATTCATATACTCACATCAGTGTCTCTATACATAACCATATCTCCTGGCATTCAGAGTACATCAAAATGGTAGCCTGAATATGTTAGTTGCTTTGTTTGTTTTCCATAAGGCTGAATTAATTTGGAATTTAAGGGAATTTTAAGTATTCCAAGAACCTAAACTTGATTGTATAAAATATTATCAATTTTATGGTCAAATATCCTTTAGGCACATGTGAGATTAGAAAATTAGTTACCTCATGGTATAATGATCATCTTTATTCTGAAGTAATTATCTAGTGACCAACACTTAATCCAGGTTCCCAGAAATTATGTTCAAACACTAACTTTTGTTTGCATTGTTGAATGACATCTAAGTACTAAATCAGTTTTAAAGAAATGTACTCATGAACCCTACATATTCTGAAAGATCTCTTACTTTAAAAAGCAGTGGAAAAAAGTGTAGCCATCTGTTGTCTATAAACAAACATGAGGAAGGAAAATCAAATAGTGAGTTAACAGCTACAAAAGTTTAATACTCTACTATAACTTTTAACAAGCATCTACTTCACAAGTTCAATGTAGATTTGAATTCAAGTGAAAAGTATTGGAAATTCAAAACTCTTCATCAAAAAGATCAAACATTTTCTCAAAATATAATATACAGAAGGATTAAAAAAAATGCCCTAAGTACTTTCGTTGTAACCTTTCCTTGGGGTTAAAGGCAAAGTCAATATTTGACCAGCAGGGTTCAAGGGGTAAATTCATGTTAGAATGAGTGGCGGAGAGAAGTGAACATCGCCCCTTTAATGTTTAAATGGCTCTTTAACACTCAGAGACTTAATAGTTGCATTTAGAAAATGAGAGGAAAGAACTTTAAAAGGTGTTAACTGCATCTCTTGTCATAAAAGAGGAGATGTTTAATTAAGCTACTGGTAGTTCTTGGGTGGTTTTCAGTTCCGTTTTATACTTTTGAGATGAAAGAGTGTATGTAAAAATTATGTACAAAGTACCTTTTAGAAACTTTGGAAAGGTCAAGGAGAAAATGGCTGGATTTCAAAAGCTGAACTTTTCAAGGGTTTCCTCTGATTTTTCTAAAACAAGATAGCCTCCTCCTCCTCCTCTTAATAGTTCTTCAAGGCCCTTTTGGTAGCCAAAATCTTTGTTCTTTTTGTTAAGCAGCTTTGTAACAGAAGAACTAAAAATTAATTATGGCTGTGGAACTTTTACACAGAAGAGTTTAAAAAGCACAGACGTAAAGAAGGGGAAAAGATGAGGGCCCATTTATCTTATATTGACAGGATTAGCTTCAAACGATGACCTTGAATCATAATCATCCTAATGAGCTCAAAATATTTCACTTTAACAAGTGAAACTATAATCAAACCAGTTTCTGAAAGCTCTACTAATGAGCATTTCCTTTGATGAAAACATGGTTAACTGTCTTAGTCTGCAGGAGGTGCACTGCAGTAAGGGGCCAGCTCCTGACAACTCATTAGCTGACCTGGGGAGAGAGTAATTTGAATGCTTTTGATAAAAATTTCAAGGCTTTTTTTTAAAACTTAAATTACAATTTATGCACTTTTATAAATAGTATAATTTTTCTAAGTTGGGAGGAACTAGTGAGAAGACTTCAAAGCTATGGAACAAAGTTTGTTTACCACATTTGGTCTGTTGGAGGACCAGAACCAGGAAGAGGAAATATGTTTAATTAGGAGCCGTGAACTCGAAATGAATCCCTCTGTTGTGTTTTTACAGGCTGGCTTGATGGGACATGAGCTTGATGGTGCTACCTTTTCTAGGTGTGGAGATGAAAAGTCAGTCGCTCCTCTTTACGGTGACTCTGGAGAACGAATTCTTTTCCCCTTCAGAACAATCCACGTGATTTAGCCACAGCAGCAAAATAAACCGATGAAAGTCAAAGATCAAACTGTGGTTTACTCTTATTTGGACTAGCCAAGCCCCTTCCCCACTCCAAGCGTTCATCATTTCAACTACTGCTCCCTCCATCTCTCTCAAAGCCTCCTTGCTCACGTGCTCGCTCCCTCTGCAGCGCAGACTTGCTGTCAAGGCAGAATATAAAACAAGAGAGTGCTTCAGCTGCTTTAAGTGTTCCTGGAAGACAGATCTTCATTGCTTCAGAGGGACGATTCTTTGTCTCCTCCTTCCCCGCGAGCTTCCCTTTGCTTTAGAGGGGTGTTCCGCTTTCTTTCCGTTTGTCAGCTTTCCTTCCTGTGTTCTGCAAGGCGAAACCACTGTGATGGTTTGTGTCATGGGCACATGAGACACTGTGCTCACCTTGTCAGGTGTTTAATCTCCCTCTCTGCTCCCCTTTCTCCTTGGCTCCGATTTAGAGGGAGGAAAAATAAAGCTCCGACTCCAATGGATGACAAGTTATTGAAGAGAGATAGTGCGTTTCAAAAAAAGAGAGAGAGAGGCAAAGATTTAATTTTATTTCTTACAACTAGTCCTCCTTTTCTCCAGATAATTTTAATAAGCTATGCAGTCACAAGGCAAAATATTCATTCTGAGTCCAGGGTAGGTGTGTGTGCCTTTCAGTTCATGTATCTAATCTTCTATCATGCATATACAGACATATGTATTTGTGTCTGTGTGAAAATATGTATAATGTTGTTGTTATGTGCCAGCAAGTCAATATGACTGATATTAACTCCGTGTGGCAGAGCAAACTGTCCCATGGAGTTTCAGAGTTATTGGGTGGGTTCAAGTAGCCAACCTTAAAGTTAGCATACAAGGGTTTAACGTATGCCTCCACCGGGGTTCCTTTGAAGGCTATTAGAGCTTGTTAAACTAAAACAATGTCTGTTTTTGAAACAAGAGAGTCAGGTTAGAATATTATTTGCCTTTTGGAGTGAGGTAAGAATAACTCCACTGTGAGAATTGCTAGAACATTCAGTGCAATATAAACAAACCAAATTGCAATTTCAAACCACAGAAAATTAAACATATTAGCCTAAGAATTCCATAATTGACTTCCTAATATCCCAAGTAAGTTGATTATATTTGGCAAAAGTTTAACTTTCTAAATTAGATTATTTTTTTCTGTTTTTTCCCCAAATTAGTTGCTCTGATTATAGACATGAAAACCAAGCAAAGTTTAAAAAAATGGAAATGCCTAAAAAGTAAGGCTGGGTATTTGAAGATTCTCCCCTGTGTGAATCCTATCACTGTCATAATCTAAGAACATGAGACCCATGCCCTCAGAATTCCGGGTACATTCCAATCCACCCACATTTCTGGGTCTTTTTTAAGCCAGTGCTACCACATTCCTTCTTCAGTCTCTGTAAGCAGCCTTCATTTTGCAGTGTTTCCCAACCTAAATCATGGAAGTGGGGTAGGGGAAATTATTTCCTTGGCATGTTACAGATAATGACCACTTTTGGAAAACAACAGAGCTAAATTGGCAGAAATAATGTCTACCCTGTAGATTCACTGTCTCTACTAGAAGTCAGCATCCCAGAGGCCTAGAACCTAGCTATGCTGCCTTTTCTTTTGCCAAAATAATAATAAATAATAATAATAAGACAGTAGATCAGAGAAACAAGTTTCCCCAAAATTCACAGCCATCCAGTTGATTATGACTCATAGTGACCCTTTAAGATAAACTGCTCTTGTAGATTCCCTCAGCTATAAATCTTTATAGGAGCAGAAATCCTCATCTTTCCCTGATAAAGTACCTAGTGGATTTGAACCACTGATCTTGTGCTTAGCAGATCAACTCATAACCCATTAAGCCATCAGAACTCCTTGAAAATTCCCAGTTTTATAGTAAGTAAAATGTTTACCCTTAACTTCTGTTGTATCCAATAAGAGTTTTGCATTCTCTCCTGTTACCTAGGTACGAGTTACATTCACTCAACTAAATTTGAAAGATTACCGCCCCCATCAGAATTCTAAGTAGCTTTATGAAATTGCACATAAGCTTCAGAATTGTACACCTCTCCCTTTTCTGACAGAATGTTACCTACTCTTGGCAATTTGCATTTTTCCTCCCCCCTAAAATACTTTCTGAACTCATTCTGTGGAGTGTGTGTAAACAGTTCAAAGACATCTGCATGGAAGAGGGGGCTGGGATGGGCCCTTGTACAGACTCTCGGGACCTCATGGGTGCCTTTGTCCAGGGTTCCCTTTCCTCTAACCCAGCGGGAAGGGCCATTCAACTCGGTGGGTGCGGAACAATGGGAGACAGGGACGTTGGAAGACAGATTCTCTGCTTTGTGCTCTGTGTTTTGGAAAGCTCTGGGGGAAATTTGGATTTAACAATGTAAGATGCATTATCGCTTTCAGGTGTATTGTGATTCTGCTAGTTGTGCCGTGCTTTTGGAAATCTAGCATTCAGAATGTTTCCTTTAGTAAATATGTATTTTAAAAATCATTTTATTGGGAGCGCTTACAGATATCATAACTTTCCATAGTTCAATCACATCAAGCAGTAGTGTACAATTGTCATCACAGTTTCAAAACATTTTCTTGAACTCTTTAATATCAGCTCTGCTTTGAACTTTCCCTCCCCTACCAGACCCCTAGAAACCCTTATTATTTATTTTTCTTTAATAGTTTCTCCCCTCTATACTCCCTTGCTTTTCTCTTATGCAAACTACCATGTCGGTAGTGTCAGAGTCATTTGAGGTCTTGTGGATATACATTCTAACCCTACTATAAAAGCAAATGCCTGCTCCTATATGACAAGTTTATATACCATGAGAAGATATATACATTTTTATATTGAATTAATGTCCATAGCTGTTAAGTGTAAACCAGTCTCTAACATCCATGGGGGTCTGTAGAGCAATTGTACTGTTATAATATGTAGAGATCATAGTAAAATCATGGAAGATAGGAGAGATAAGAGAGACAGTGAAATGAAGCTGTCAGACACATTACAGTAGCATGCTCACCTCTGGGATGGCCATGATCTCAGCAACCAGGTCCATGCAGAGAGTGGGAGGCAGAGGAGGGAGGAGAGAGTATACCCTCTTTATTTCTGACCAAGCCCTATATGACCTTAGGGGTGTGATTACAGGTAACCACATACGTCACAGGAAGGTGCTGTACAATAAGCATAAGCATCACAGGAAGGAGATGAGCTAGGGGTATACAGGTAATAGGAAGGGGAAGGATTAGGGGTACACATGTGACAAGATGGGCAGACCCTAGACTCAAGATGGCAGCCTAACCTTGGTCATCATTGAGTGGGCTTGACCTTTCTTGGTTTGCCTTCAGGGAGAAAATCACTATCTTATCAGAAGGGAGTGGGCCCTACTTAGGGTGGGATAGACTATAGGTCTGATTGCTCTGATGGATGATATCCCCAGGGAGAATAACCTCTAAGTGGCTTGTGATGACCTCGAATTATACAGTCATTTACCACATGTAGCAAGCAGTATCTTAGGCTTGGTATAAATATGGGGGAGACAATTTTTTGCATACCACACATAGCCATTTAAAAAAATGTTTAAATCATTTTTGGGGGGGGGGCTCATACAACTCTTATCACAATCCCTACATACATCTATTGTGTCAAGTGCATTTGTACATTCATTACCCTCATCATTCTCAAAACATTTGCTCTCCATGTAAGCCCCTGGCATCAGCTCCTCATTTTTCCCCCTCCCTCCCCACTCCCGCCTCACTCATGAACCTTTGGTAATTTATAAATTATTATTTTGTCATACCCTACACTGTCTGATGTCTCCCTTCACCCATTTTTCTGTTGTCCATCCCCCAGGGAGGAGGTTATATGTAGATCCCTGTAATCGGCTCCCCCTTTCTGCCCCATCCTCCCGGTATCACCACTCTCACCACTGGTGCTGAAGGGATCATCCGCCCTGGATTCCCTGGATTTCCTGTTCTTATCTGTACCAGTGTACATCCTCTGGTCTAGCCAGATTTGTAAGGCATAACTGGGCTCATGATAGTGGGAGAGGGGGCGCAGGGTGAGGAAACATTTAGGAACTAGAAGAAAGCTGTATGCTTCATCTTTGCTACTCTGACTGGCTCGTCTCCTCCCCGCGATCCTTTAGTAAAGGGATGTCCAGTTGCCTACAGATGCACTCCCCCTCATTCACAATGATATGATTTTTTGTTCTTTGATGCCTGATACCTCATCCCTTCGACACTTCCTGATTACACAGGCTGGTGTGCTTCTTTCATGTGGGCTCTGTTTCTTCTGAGCTAGATGGCCACCTATTTACCTTCAAGCCTTAAACCCCAGATGCTATATCTTTTGATAGCTGGGCACCATCAGCTTTCTTCACCAGATTTGCTTATGAACCCATTTGTCTTCAGTGATCATATAGGGGAGGTGAGCACACAATGATATGATTTTTTCTTCTTTGATGCCTGATAACTGATCCCTTTGACACCTAGTGATCACACAGGCTGGTGTGCTTCTTCCATGTGGGCTTTGTTGCTTCTGAGCTAGATGGCAGCTTATTTACCTTCAAGTCTTACAGTGAAATCACTGAGTAGGAAAATAATTAGAAAACTTCATTTTCATTTGCAAACTATGTAAGAATCTATAAATTAATTTATAATACTTATTACACAATGGTAACATATTATTGTTTAGTATTACTATATGATGTATTATAATAATTCCTATTTAGGCATTTCATATTTAGGTTTTATTTTCCAATATAAATTATGTATTTATGCATGATCATTTATCTTTCTGGCCTACTTTTTACAAATCTTCAATAATCACTGTGACTTCAGAGAATTTTCTTATCTTCATTTTATTGTGCATGTAACATTGTTTGAGTCATTTACTGGTCTCCAAATTAACTTGGAAAATGTCATGTCTGCATTTATTACAGCACAAAATATAGATCCATAGCTTATACCTTTCTCCCTGCTAAAAGTGCTGGCAGTTCAAGAATGTCAGCAACTTAAAAACCCTAAGACATTATGCAAAGTAATGCTCAGCCACCAAGAGTCAAGGTCCCATACTTTTGACTTCTGGGGACTCAATTTCTGTATGCAAGAACAACTTAATTTTCTAATGACTAGTTTTCTATATTATTCTGTTCTTAATTTAAAAATAGATGTGGCTTCTGTATTATCATTTTTAATATTTTAATAAATATATGATTATGTGTCCAAAAGAAAGTTGCATGTGCTCTAATTATAAAACCTACAGACAATATAGACTATGCAGAAAATTATTCATATAATAAGCACAGTCACTAATAGCCTTAAAAACATTTCTTACAGATAATTAACCACTAATATTAACAATGCTTTATAAATATTCTCACATGGTTATCTTTACCAAGTATACAGTGCTTTTGTGAAATTAATACTCAGTTTTATAGCTTGCTGAAGGACAAGCATATTTTTAATTTTAGCCAGATAGTTTCCCAAGTAGTCGTATCAGTGTATCATTATCCTAAAAGAAATTTAGCAGCATCTTTGCAAATGCCTGAGCCTTAATCCCAGGATTCAGTTTCAATCATAGTCTTTTGTTTTCAACTCACTGAAAGGAGAAATTAAACTCTGTCTCCATGACTTTATATTTCATGTGCTTTTTAAAGATAGTCACCTAATTATTATTCAGCTAATAAAATATTAACTGACAATGAGCTAGTCAAATTTAAATAAAACCCAAATAGAATGAAAACATGCCTATAAAATTGTCAGAAAATAAGAGTACTCGTTGAGATCCTTGATTTCTCTAGTTCCACAGCATTAGTATGGATAACAGAGAACAGATTGCTCCCATTGGCACTGTCCTATTCCTTAGCAGTTTAATGGAATTCTTGCAATTTTCCCATCATCCTTTGGCCGCAATCCACCAGAAACTTCAGGTACATAAATGAGCTATCAGTCAGCACACAAAGGCTGACATTTAGAGTTGTGCCTTGATGTTTTTTAACACCCACCAGGTACCAACCCAGAGGTATAAGAGAAGACAGTCAAAATAAATTAAAATTCATACACTTTAGCTAAACATGTCCATGCAGACACACCACTGAAAAAGTATTTGTATAAATTTTAAACTAAAAGATATCAAATCACACACTTTCATTTGGATCTGCTATGTGATCAAAGTTATCATTTAAAAATATATTTCAATAGAACCATTGGATGAGGGATGAAAATTGTATTTAATTTTTAGAAATAAGTTATATTTGTTTTGAAAAATCAAAACAGTTTATTAGGAAAATAGAAAATGCATTGGATTTTATCAAAGGACAACAGACAAAAGAGTAATGAACTCACTAAATGTTGTTTTGTTTCACTATTAAGAGAAATTAAAACAACAAAATGCTCTTTCAGCTATCAAATTGGAAAACATTAAAAATGACAATAAAAACAAGTGTGAATAAGGAGTATGAATATGAAATTATTCACATACTATTTGTTAAAGTATACATTTTTTATCTTTCTTGAGATTCATTGACAAAAATGTTTATAAAAGGTCTTAAAATATTCACACCTAGCAACTTCACTTTTATAAATTAGATGTAAAGAAATAAAACATATATGTATAAAGCTGATTATTATAGTCAAGTTTATAATAAGTTCTCTGTAAGATAATAACACCTAAATGTTTACCAGTAATATCTTAGCTGTGAAAAATGTCTAAGGATTCAAAAAGGTGAGGTAGATCAGAGTTCCCTGAATGCAAAATGTCGAAAATATAACATCCAAAAGTGGGTATTCATGATGATACCATTAGTGTTAAGAACTGTTTATATATATATTTTTTATTCTTTTGATCTTTGTTGTTAGTTACCGGCCAGTCAATATTTCTTAAGCAAGTATATATTTATGTGATCTTATAAATATGTAGACTTTTAAAAAAAATCATTTTATTGGGGCTCATACAATTCATCACAATGCATAGATCAATTGTGTAAAGCACACCTATACATTTGTTGCCCTCATCATTCCCAAAATTCGCTTTCCTCTTGGGTTCCCGGAATCAGCTAATTTTCCTTTACTGGACTCCCCCTCCCTCCCCACTGCCCCCTCCCCCACGAACCCTTAATAATTTATAAATTATTATTATATCTTAAGTGTAAGAAAATATTAATTCCAATTATGTTGACCATGTAGGGATTAATAGGGTAAATATAATAAGAAAAACTTTTATTGTTTACTTGAAACCCTCTAAATTGTTTTAACAGTTTTGAGTTGAGCACTGCTACATTTATAATGAAAACAACATTGAAGAAATGTCATTATAACAAAAATGAGATAGGATCACTTTCTCCGCTTCACCTCAAATTACTTTTTAAGGCATCTTACTTAACTTCTTCACAGTCATAAATGTTAGAAGATATCCAATTCTTTAACCTTGATGCCTATTAGATTTACCTCTATATGAAGTAATACCAAATTATATTTACTCTTCCATAAAAAGAAAGCATGTGAACTTTCACACGACCTTATCATTTTCTTCTCCAAGTAGATTTGCCCCATTTCTTAAACATTGTGTTTTCCAGTCTCTTCAGCATCCTACTCACCCTCTAGGTGTAATCCATCTTTTCAGCAACTCTTTAAATGCAGCCTACAGAACTGAATATATTAGTCAAGACACAGTCTGAACGGTTCAGATTAGAGTGAAACTATTACCACCCTTGAACCTGACTCTCTACCTCTATTAATGCAGCTTAAGAATGCATTAACTTTTTTAAGCATCTGTTAACATCACATTGGCTCATATTGAGCAGGTAGTCCAATAAAACCACAGGACTTTTGTCATAAATTTCCTATCCTGTAAATGTGCAATAAACACGAGTTTAGAATAGCCCTGTAAAATTTCATTTGATTAGTTTCAGGCCATAGTTTCAACCCAGAAATATTTTTCAGGCATGCAAGTGTTATATAACTTAACCGTCGTCCTTCCTTCTGTCAATACACAGTCTGCAAAAAATATAAGCATTTTTATTGTTACTGATCAAACTACTGAACAAAAGAGAGTCAAGTGAAACGTTTTCTTTCTGGAGAATCCCCTATAGTTTAACATCAATCCATTATTAGTCCCTTACGGGTAGTTAGTTGTTCATTTAATGGCAGATATGCTGTACATATTTTGCCATAATGTCTTCAAGAATAAAAGAGAATCTTTGTGGAATGTATTGAATAGACACAGATCCACACTTCCATGACATTGCTCTAATCAGGTAAGCAATCCTTTTAAAACTGGTACAGATCATGTTCTGTTAGACCATAATGAAATGGAATAAAGCACCGCTTGTTCTGTTGTAGAGGTGGACATTAATGCCTGTGAAAATGAACCTCTCAAGTCCTGTTTACCCACATAACTATGAGGAAAGCTGTATTTAATCCAATTTAGGTAGAACAATTTTAATTATCTCTATCTCATTTAAAGTTCATGAAAAATAGTCAATACTTTGATGAGCAGACATAGAATTTTTTTTAATTTAAATTATTTTATTGGGGACTTTTACAACTCTTATAACATCCCATACATCAATTGCATCAAGCATATTTGTACATATGTTGCCATCATCATTTCCAAAACATTTTCTACTTGAGCCCTTGGTATAAGCTCCTCTTTTTTCCTCTCCCTCTCTACCTTCCCACTCTCATGAGTCTTTGATCAATTATATATTGTTATTATTATTTCATGTCTTACACGACCCGTTGTCTCCCTCCACCCACATTTCTGTTATGCATCCCCTTGGGTGGGGTGAGCTATATATCCAATCTTATAATGGGTTCCCCCTCTATAGATACCAGAATCAAAACTGCCCTGGGATCTAAGCTGAGTTTCCATATTTAATTGTCCTGTAAGTTTATGCAAGGTACTCAAACACTCAATGCCTTGGTTAACTTACCATTCCTGATAGAAGCACTCAACCAGATAGGAATAGAAGGAAATTTTCTTCAATTAAGATTAAGAGCTTAGATTTAAAACCAAGCGCCAGCATTTCTCTCAAAGGATAAAAAGTAAAAGCATCCCCCTGTGACTAGAAACCAGGAAAATATTCCTGTTATCACTAGTCCTACTCAACACCGTGCTGGAGGTCTCAGCCAGAGTCCAGAGTTAAGAAAGATAAATTAAAGGCATCCAAATTGGCATCCAAAGAAAAAGCAAATCCCCATATTTTTAGGTACTATGACCCTATAGACTCAGCAAGAAAAGTATTGACAGTAATTGAAAGATTCAGCAAAGTAGTAGGTTATGTGATCAAAAATAATACAAAAATGAATTAGATAATTTTATACTAACACAGCAAACTCCAAAAAGGAAATCTGTAAAGCAATATCTTTTAAAATAGTCACCCAAAGTATAAAATTCTCAGGATTTAAGTTAAATGGAGAAGCAAAGGATCTATATAAAGAAAACTCTAAAATACTACTACAAGAAACCAAAAAGACCTATATAAATGGAAGAACATAGCCTGCTTATGTATAAGAAAATTTAATGTTGAAAAAAATGTCAGTACCCAAAGCTATCGACAGATTTAATGCAATTCTAGTCCGTATTCCAAAATTGTTCCTTGACAAGATGGAAAAACTAACTTTATAAGGAAAGAAAAGGAAAGCGACCTAGGATAAACATAACACAATGTAGAAATCTTACACTTCCCAGTCTTAAAACGTATTACACAGTCGTGGTAATCAAAACAACCTGACTTTGGTGTAATGCCAGACACAAAGAACAATGGAGGAGAATTGAACACGCAGAAGCAAATCCATCCATCTTTTGACAACTCATCTTGACAAAGGACTGAAATAAATTAGGTTAGAGAAGAGATCATCTCTTTAATAAATAGTGCAGGCAAAACCAGATATCCATTTGCAGAAGAAAAATTAAAAAGGGTCCACATTTCACACCATCTACAAAAATGAACTCAAAATGGATTAAAGACCTATAGGTAAACATAGGACTACTAAGATCATCAATGAATAAATAGAAACAAACTTAAGGGCCATAACACATGGACTGAATACACTATCAAATATAACTGAAAACACACAAGTAGTAGAAGACAGACTAGATGAATGTAAAAAGAACCCAGAGAGGAGGGGAAAACATTTGGTTGTGACTGTGGTAGTTACATAATATGTTGTCAATTTGAGGCTTAAGGGTGAAGGGGTGGAGCTTAGTCTGTCAATCAGATCTTGGGTTGATGACCTCATTTGGAGGCACTAAAGAGATAGATAGCTCATTGGAGGTGGCTCACAGGCTCACTCCCTGGGAGACATTGCAGCTGACAAGACCCATAGAACTACGCTAGTGCTGTGAACTGGAGGAGCCACATGAAGACCCTGCGAGTATTGAGATGCTTACAATGCCACTGGCCTGTAATCTTCCTGCATTCAGCATCATTGCATGGGTTTCATGAGTCTGGATTTATAGATTGGCATCAGAATTTGGCTAAATCAGATTTATGGACTTGATCTGGACTGGGCTGAGATATTTTCTTAATGTACAATTACCCTTTATAAAAAGCTCTTTCTTATGCACATATGAGTCTCCCTGGATGTTTTTCTCTAGTCAACCCAGATTAACACAGTGACATGTACAACAAGGTATTAATCTATAAACTCTATAGAATCATTCAGCATATCAACAAGAAAAGTCAAATAAACTTAAAACTGGAGAGAGGACATAAACTGATACTGCACCAAAGAAAACATTCAGGCAGCCAACAAACATATGAAATGATGCTTGTGATCATTAGCCATTGCTCAACCTTGGTGCCATAAAGTGGATTTCAAAACAATTCTACGATACAGAGTACAAAATCCTCTGAATTTCTGAGTCTGTAAACCTTTATAGGAACAGAAAGCCTCATCTTTCAAGCAAGGAACTGAAGGTGGTTTTAAAATGCTGACCTTACACTTTGCAGTTCAACTCATAATTCACTATGCCAACAGTCGTTTAAAGAGGTGTAGATCAAAACAATGAGATATAATCTCACCCCAGCATTAATAACAAAGTTCTAAAAAACAGAAAGTAGCAAACACTGTCTAGAACCCTCTTACTTCTAGTGGGACTCTAAAATGGTGTAAACACTGTGTAAAGAGTAGAATGTGTCCTTAAAGTTAAAAATAGCAATATCAAATGAGTCAGCAATCCCTCTACTTGCTATATATGCAGAGAAATAAAAACTCTGGCACTAATAGATTTATGCACACTCATGCTCATCACAGCACCAGTCACATTAATGAAATGATGGAAATAACTAGTTATCAATGGAAGAATGAATTGAAAATAAAAACTATGTCACAGATACAGAATTAATGTTAAAGAATAATCTACAAACTATCTGTTAACATGGATGAACCTGGAGGACATTATGCTAAGTGACATTAGTTAATCACAATAGCAAATATCTATGATACTATTATTGAAAAAAGTCAAGAAAAGATTTCACACCAACCCCCAACCCCACACAACATTGTTTGATGGCTACCAGGAGTGTGGAGAGGAAAGGGAGGGCCACTAAATTCCTAGAGGATAGACACATATTAATTTGGATGAGGGGGAAGGCAATGTACAATTCCCAATATAAATGTACAGTAAAATGGTGGACACAAGAGAAGAAAACAGAACAAAAAAATTAAGGAATGCAAGAGTTAAAGACAAAAGAGGCAAATTTCCATCAACCCCATTTGTATTGTGAGCTCTTAGAGATATTATAACAATCCACAGTTCAATTAGATCAAGCATGATTGTAGAATTGTTGCCACCATCATTTTCAAAACATTTTCTTTCTTCTTGCACTCTTTAATATCAGCTCCATTTATTCCCATCCTCCACCACCCTACTCCCCAAGAACCCTTATTATATTAAATACTATTATTATTGTTATTCCTTCCCACCCCACCCCCACCCCCATATTTTACACCATCCAAAGTATCTGTTCACTTGCTATTCTGTTATTTGTTCCTCTTGAGTGGGGTTATATAGTCATCATTGCTATCAGTTCCCTTGTCTCCCCCTTCCCCCTCTTCCATACCCTCAGGGAATTATTACTCCTGTTACGATTTCTGAAGGGTTTATATATCTTGGATTTCATGCATTGAACTATCTTAAGAATGATCTTAATTATGCAAACGAACATATGCAGGTCTAACAGGATTAATGAGGTAAAACTAAAACCATAACAATAGGGAGAGGAAATATTAAAGAACTAGAGGATAGTTATGTTTTTCAATAATGCTATACTGTACCCTGGATGTATTATCCCTTCTGTGTGGCCTTTCTGTGAAAGGCTGTCCAATTAAGTGGTGAGGTGGTTTTGGGGGTCTTGACTTTGCTTATGCTCTTTCACATAAACTTGGTTGCTTGTGTTTGAATTTTTGATGGCTATTCCCATGGACACCTCGTGATCATACAGGATGGGGTGCTTCTTCCATGTGAACTTTGTTGCCTCCCTGTTAGATGGCCGCTTGTATAACATCAAGCCGTTAAGGACCCAGACACTATTTCTTTTAATAGCTGGGCACTGTCAGCTTTCTTCACCACATTTGCTTATGCACCCATTTTGTCTTCTGCAATCTTGTGGGGAAGGCGGATATCATACTTTGCCATATTATTAGAGCAAACCATTCTTGTGCTGAGGTAAGATTAAAGTAGAGCAATAACACTAGGGCCCACCCTACTGTAGTACGACCTCATATTAAAAGACATTATTCCGCATAAGGTCATAATCACAGGTTTAGACTTACATATGCCTTTTAAGGGGACACCATTCAAACAATACTATTATCATTATCTCATTATAAAGTTAAAAATGTTCTTGAACTAGCCTTACTAAAGTATAAGGGCCTTTGGAGGATTTAGTATTGGAGGTATTTGTCTTCTACATATTCAGGGAACAACTGGAAACCTATGTCACTATCCACATATTTTCCACAGCTCCCTCCATACTAACCTTCACATTAATGTGACGCTACAATTCAAGGCCAGGAAATAAAGTAAGAGTTGGATCCAGCAGTATGGTTGATGGACTACTCATTGAGTTGTTTACCTATGGGACTGTCACTGGACATTATTTTCCAATACACCTGTTCCTCATCTGGCCAAATTTATTAGAGTTCACCTTTGATTTGAATCAAATTACTCCACAGTCATTAAAGTTTTAACAGTTCTTTTATTTCCAGGATTATCTGAACTGGGACACCAAGATTTTGTTGTTCTTTTATTCATTGTTTTCAAAGTCCTGCCAATTCCTTCACCTTAAAACTGGTAGCTCAACTTTGAACAGTCAAGTAAAGCTGAATGTAGACAAGAGTAGGAAACGGCCTAACAGAGTATCCGGAAAAAATCCTTTCTGACCGTTCCAAAATCAGCTGACATTGGCTTAACTCTGCCTCATAGCAGTGACTTTTGTGTTATAAAAGAAATGTTCTTTGTAGGCATTCCAGGAAATGATGCTGGGTGTTTTGTTTGTTTGTTTGTTTGTTTGTTTGTTTGGGGCATGTGAATTGCTAGGTCTTTCTTCTAAGGTGCCTCTGGGTGGACTAGGACCTCCACCTTGTTGGTTAGCAGCTGAAAGCATTGACCACTTGCAGTATCCAAGGATTCCTTTCTGACCCTTTGGGGCCCCTCAGAAAAAAAGGGGAAGGGTTGGACTTTTCAGTTACACAAGTCTGAGATGGAAAAGGAGACACATACAGGTAAAGGACAACTTGACAAATTAGCAGGAGAGCCAGCTGCATACAGCAGGTGCTCAATAAATGTTTATTGGTTAAATGACTGAATGTCTAGAGGAAGAGAGGGTATACTGTTGAGTATTATTTCTAAGACCCTTATGAGAATTCAAGAGGAGAGAGAGAAGAGAATGGAGTGATTACAAAACAAACATTCCATCCTGTTAAGTCAGACATTTAAGTAACACATTGAATAGTTTCCAGCCTGTAATGAGCCTATGGGGCAGAGTAGAACTATCTTCCTGGGTTACTTCAGCTGTAAATCTGTATGGTAATGGGCAGCAGCATCTTTCTCTCCAGGATTCTAACAGCTGAAAGTATGACCCACCACAACACCAGGGCACAGATTCTACTCAATGGCAGTAGGTTTAGTTTTAGTTTAGGCTGAGTAGTTTCAGTTAAAAGAACAAAAATAAGCAAACAAAGAAATCAGAAGGAATTGTATGGTAAAAGCAATTGGAATTTTAAGCTTAATTATGTTTACTAATACAAGAAAAATTGTATGTGAGGGTTTTTCAAATTTAAAAAAATTTGTACTTAGCTACATAAAAATATAAGTTGTTGCTGGTAAAAGATTGGGTAATTATCAATTTTCTAATCATGTAAACCAGCAACATGGAATTTAACATGTCACAATGTAGCAGACAGTCAATTAATTTTAATAGTACATATCAACTAGTATACATATTAGAAAGTCATAAAATCCCAAAGAGCTAAATTGAAATGATACATGCTAAAAAGGGGCTGTTTACTCAAGAATTAAATTAAAAATTAAGTTTTAATTATTGAATATTTTAAAAAATAAAGTGGAAAAGCTTGTAAAACTTTTGGTAGCAAAATAGTAAAGATTCCAGAAAAAAGGAATACATAGGGAGAGTTTTAGAATTAACTGGTTAATTCTAACTAAAACCATGTAACCTGTACAGGCAGAGAGACTACTGGGAGTCTGGTTTTATTTACATACATTAGTATGAGTAAAATGACCAAGTTTCTTCACAAAGTTATTCTGTGTCTCTAAAATAAAATAAAAATATTTCAAACCAGCAAAAAGAAATAACAATTAACCACTTACACCACAAATCAGGATGTGCCCCTAGTTTTTTTTTTTCTTTCTCCTCAATTGAAAAAAATCATTTTATTGGTAGCTCATACAATTCTTATAATCCATACATACATTCATTGTGTCAAGCACATATGTACATTTGTTACCATCACCATTCTCAAAACATTTGCCTTTGACTTGAGCCCTTAATATTGGTTGCTCATTTTCCCCCTCCCTCCCACCTCGCCTCTCCCTCATGAACCCTTCAAAATTCATAAATTATTATTATTTTGTCATATGTTACACTGCCCGACGTCTGCCCCCCACTCCCCCCCACCCTCTTCTCTGCTGTCCATCACCCAGGGAGGAAGCTATACGTAGATTCTTGTAATCAGTTCCCCTTTTCCACCCCACATTCCCTCCACCCTCCAGGCATCATCACTCTCA
>NW_022107432.1:15831231-15832410 GCF_000313985.2 Echinops telfairi | reverse complement strand
AGTATAGACCTTTATAGCACTGTGTAATTATTCCTTTGATTTCATTAGGGTCCATTGTAATGTCCCCTGTTTCACTCCTCATGCTTGCTAATGTCGTTTGTTCCTTCCTTTCTTTGGTTAGGTTTGCCAGCAGTCTAACAATTCTGTTAATTCTTTCAAAGAACCAACTTTTAGCGGTATTAATTTTTTCCATAGTTTACTTGTTTTCCCTCTCCTTGGCTCTGATTTTTATTATATCTATCCTCTTGCTATTAGTAGGGTTGTTCTGTTGACTCTGCTCTAATTGGTGCAAGTTTTGTGCCAGTATATCATCCACGAGTCTCTCTTGTTTTTTAATATATGCATTTATTGCTATCAGCCTTCCTCTGATAAATGCCTTTGCTGTATCTCACAGGTTTTGGTACGTCATATTTTCATTCTCAATGGTTTCTAGAAACTTCCTGATTTCATCTCTGATCTGGTCAATACCCACTCCTTTTTGCAATAGGAAATTGTTCATCCTCCAATTGTTTGGCCTTGTTCTCTTCACCATCCTTTTGTTAATTTCCAGCTTTATGGCACAGTGATCAGAAAGAGATGTCTGTATAACCTCTATGTGTTTGAATTTACTCAAGTTTGACTTGTGTCCCAGCATGTGGTCTATTTTTGAATATATGCCACGTGGGAAAGAATGTGAATTTTTTTGCATATGGGTGGAAAGCTCTGAAAATATCTATCAAGTCAAGTCATCCAATTGTGCTAGTTAGATTTGTGGCCTCCTTGTTGAGTTTCGTTCCCAATGATCTGTCTTTTTAAGAGAGTGGTGTATTAAAGTCACCAACTATAATTGTTGAGCCTATGATCTCTTTTTTCATCTTTTGGAGTGTTTGATTCACAAATTTCACAGGTCTCTCGTTAGATGCATATATGTGAACTCAAGGCAGCCAACAGCACAGAGTGCTCTGGTGTGGGGTTCTCCTCGTGTCTGGGACTCTGTCCCCTTTAGGGCATCAGCCTGGAGAAATTGCTGCTCCTGGCAAGGGTGTGAGTAGCTTTCCAGCTGGTGCCCGCAGGCTCACCAAAGCTATAACGCTTTAAAGCGTTCTTGGTTTGCTTTGTTAGTGGAAATCACACACACACAAAAAGGGATTCAGGAGAGACCCTAGTACCCTAGTTCTAATTTCAGGGCTCCATCTCCCC
>NW_022107432.1:15815383-15830101 GCF_000313985.2 Echinops telfairi | reverse complement strand
GGATTAAAATTCAATGTAAAGACAACAAGAATCCTCATAACTGGCCCAGTAGGCTACATCATGATAAACAGAGAAAAGACAAAGTCAAAGATCTCATTTTACTTGGCACCCCTATCAACATTTCTGGAAGCAACGTTCAAGAACTCAAATGATGCATTGCACTTAGAAAATGTGTTGTGCAGACCATTTTATTAAATGTTTACAAGACAGAGTGGTCACTATGAGGTTTAAGGTACATTTGAGCCCAGTGATGATATATCCAATTAGCTCATATCCATGTGAAATTTGAACTTTGAATAAAGGGAGCCAGAGAAGAATTTATACATTTGAATTATTATGTAGTGAAAAATATTGAAGCTACCATGGTCTGCTAGAAGAGCAAAGAAATCTGTCTTGAAGAAAGTGCAGTCAGAATGCCCCTTACAAGTGAGGATGGTAAGACTTCATTTCAAGTACTTTGGATATGTCAGAAGAGAAAAGTTCCTAGAAATGAACATCATGCTTAGTAACTTACGGCCCTGAAGTCACTTCCTACTCATTGTGACCGTGTAGTGTAGAACTGCCCCTTTGGGTTTCTGAGACTAAATCTATACAGGAATACACAGTCTCATCTTTCTCCCTCAGAGAAGCTGGCAGGTTTGACCACTGAATTTGTAGACAGCAGCTCAGTGTACCTATCAACAGGGCTCCTTTTTGTGCTTGGTAGGAGAACAGAAACCAACCAACCAGTCAACCCGCTGGAATTAAGCTGAATTAGAGTCATAGCAATCCTATAGGGTAGTGTAGAAGTGCTCTTTAAGGTTTGCAAGGCTGTAAATCTTTATGGGAAGAGAAAGCTTTATCTTTCTCCCAAGAGTGACTCTCACTTACTGCAATTAAGCCAAAGCTAACTATGGTGGCCCTATAGGACAGAGGGAAGAAGTGTTCCTTTGAGTTTCCAAGACTAACTTTCTACAAGAGTAGAAAGAGCTGTCTTTCTCCAGAGGAACTGTGGGTTGTTTCCAACTGCAAGTCTTGCAGCTCAATGCAGAATCACTGTACCACCTGGGTGTCTAAGGGAGTAACTAGTGTATTCAAATTGTTGACCTTACTGTAACAAAACACACCACTGGGGTTTCTTGCTAAAGGGCCAGTGGGGGAAAAAAAGAAGATCCTCAATGGGATGGATTGACACAGTGGTTGCACAAATGGGCTCCAATAGATCAATAATTATGATGATGTCACAGGAGTGAGCAATGTTTTCTTATTTTATTCATAAAATTGCTATGGATCAGAGACAACTTGATGGTACCAACAACTGTAGGAACAAAAATTAAAGGCTGTCTAATTTTAAGGAGTTGGAAGCGGATTCACCTGGAAATACTGTGATATTCAAAAAACTATTTATTAATCAACTGAGTAAAATAAACTGAGTTTGATTCCTATTCTTGGAGTAATTTTACATCTCGAACATAAAGTTGGGCATTTTGCATACTAATTTAGAACAAAAATGCCATAGTTTCCCCTTGTTTTTGAGCCACATCAAAGCACTGTTCTTATTTATTAAAATTGCATTATTTATCTGCTTTCAATCTCCACCATTTCTTCTGGCTACAGGGCTTGATACAAATAACAGATTCCTGCTTCATTATTGCTTCTCTTATCTCCATTTGCCCAATGATCAATTAAAACCACTATACCATGAGTGCAAATAATTCATGTCATGAATTACAGATTATTTCAGAAGGTCAGAGGAGACAGCTGTTTTCCTGGTTAGGTTCTAAAATATTTTAGATATTGAAAAGAGCAGTTCGAAACCACCAGCAGCTCCATGGGAGAAAATCTGGCCTTTCTACTTCCATGAACAGTTACATCTGTGAAAGTCACAGGGATCGCTGTGAATCAGCGTTGACTAGATGGCAGTGGTATAGTGGCTAAATCTAAAGACCGAAAAGCTGGGTAACAAAGACTTTCAAAATGTTTGATTTTTAGTCTTATGCAATTTTGCCATTTAAAATAAACCTATTGTTAATGAGTTGATTCTGACACACAGCGACCCTCTAGAAAAGAATAGAACTAAATGTCCAAAGACTATGATATTTAGGGAACCAGCTTGTTCCTGTAGAGCACCTGGTGAGTTTGAACCACTCAACTTTTGCTTAGGATCTAAGGGATTAACTACTGGGCCACCAGGGTTTTTAAAAATTACATATAGAAACTAAAACGATTCTTTTTTGGTACTCCTTTTTCTTTTTTTTTCTCTTTCTTAACATTTTATTAGGGGCTCATACAACTGTTATCCCAATCCATACACACATCAATTGTGTAAAGCGCATTTGTACATCGTTTCTCAAAACATTTTCTCTCCATTTAAACCCCCGACATTAGGTCCTCATTTTTCCCCTCCCTCCCCCCTCCCCCCTTCCTCATGAGCCCTTGATAGTTTATAAATGGGTATTTTGTCATATCTTGCCCTGTCTGATGTCTCCCTTCATCCACTTTTCGGTTGTCTGTCCCCCAGGGAGGAGGTCACACACAGTTCCATGTAATCGGTTCCCTCTTTCCTACCCATTCTCCCTTTACCCTCCCTGTTTTGCCACTCACACCACTGGTCCTATAGGGCTCATCCGTCCTGGATTCCCTGTATTTTCAGTTCCTATCTGTACCAGTGTACCTCCTCTGGTCTAGCCAGTCTTGCAAGATAGAATTTGAGTCATGGTAGTGGGAGCGGGGAGGAAACCTTTAGGAACTAGAGGAAAGTTGTATTTCTCATCATTGTTACATCGCACCCTGACTGGCTCATCTCCTCCCCGAGACCCCTCTGCAAGGGGATCTCCAGTGGCCTACTAATGGGCTTTGGATCTCCACTCCGCACTCCCCCCATCATTCACTATGGTAAGATTTTTTGTTCTGATGATGCCTTACACCTGATCCCTTCGACACCTCGTGGTTGCATAGGCTGGTGTGCTTCTTCCATGTGGGCTTTGTTGCTTCTGAGGGTACTCCTTTTTCTTATTCAAACTTATTTGCTGGAAGAATAAATGAAGGGGGAAATTAACGGAGATCTTTTCTCTCTCCCTCCTTGTTGCACATTGATTTTTAAAATATTGATTTTCATGCAATAAATGTCACTGCTCCTTATGAAGTTAATAAGGCACTAGAAAAGATTTGCAAGTAAAGAAAGCCTAACTTACCACAGCTCAACATTCACACGAAGATTACCTCAAGATTCCAGTGGATATAATATATCTACCATAGAATTGACACTCATAGTAAAGTTTTCAAACGTTGCCATAACATACTATGTTTATATTTATTTTGAGTAATATATGATATCTTTCTCAGTCTAATGC
The DNA here is from genome assembly GCF_000313985.2 of Echinops telfairi. Lineage (NCBI taxonomy): Eukaryota > Metazoa > Chordata > Mammalia > Afrosoricida > Tenrecidae > Echinops > Echinops telfairi. The sequence goes on along the minus strand of NW_022107432.1, from coordinate 15,826,769 downwards.
TAATAGGTGAATCATAATGGGCAGCAAAACATTCTTACATAGACATGCATATGCACATATTTATGTAATATATATATATAAAATGATGTTTCATCTTATATAAATATATATAATGATGTTTCATCTTACTAGTCATACGCTCAAGTAGGTTAGGTATTATCTAAGGGTGACAGAAAAATGAAGCTTAAATTTGAGGAACATTTATATAACTTTTGTTGTTTTCCTATGTTAGTACAAATTAAAAGTACTTGTAGAAAAATTCGACTTCAGTTTTAAGTGTGCCCTGTAGGTGAAAACAATATATCAATATAAATGCATAAAACTTTGATGTTTATAAATATAAAATGTTAAGTAGTTTAGCTTAGGGACTGGGGCATCCATTATGCATGCCCAGAGGTATGACCTACTGGCCCATGAAGGAGTAGCACACTGTGCATGCTCAGAGGCTCACATTTCTGGCCAGGAAGGGAGGGACACCTGAGTGGGCGCTGCAGCTGGATTGGCCCACCTAGGCCAGTTAAATTCAATTTGGCCAATGGGATCGACCAAGGTCATCCACCACACCTCCCCATAGAATATTTGAAAAGGTAGGATCCCGGAGCCGACCGCATGAATTTATGACCAACTTCTAGGGAGTCTTCAAGGGCTGAAGGGCCCCGCGGGTGCCTGTGTAAACCTGAAACTTCTTCTGACTCTCATAAAACTCACTTGGATCACAAACCAGGCTTCAGTGTGGATTCTTTCTAATGCCGAGCCAAGGACCGAGGTATATCTCTACCCTGAGAGAGCTAACAAAAGCACAATGGCTTTATTTCAGAAAATATCGATTACCTACACACACAGTAAGTCAAAATTATTGCTGCAAAATTATAGAAATATTTTGCAGTGAAGTGAATTATGTGATATGACTGCATTAGCCAGAGCCCTTGACACTTTCCCTAGATGACTTTTCCTGATGGGTCTGGGTAAGAGAGAAGTGGAGAAAAATGCTCATAACATTATATGATTCAGTTGTGAGTAAAAGTTAATAGATCTAGCAGTGATGATAAAAACTCTCTGCTACCAAGAGAGAAAAGCCAGCAATGGTACACATCCTTTGGACCCAGAGAGTCCTGCAAACTGACCCTCCTAAATCCAGGAGAAGGACATTGGAGAAGCAGCAGAGCCAAAGCATGAGACAGAGTAGTGAACTTCTGGTCCTCAGAGGGACTGAAACTCAGTGCCTTCTGCTCGGAGACAGTTTGAGAGTGGGGCACTTGCAGGCACTTAGTCAAGGAAGCTAGTCTTGATGACCTATAAAGCTACTAGCAACTATCTTCAGGCTAAGGTTTACGTCAGAGTGGAGTGCCCTTTGAGTATTTGATAGAAATGCTGAGAGAACTTTGTAACTTGTCTGTTCAAGATAGAAGCTGCCGAGACAAAGGATTCAGGGCAAAAGAGAGGCCTGCCTGTGAAAAGATCAAAGAAAAGCCAGTCATGACCAACGACAGTCTGACAAAATATCGTGAATATTTCTGAACCTGACTTGTAACTTGTTCGCTTCTTTAACAAATCCCTTAATTTTAAGTATTGTCTGTGAGTTCTGTGTGATCGTTGCAGTGAATTATTGAACCTCAATCAATCTTGGAAGAAGTACAGCCAGAATGGTCCTTAGAGGCAAGGAGACACCAGATCCCAGAGAAAGCCATCACACATGCTGAAACGGGAGGCCATCAAGGACAGCCCTCGATGAGATGGGTTGACACAGTGGCTTCAACAATGGGCTCAAATATAGCAATTGTGAGGATGACACAGAACTTGGTGGTGTTTCATTCGGTTGTTCAAAGGGCAACTTGCTGGCACCCAGCAACAACAACAACAACAACAGGCTGAGAAGCAGAGAGTACTTTGGGGACAATGATCAGTGCCAGAATAGGCAAAGAGGGCTGCAGGTTATCAGCATGTCTGACCTCCACCTTATAGATATGGACCTTGGGGTGATGCTGAGTTTGATTCTACTTTCCCCATTTTGAAGTTAGAGGTCTGTGATGATTAGATTGTATTTCAACTTTATGTGCCTGTGTGAAGTGATGGGTGAAATCCAACTTCTTTCTCAGTAAGGGAATGTGGCCTTTCTCTAAGAGATTCTGCGACCACTGGTCTATGACCCCTCAGCTTCCTGCTTCACCGACAGCAGCTGGATGAGTCTGCAAAAGCTCTAGCGAGCATCTGACCCCTGCACTAGAGTTGAACTGGGTTTGACTGCTTCCTTGATGAACATTTTTTCATGATATAAAGTTCTTTAATGTGTGTGTGTGTGTGTGTGTGTGTGTGTGTGTGTGTTCTGGTTTTGGTTTTGTTTCTGTAGAAAACTCTGTCTAACGCGAAGCCATGCATTGCCTTATACCTTTTATACCTTTATTAAGTAAAATCATCAAAATACAAGATGACTGGTTTTTTGACATATGCTCCAGTTAGGTCTATCCACTTCTGAAAGTAAAGCTCTCACCTTTCCAACCAGGAGAATTGTGTGCTCTGCACCACATCAAAATGTCAGCGTAAACACCCTTGAGGGGCTCACACCATGCTTTCTTTAAGAGCTCACTTCGTTTTGAGAGTAAAAGGGAGGATGAAGGGGCAAGGCTAGATCTGTAGCATGGATTTGCCAGTGAAATTCTTATAGGGCCATACTTGCTACCCTCAAAGAATTAGCAGATGCCTTGTAGTGAGGGGCAAAAAACATTTTTTTAATGATGCTACAACTTTCCTGGTCTTTCTCTCACCAGGAAGGTTTTCAATTTTCTTCAATATTCCTCTTAAGTTGTCCCCAGGACTTTCCTGTGACTCATTTTATTGCAAGATTTTCCTCATTGCTGTGGTCTAGAACTGAACCAGTAATTTTGCCAAGGTATCCAAGGACTTTAAAAAATTATGAAAAAATAAATTTAATAGATAATGACATTCTCCATGAAATTTTGAAGCCCCCTCATCTGCACTCCAGAGTTCTTCAACTTTAAATTATGAAATTGCCAGAGACATAGAAAACCTACAGGGGGGAAATGAGGGAGGGCATATTTTCAATCTCCTGTCGTTTTTTCTGTCGTGAGTGGTTTGAAGCCACCAGCAGCTCCGTGAGAGAAAGGCTGGGCTTTCTATTCTCATAATCAGCTACAGTTTCAGGAACTGTAATCTCATAATCAGCTACAGTTTCAGGCGGGGGTAGGGGGGTCACTGTGAGTCAGCATTGATTTGATGGCAGTGATTTTGGTTTTTGTTTGGTCCCTTTTTTCTGGTATTAAATTACACTATTCCTTTTTTTTAATTTCCTATATCCGAGCTTTAAAACAAGGTTAAAATATATGAGTGACATATCCCCAAAGGGCAATAAACTCTGAACCAAGTGAGGGAAATGAGTGGGGATGGGCGCATCCAACAGAGTCAGTATGTATGCCTATGATAATGTGTATTATAACATGACCCTGTTAGCATTGTCCTCATAGCATAAGTTTCAGAAAAGATATATTTGTATAAACTTTATCATGTCATGGTATAACAAAGAACTCGGGGGAAACGCAATATCACTGTAATTGGAGTCAATTGAAGTTTGGATGCTCAACATATTTCCTTGAGAAGATTTTTTCACTTCTCTGATCTTCATTTTGCTCATCTGCAAAATGGACTAATACAACTTAACAGATAAGATTCTGCTGGGAATTAAATCAAGCAACACGTACAAAGTCCCTAAAATAGAATCTGTCACATTGTACCTATTTGAGAATATTAGTAGTCCCTCTGTCCATTTCTCTTTATGCTAAGTGTCTGTTATTGGCTAAAATACCATGACTTTGTGAAGGGAAATTATCGCTGTCTACCTGAGAGGGTCACGCGTGTCAGTCTGGCGTTACTCATCTTCACAGGGAGTGTCAGGTAAGGAAGTAAAGAGCATTATGTATGTGTATGTGCCAATGATTACATCCATCAGTGGGGAAAGTGGTACTTATAAAACATTTCACGGAAAGAGTTCACCAAACCAAAGCTGCATTGAAAGTGGAGAGACGTTTACAAATGACAGGCTCCTTGTCAGAGCTTCTTAACTTATTTCGCTAGTTGTCTACTTTTATATTGTTTTCCCTTTAAAGAGGCACATATTCACCTCCTGCCTGCTGCAATCACGCGTGTTCAATCGCCAGAGTTGATTGTTAGCTTATTGAGAGAGGGAATCACAGTGAATAGCTGTTAGAAAATGTTCTATTTTAGATGATTCCTGCTTCCATCATTACTACCTTTATGCAAGAACAACCTGTCTGCACATACACCCCATCCACTGCTTCTCACAGTTTACAAGAAAAGAACGTGTGCTTCATTTTCCTCCGAATTAATACTTATTTTTTAAAAATTATTAAACCATCAAAAATCATAAGATCTTAATTGATATTACTCATGAACTGGCCAACTTCTTGAAGCTATTGGTGGTTGGTTTACAGTCCAATGATTTCACTACCAAATGGTGATTTTTATTTAGGTAGAGCCAAGCCTTTGGACACAGACTTTTATCCAGAGTGTGAATCTTACTGGAAGTCACTCATGTGACTCCACATCAGAATAGGAACATGTAGACATTTTAAATCAAACATCAAGGAACTCACATATCTACATCTATCTGGAATAATATGCTTCATTATGTTTTTGGATATTTTTGCCAAATTTGGATTGTTTCAATTGTGTGTTTTTTTTACTCAGCATGTCGTTTTTATTTATTTATTTTTCCTCTTACATACTTTATTATTATTATTATTATAAATCATTTTATTAGGGGCTCATACAACTCATCACAATCCATACATACATCAATTGTGTAAAGCACATTTGTACATTCATTGCCCTCATCATTCTCAAAACATTTCCTCTCCACTTAAGCCCCCAGCATTAGGTCCTAATTTTTCCCCTCCCTCCCTGCTCCCCCTCCCCAATGAGCCCTTGATAATTTATAAATTATTATTTTGTCATAGCTTTATTTGTCCGACGTCTCCCTTCACCCACTTTTCTGTTGTCCGTCCCCCAGGGAGGGGGTCACATGTAGTCCCTTATAATAGGTTCCCTCTGAGATTATACAGGCTCACCTTAGCTCCAACCTAGGACAGAGCAATGACAATCCCACTGCCCCTCCCGTGGGCCTGATGAGAAAATGGGCAGCACACTGTTTGCTTCTTTTCCTCAGTAAAACTTGAACAAAAAATTTTACTCTTGACACCATGCCCAATTATTTTGAAGAGCACATTCTCCTTTCAGTAAGGACAGTTCCTTTATACCTAACAAGCTTGATATGACATTATTGATAGATTCTCCTATAAAATAGCCAATGTCTGAGATTTAGACTGTTTTCTGTCTCGCTGCTGGGATTTGGATATGCAGCATTTATAATCTGCCTTGCTGATCAAGGAGGTCAGGACAGGATTTTAATTGGAATCCCAATGTTCTGCCCTCAACTATAATTAGAAATAGAATCAGTGTCTTTCATGCAGGATCCTTGGTTCTAACGACATGAGGTTTTGGACTCTGGCAACCACAGTTCCTTTATTATGTGTACAATCAAATCAGGGTCTCTGCTTATGTCTCCTCCTTTTGAAAAGTATTACATTTGCAAACTGTGTTGACACTACTAAGGAAATAGCACCGCTTAACGAATCAGAGATGAAGGTGCCTGGTTATCTGACTGCTATCATCACATTTGGCTTTCTATAATATTTTGTGCAATCATTAAAAGCAAGACAACGGTAATATTTTAGCCACTTCAACACCTAGAAAATTTCTATTACTTTGGCTAAGAACGTTTTCCGTGGATGATTGGTTGACAATATCCAAAGGATAATTTTAGGTCCTGAAGAATTAAACACAGGTCTATTTTTATGAGATGGGACAGATGGGAAACTGTTCTTTCGGTGAAATTGGAAATGAAAAGAATGTGTGTCATATGAGGGACAAGTGTCATGAAGCCCATCTGAATTATACCTCATCCTCCCCTTTATAGCCTAATGTTCAACTATATCCATTTCCCTGGCAGTATTGCACCCATCAGAAACAAGTTATTGACACTTACAGTTCAGCTATAAATCAAATCAGACAGACAAAGCAAAGAAGGTGGTTTCGGAGAGATTGGACGCTGGAGTCGAATGATGTATTTGTTTTTCACCTCAAGGATATCACTTCAATATGATCCTGAAACAATGGCATCAAATCATTCCAATTAAATAGCCTTAAAATAAGATACAAAGCAAATTCAGGTGATCTCATTCTGTCTGCTGTGTCAAGGGTTGACAGGAGGAAATTGAGCCGAAAGAGTTTAAATTTAGCAGTCTTCACATGTGTGTACAAGGACTGAGAGCAGGAACTGGATTTGCTTCAGTGGAGTCAATTAAGAAAGTCTCAACAAGCCAGGGGTGAAGTGCGCTGACAGGGCACTGGGAATTCTGTGAGTGTTGACTGGCACTGGCTTGGATACGAATCCAGCAAGCATTCTGGGTCTGACATTAATTTTCTTCAACTGAGAAATTACATTAATAAATAAATGATGGTGACTATAATCATAACACAAGACCTATGTAATGAAAAAGACACATTCCCCAGTGATCCGCTCCCAGGCAGTAGCGTCAGCTTCTCTCTCATTTTTAAGGAGCCCTGGTGACACAATGGTTAAGTGCTCACTGTCTAACCAGAAGTTCTGCGGTTGGAACTCACCAAGCATTCAGTGGGAGAAAGACAGTGGCAGGCTGTCTTTGGGACAAAGTATAGCCTTGAAAACCCTATGGGGCCATTCTCACCTGTCCCTTATGGTCATAATAACTTGGAATCGACTAGAAAGCTGTACGTCTAGCCATATATTTTGTTTCATAAGAGTCTTCGGCTGGGTCTTGCGTCATCACACCTCCTGCCAATTCTTGATGCTGTTCACATATTCTCATTCCTGTAAAGAAGAGGCAGTTGTGCATAAAGCAAAGTTGTGTGTGTGTTTCTCCTTTCTCAAATCTATGGAAAATTGTTTAGCTTGCTCCAGCTTATGCAGCACGCCACTCACTTCCCATCTCTTGCCTATCAACTCAGAGATTTCAAATGGTAGACAGGAGCTATATTAAGAATGTTCACCCATAAAGGAAAACATAAAATAAATTTACATTTTAAAGGGTTACAGGAATTTAAAATACCTCCAATTTTTATACTTTTTGAAATGAAATAGATTCAAGTAGCTAAATGTCAACCAGCATTCTACTCTTATATTCTCTCCCTATCCATGTTTTTCTCATACAAAGAACATATATTAAAATTAACCCTTTAGTAGAAATCATAAAATATATTATTTTAGAAAATCATTTGATGAAATATAGGACAAAGCATGCGTCATAGACATTAGCATATCCGTTTGTAAAATGACATTTTGTCAGATTTTATTTTGCTCTTTGAAAAAACAATTGCAATCCATGCCTTCGCCTAAGATCAATATTCTGTTCATTCACATAACAAAACCAAAAAGGAGAATCAGTCGGAGAAACCTGGCCTGGAGCTCCATCACCTGGGAACCAGCTGGGCGATGGGCAATTAAGAATCTATGAAGTGCTGGACTTCGGAAGTTGCCTATGAATAGCCAATCTAGAGCATCTCTGAATTGTTAGAAAAATATTTATTCGTGAAGGAATACTTTAGATGCTTAAATATTAGTCTTTTATTTATGTACTTCAGAACATCTGAGAAGATCATGTACCTCACATATCACTCACTCTGCATTAATAGTTTTGACCTAAACTGTCACTCTCCAAACAAAACAATCCAGTCCAGTAATTAGAAACAAAAACTCTTCTAAACAAAGACAGAGAAGACTTCATAGTTCGGGAGCCCTCATGTCTTCTATTCCTCATGGATTTTGTATTTTACCTTCACAGTAGTGTCACCTGATATTCACAGAAAAGATCATTTTTCTTCTGCAAAGCTCTGCATAGCAATCATGAAACATGCCAGCTTTTCCTCTCTTCAGACCATTTTAGATGTGTTTTTGACCACACAGGGAACGATAAAGGTTGAGTGCACTGGGGGGTAGAGGGTAGAGAGGGAGTAAAGCAAAGGAGAAGAATCTATATGACCATTACCTTAATGCCCTTATGAAGGATAAACCATCTCAAGCTTTTTAAAAATAAAATCAATCACATCTGTTTTAGTCAAAGCTATTTATTAGTAAAGAACTATCATTCAAGCTATGTTGGATGGAGGAGTGTTTGTAGGTGTGTCAAAATTATAGCGCAATTGCAGAGGATCTAAAGGGAGAGGTACAGTCGTAAAGGACCAGGTGGCTGGTACCTGGGGACGGGATAGCCACGAAGGAAGGTTGTTTTCTCCAGCTTTGGGAAATGACAAGAATGTCTAACTTAGAAGTAACTGTTCCCTGTTGTCACATAAGCATCACTTAATATAATAAAAATGATAATCCTGAGTCTAGTTGAAGGAACATGCCACGTTCAAAGTCAGGAGCTTAGTTTTTAAAGGGATAGGATTGTCTAAATATATTGAAACTGAAGCCAGTGTCACTATTTTTATACTATATTTTAAGCCAAAGATTTTATAATTACAATGATGGGTTTCCATGTTGGGAAGAGGGAGAAAGGATGATGCTGGCTTATTCTATTATCATTATGATTACACTAGAAACTTATGTTCAACAGAATCACCTTCCTTACTTGTTCTGATTTAGCCTTGGGAAGGAAAGTTGCATGAGGTGAAGTAGACTGAGTCTTTTTCGTATTTCCATGCAAATAACACATGCACTTGTTCTTTGAAAATTTTACAGTCTCCTCATGAATTAGTTTGTATGGGTGCCATGCACATTATATATGCCTCTGCACTATTACAGGGCTTATTATGTGCAAAAAACAGTACTCTCTCAAGATCTTTGAGGTCAGCTGGATTGACAGACATATAAGTGCTGAAAGATTTCAGCGTCTTTGTCCTTTCCTTACTTCCTACCCAGAGTTCTTCTAACTGTAGGCCCAACTAACCACAATAACCACAAGTCTGCCATCAATACCTTGGCAGTGTGCTCACGGAGGTAGTAACCGCTTGGAGCCAAGAGCCTTCAGTCAGATTTCTTTAAGCGGGTTCACTCTGGCTGCAACTCCCCACTACCCACTCGTACCTACAATTCAGGATGGTGGTTAGTGACCTTTATCTAGGTTCCCAGTTCCTCATGTGGATCCTGTCTTCTCTAGTACCTTCTGCATGCACACAGTGTTGGGTAGCTAATTCATCCCCTTTCTAGTATCCTCATTCTGTTCTGCTCTCCTGAGTGAACTTGGACAGATTTGAGGTGAATGAGGTAATGCAATGTCTTTGATTTCAAAGGTGGGTTTATAAAACCAAGGTGATGGTGATGGTTGTAATACTCATTCTCAAAATGCTCAAATTTAACATAGTAGCACTTTATTCTTGCTAATTAATTCCTGTTTTACAAAGAATAAAAGGCATATTCGATTCAGGGATAAATCAACTTTGACGCAGAGAAATGAAGGCGGCTTTACCTAGCCACTGCTGCCTATAGCTCCCACCCCAGGTCCCTCTAAGTCCCCTGCAGCCAGTCCTCAGATGAATGCTGACACAGTTGTGAAGTTCTGCTAATTATACAAGTCACTTTTGAAATCACTATTTAGATTACTTTACAGAAATGGATATTAATGGCTTGCTAGCTTTGAAAAAAAAAAAACCCAGAAAAAAAAGTCTTTGATCTTAGAGAGTTGGGTACTATCCTTTAGTTAAGGAAAAAATGGACTAAAAGAAACAGAACCCAGACATTTCCCCATCCATCCAAGTTATTATGGTAAGGCTAGTGTTCTTTGATTCTAGTTGTTAAACTTAAAAAGTACAGGGTGGTAGCAGTCACATTTTCTAAACTTATTGTAAAAAAAACCACATTAAGCCACAAATGTTTAAATCTGACCAACTAAATATGGATTGGATTTCAGTAGTTTAAAAAAAACCAAACCGCCACCCCCGCCCCCTGCAATGTTAGCATCAGACACAATGCAAAAAGCCCATAGGCATTGTCCTTATAACTCATGGTCATCATGGGATTCCCACTCTTGGAAGCACCACAGGGCAGGGAGAAAGGCCCCTTTGGCTGTCCATTTTTAAGGGAATGGAGTCTCAGGTTCTCCCATGAAGCAGCTGGTGGTTTTGAACTGCTGACATTGTGGTTAGCAGCCCAATTCTTAACCACTGTGCCACCAGGGATCATTAGGCACTGTAATAGGAAGGAGCGAGAGAAGCTGGAACTGTGTAATGCCAAAGGACCAGGGATACTGAGTAGAGAATCGGTGAGGAGTGGAAGTCTACATCATCTGGAGGATGAAGCCATTACTAAGAGTGTGGTTCTCGAATTTTAGTCTGCAGTTATCTCCTTGCAGTGCTGCTAACAGAAAGGATCCTGGGACTCTGTCTTCTGGATGTTCTGATATTGTGGGTACGAAATGGAGACAGTTTTAGTTTCAACTGTCTATTGTTGAATATAAAAAAGAATACACCAATATTTAGTAACATAAAAGTAAATTTTATTTTCCCATATAATTTCAAAGTCAGAACTCCAGGAGCAACCAGGCAGGGTGGCTCTGTCTCAGGGTCTCCCAAAGGGTCGCAGTCAGGTTGTGCAGTGGGGCTGCATCATTAGAACAATTGACTGGAGCTGGAGTATTTACATCCCAGTTGCCTTAGACACGAAGCTGTGTGCAGAAGGCTTTTCGCTTTACTTCTTGTCCGATGGCCTGCAGCCCATGCCATTGAAAAAGGTTGAGTGACCAATATATAAGCCATGGTTACATTTACATACTCTTCTCAGAAGTGGCCTTCTATCACTTCTGCTTCATCCTAATGGTCATACAAAGCAACCCTGGTGCAAAGAAAGCAAAAGTGACTACACAATAGTGTGAAAAAGAATAGAAGAGCATCGTTGGGGGTTGTATTAGAAGCTTGCTTTCTCAGGGATCCAAATGAACATCTATGAACATTCATTTTCATATGGCCTCTGACAATAATTTGCAAAAACAATGGTCTACTAGATATGTGTTTTTAAGTTCCTGATTCATTTAAATTAGTATGTGCCATTTTCTGAGATTATTCATAGGAAACATTGCTTCATCACTGATAGAAAACACTTTTGAAATCTGGTTGGCCACACCACTGTCAATGATGAAAATAGAATGGCGGAATGGGGGCAGTATAAGGCTAACATAAATTCTCATATTGCAATTTTTTAATAGTCTTATTAGGGGCTCATACAACTTTTATCACAATCCATACATACATCAATTGTGTAAAGCACATTTGTACATTCATTGCCCTCATCATTCTCAACATATTTGCTCTCCACTTAAGCCCC
>NW_022107432.1:15807489-15812328 GCF_000313985.2 Echinops telfairi | reverse complement strand
GTGTTTGTGTCCTTCCCTATTTATTTATGATAGCCTATGTAATCCCTGTGCCAAAGTTCTCAAGTTGGTCCCAATTCCCTCATTGATGGCCCTAATACTTTGGGGTTTAACTTCAAGGTCTGTGATCCACCTTGAGTTTATTCTTGTGCATGGAGTGAGATAAGGGCCTTGCTTCATTTTTCTGCAGGTAAATATCCATTTTTTCCACTACCACTTTTTAAAGAGGACATCTGCTTCCCATTTGATATTTTGGGGGCCCTTATCCAAGATCAGTTGTCTGTATGCTGATGATTTTATTTCTGGGTTTTCAGTTCTTTTCCATTGGTCTGAGTATCTGTCATTGTACCGATACCATGTGGTTTTGACAACTGTGGCTGTATAACATATATGTGCTAAAGTCAGGTAAAGCAAGCCCTCCCACTGTGTCCTTCTTCTTGAGGAGTTCTTTGCTAATTCTGGGCTTCTTTCTGCTCCATATGAAGTTGGTAATCAGTTTTTCCATTTCTTTGAAGAAAGATGAGGGTAATTGTATCAGGATTGCATTAAACTTATATAGTGCCTTTGGCGGAACTGACATCTTGACTATATTGAGTCTTCCAATCCACGAGCATGGGATATTCTTCCATTTGTTGAGGTTGCTCTTGGTTTCTTATAATAGTGTTCTGTAGTTTTCCCCATTCACATTGCAATTTTAAGCAAGTTTGTCAAGGTGAGCAATGATTTGATAACCGCTAAAAGACTGAAGACTTCAAGCAGTTATTTGGAATATCACACATCATTGACAACTGCTCAATACAAACTGCAGTCACTGATAAAGAAGATATTTATAACTGTATGATATGTGAATACAATATTCCAGTGAATGGTACTAAACCAATTAGAGCAAAGAACCTATTGCCAAAGTTGGCCAAAAAAAAAAAAAAAGGGAGATTCCAAGCAATTTTACTGGCAGATAAAACACTCACTAGAATAAGCTTAGCTTATGAGACAAAAGATACTTGTTAAAAGAAAGTTGGGGACTCCTGCAAGTCTCTTAATTTTGCTGTTGTTAGGTGGCATCTAGTCAGTTCCAAATCATAGCTACCCAGTGTAGAGCAGACCAGAGCACTGTCCAGTCAAGTGCCATTCTCACAATTGCTCTTAGGTGCTAGCCCATTTTTGCAGTCAGTGTCAGTCCATCTTGTAGAGCAGTGGTGCTCAACCTTCTTAATGCTGTGACCCTTTAATACAGTTCCTCATGTTGTGGTGACCCCCAAGCATAAAATTATTTTCATTACTACTTCATAACTGTAATTATCTACTCTTCTGAATCATAGTGTAAATATCTGATATGCAGGATGTATTTTCATGATTACAAATTGAACATAATTAAAGCAGAGTGATTAATCACAAAACAATATGTAATTCTATATTGTGAAATACTTATGTGTTTACCGATGGTCTTAAGCCACCCCTGTGAAAGGGTCGTTCGAGCTGCAAAGGCGTCACGACCCACAGGTTGAGAACCACTGTAGAGTGTCTTCTTTACCCCAGCCCCTGTCCTGCTCTAGAGATTGGTCTCTTCTGACAACATGCCAAAGAAGAAGTCTCATCATCCTTGCCTCTAAGAAGCACTCTCGATGTATTTTCTTCAAGACAGATTTCTGCATCCTGTTGGCAACCCACAGTACTTTCAGTATTCTTCACCAGCAAATAATTCTTTGGTCTTCCTTCTTCAATGTCCACATTTCACACACATTTAAGTCCACTGAAAATACCATGGACAAGAGATTCTAATCAAATTTTAAAGTGAAGTGTTTGAAGAAATCACAAAATACCAGTGCACTGATCTAAACAATGTAAAACACCAAACTCTGAACTTAAGTGCTACTAAATTTCTAAATAGTAGAATTCAGGTTGAAGACTGAAGTCTCCAAATAGTAGCATGCAATTTTAGGAGTTTGTTGTTTCCCTTGGTTCAGATCTGTGCAGTAGTATTTTGAGCTTTCTTCAAACCTTTCATTTTAAATACTCATGCCCTTGATTAGAATCTGTATTCCAACAGAAAAATTTATGGAAGAAATATTTTGCTTTTGCCAACAAATATAAGTTTAGAGATGTAATGCATATCAGTGGAAACAGGCCAATCATAGGGAAGTTCCAGAATTATATCTTTGGGCAGACAAAATGCCTCTCAACTCTGTTCTCATGAGAGCCAAATTAGAGGCAAGAGCAAACAATGGGGGATGACTCTGATTTTTTACTTTTATAAATTTTAGGGCTTAATATTTATTTAGGACAAGCAAGTGATAAGGATTCTTAATTATCTTTTGTGACACCTTCAAACACAGGACCTGAAAGAGTCCTGAATGAGCAATTCGATTATTTTTAGAATACAGTATTTGGGTCACAGAGCCTTTGTAACATAATGAAAAACTTGCATTCTTCCCCAAAAGATCAAGCTTGAGTGGTTTTATATAAATATTTATGTCACCCCAGAATAGGTTTTGCAGGGCAAAGTGCAATATGCTGATACCAACATAAAGGGATTATTAATTCTAAACAAAACAAAACAAAAAATCATGGGCAAAGGAGATCAAAACTGTGTGCTTAGAAGAACTAATCATGTCTCTTGAGGTTGACATAAACCAAAGTTGATGAATATAGTGTTTAAGGAAAGACTATATCACTTTGTTCATGGGCACTGGAAAAAATCATCTTGGCCCTTTAAGTACCAAGGTTCCATCTCAAGAGTCTCAATTGCCTTGGGATCATCAGGTTCTGTGTCCATTTGGCTTGACCAGATTTCTCCATGGCTTGGCAGTAAGCTCTCCCCAAGGGGGAGCAGGTCACAGTCGGATGATGTCTCCTTGTGGGTGTGGCCTATTTTGATATCTGTAGGAGAGAATCGCAGAGAACCAGTTCCATTTTTCTTTACTCCATCCAGCTGACGTGAAGGATGAGTACCTGCAATTTGTGATACTGCTGATTCATGAGCTGCCATTACGTCTGATTTACCGACATATCTCTGTGTCCACCTGAGCTCCATGCTGCCCAGCCCCAGGCAGCCTCACACATTAGCAAAAGCCTCCAATATAATATCTGACAATGAAACTGGACTTAAATGCTTCTACAATTGTGTGAGCCATTATCTTTGGTATGGTCTTCTATTTTTATATGCATATATAAGTGGCAACGATTTTGCTGCTCTAGAGCACTCAGTTTAACATATTCGGTCTGATATAAATATCCAGTTTGGGACAGAGTCTGAGAATTTGTATGAATTTGAAAAAGAACAATAATAGCAGACAGTGTTGTTTCTTTTTTAAAATATAACAGGTAGCTAAAAATTATCGTCTAAGAAATACCAGATTTCCAACTTTTGAGTTCAATAGGCAAGTATATTGGACAAAATGAAAATTATCCTCATAATGAGGAACCTGGAAAGGGTTATCTAATATGCATCATTATTTAAAAACCTGAAAATATGAGCTGTAATGGTTCTTAACCTCAGCCCAGTTTAGATGGATAAAGAGGCCTGCACTATTGACATCAAATGTCATAAACATCACTGATTGAATGAACAGATCATGATTATGCAAGTAATACATTTTGCTCACCCCTTCCCCAAGAACCAAGGATACCCTTCAATTGTTAATTCAAAAGTGTTTGTAGTTTTACCCATTCTAGCCATTTGATTTTCATGTTGATTCTTAGCATTTCAGGCATTATAGAGATAAAATGAATGATTTTCAAGGTTTCCCACACATGTACAGTTCCAATAATATTCCACTCTTTTTTCAATGATTTCCAAAATCAGAAACTCCAGAAACATAACAACTTAAGATTAGAACAGTGCTTGATACATTAAAGTACAGGCATGCTGCTGATTCACAAATCTCATCTCCTGCATGGTTATATAACTATCTGCCTCCTGACAATCTCTTGTATTGAGAACCCCAATTTCTCAAGGAGGATGACTTCATTTGGGAGAAGGTCTTCTTAAATCAAGGCAAAACTTGTTCTCTGGGAATTTCTGAACCCTGATTTTAATCTTTGGAACCATACATGAAATGAAATTTTACATATTTGTTTTTTTCACATTTTCATTGTCTTCATTTATCTAAGCCAATATATCCAATTCTTTACAAATTGTTAAAAAATTACTAGATTTAAAAATTCTGGCCAATATACACTTCACATGTTGAAAATTGTATGACTTGTATCCTATTCATAAAACCTTCTCAACTATCTGTGAGATTATTATTATTCCAATTTGACAGAAGAGGAGAGGAAAACACAATGGTGAATTAGCTGTCTAAGGAAGGAGAACTGATGTCAACTCTCCTTGGTCATGAGAGCCAATTATACATATCTCTTCTCAAGATCAGGTGACACTATGTTGGTAGTTTGAAA
Source organism: Echinops telfairi (assembly GCF_000313985.2). Taxonomy (NCBI): domain Eukaryota; kingdom Metazoa; phylum Chordata; class Mammalia; order Afrosoricida; family Tenrecidae; genus Echinops; species Echinops telfairi. The sequence continues at coordinate 15,807,933 of NW_022107432.1, read as the reverse complement.
TCATGCACAGTAGGATTATACATACTGAGGAAATCAAACACTTTTGGCTAATTTTCTCCTGGAGAGTCAATTGTTAGACATTTGGCAGCACCCCACAAGGGCATATAGTGACTAAGAAGGAGAACCAAACCTCAAATTACATTCCTACTTCTTTTCCAGTGTTCAGTATATTTCTAAAGAACATTCCTATAATTCTGAAAATATACTTTTTATGCTGAATAAAGGGCAGAGACTATGAATTACATGCAAGAGAGTGTTTTGTTAGGTAATTCTAAAAGGAAAAACTTCATAGGACAGAAATATTGGAGGAAACTGGTAAAAAAAATCTCACTTTTTATTTCAAATTTCAATTTGTTTCTCTTAAAATGGTACCATATAATAGTTTCTTTGAGTTCATTATCATCTATTAATCCAGGGTTTTTCATTTCCTTTTTTTTTTTTTTT
>NW_022107432.1:15804924-15807389 GCF_000313985.2 Echinops telfairi | reverse complement strand
CTCCTCCTACTTATTCTCCTCTCTGATGGGCTGAAGAGCTATTCTTCTTTTGACAGATATCAATACTACAATACTGCTTTTCATAACAATGCATAATCATTGCTTCCAATTCAGTATGCATAATTGTTTACAATTCATTATGCAGAATTTTGGACTTTCTATGAAAGGAAAATCAATGTTCTTCAAAGATTTTTCAAAACACTCACTCCAGAATATGATATTTTAAATCATTCCATTTCCCATAATTGAATGCATATGGCACAGTAAGAGTAAGACCGTTTTAGCAAATAGAAATAATACAATTTATTCCAGAGTCTCATAGGATATGTGTGAGTTTTATTCATAATTTTGTTGAAGATAAGATTGTGCAAGCTATTCAGAACTCAGCTTAAAAGCCACTGACCACCGAGAGTAAAACAAGGAAGGCATTTGAAATAGAATAAAAGTGTCTTATTAATATTCATCTTGTATTCAAATTGGGTACAATTTTCATCATTGGAAATATGTGGCCTTTTGTTATAGTTTCCTGGATATCTTGAATGAGTAGTTAAAACTCTACGTTTCTCATAAAGTAGAAGTAACTTCAAAATTTGTTCTCAAATACAGAGTGCACATTGAACATTGCACAAGTTTTTCAAATAATTATTATTATGATTATCTCATAAAATATCAAAGGACACTCATCCACTTACATTCTCAAATTACTCACATTCAGAATCTCCATCTTGAATTATTCAAGTTTCAGTATATTTTGTCACACAGCAACATTTTGTAGTTTAAGAAAATTCATTTGAGGGGTGGGGCCATCTATTCAACTAAGGGAAACTCCATGCGTGTCAAAGCAGAACCATGGCCCATGACATTTTGATGTTTTGCTTTGTTTTTCTTTTTAAATGTATATCTCACGGAAATTTCAGGCTTGATCCAGGTCAATGAAATAAAGTGATTTCACAATACAGTGCATCACGTGGATTTTTCCTCTGTGCATATAATAATCATGTTTACACTGGTGGCTTAATGGGTCATTCATTGGGCTAGTAACTAGCAAATTCAGTAGTTCTGTTAGATCTCTCAGGGGACAGATATACCTCAGTCCTGGGCTCCATGCAAGAAAGAATTCACGTGGAAGCCTGGTTTGTGATCCAAGTGAGTTTTATGAGAGTTAGAAGAAGTTAGAAGTTTACACAGGCACCCACAAGGCCCCTTACTCCCTGCAGCCTCCCTAGAAGCTGGTCATAAAGTCATACAGTTGGCTCCGGGCTCCTGCCTTTTCAATTATTCCTCAGGAAGGCATGGTGGAAGACCCTGGTCGACCCCATTGGCTGAATTGAATTTACCTGGCCTAGGTGGGCCAATCCAGGTGCAGCGCCCACCCAGGTGTACCTCCCTTTCCTGGTCAGAAACCTGAGCCTTTGAGCATGCACAGTGTACCACTCCTTCATGGACTGGTAGGTCGGACCTCTGGGCATGTGTAATGGACACCCCAGTCCCTAAGCTAAACTACCTAACAGTTCTACCCCACCAGCCACTCTGTAAGAAAGAGAAAGATGAGACTTTCTGCACCCATGGAAATGTATTGCCTTAATTCTCCTCTGGCCAATAGGGTCACTGTAAGTCACAATCTTAGGGAATATGAGTCTGATTGCTTTTTGTGTTTGTTTTTTGGAAGTCAATTACATTTGCAATAGTATTTGGGGAAAAATTATTGTCAAAACTATTAAAATATAACAGAGACATGAAGTGAGGGCACATGCTTTTAGAGAAATGATATCAACAGATCTACTGCAAGCAGCACTTCCACAAGTCTTCAGTTTATACAAAAACACAATACCAATAAAATGCGTAATGTCTATGGAGTACCAGGGCTTTCTTCTCTAAAGCACTTCTGGGTGAACTGAAACTTCCAGTGATTTGATTTAGAAAGTTAGCCATTTTAACCATTTTCAAAGCTAGTGTTTTGGAAACTTGAAACTGTGAGTGGTTATAGGCACTCAAATTTGGCATCAACAGCATTAGCATATAAATTTATTTGACTAAGATGGGTGTTTAAAATAGATTGTATAGTTATACACTGCGATGTTCCATTTTCAACAAAACTAGTTAATTTCCGCTCACTTTCAACTATAAACATTATTAAAAACCACTAAAGGTTGGTCTGTAAGATATTTTAACATCACAACCACACCTCTAAGCTAAATACAAAGAAAAGATTCATAGGATTTCAAAATCCACAGGTATTTTGGTATTATGCTTCCTAATATTCTCGCAATACAAAAACCTGAATTCTTTTGGCTTAAGTGACTGTTCTGACATCCCACTGGGCCAATTGGAATTGGAACTTGCACTTTCTGACTCCTACATAAGTGCTTGGTTCACTTAGTCATAAAGATAAATAAAAAATATTAAATTAGTGAAACATAGTTTACATGAAAAATTGTTGAGTGTGCACAAATGGTCTTCTATAC
>NW_022107432.1:15803451-15804824 GCF_000313985.2 Echinops telfairi | reverse complement strand
GCCAATTGGAATTGGAACTTGCACTTTCTGACTCCTACATAAGTGCTTGGTTCACTTAGTTATAAAGATAAATAAAAAATATTAAATTAGTGAAACATAGTTTACATGAAAAATTGTTGAGTGTGCACAAATGGTCTTCTATACATCCTTCTTATTCTTTTTTCTATTTTTGCTTCCATCATAAGCGTATGTATCAATCAGGTGTTTCACAGCTTAGGGCAATGTAATTCTACAATTTTGCAACTGTTGGAAAATAATGGTTCATATAGACTTTTATCTCATTTCACCTTTTTATATGGACTTAAAACTTATCATGACTATGAGAAATTCTTTATGATTGAGGCTGATGAGACTATGAACAAAACATTTCATTTTAGAACTGTTAAAAAATAAGTAATATGAACTATATGTTTCAAGTATGATATGGTAAAAGGTAGACGTTATTAGGAAGGTATGAGAAAAGGTACAAATCATGGGGATGCAGGAAGAAAGAGCCTACTTCTTGCTACTTCTGAGTCCAATTAGCCTTCCTCTTCCTCAATGGCAAAAGAAATAGGGACATTTATTTGTTATGCCAATACCCATTGTCATCTAACTGATACTTACTGATAGTCATCCTTTAGAGCCCTATATAGTAGAAGTGTCCCATGGGGTTTTTAAGGTTGTTATTCTTTACAGTAGCCTGGTCTCTCTTCTTTTCCTTTTTTTTTTTTTTTTTGGTTTTTCATTTCTGTATATATTTTTATAACCAGCCCTTTCATAAACTATGTTTTATTGGCAATATGTTCTTAAATATAGCAGCAGGCATTTGTGGCCATTGTATTTCAATATATTTTGCAGAACTTATCCCAAACCCGTTTAATTCTTCCCTGTTTCACTTTGGTTATTTGAAAATGAAATTACATTTGTCACACTCCAAAAAGTAGCAGAGATTTTACCCAGTGGAGAATAAAGTAGAAAGTTCTTAGAATCAATTGGCTTGGTATGAAAAGCATTGATGCTGAATCTTTTGGACAAGGTGTTCTCCACGGTATGTCTTGTAGATGTGAAAATGTGGCATGAAGCACAACAAAGAAGTGTTTTATATGCTGGTAAGAAATTCTGACAAGTAAAACTTTTTTTAAGGTAATCATAGCTCTAATTCCAACTGGAAAACAAAGTGTCTACATTTTGTAAAGCCTGGAGAGAAACTGAAAAATAAAGTACGTTCTTCTTCTTTTCTCTCTCTCTCTATCTTCCTGGGGGGGAAACTAGTTTTCACCTTTGAATGCTTAATTACTCCTCCTACTTATTCTCCTCTCTGATGGGCTGAAGAGCTATTCTTCTTTTGACAGATATCAATACTACAATACTGCTTTTCATAACAATGCATA
>NW_022107432.1:15802127-15803351 GCF_000313985.2 Echinops telfairi | reverse complement strand
CTTACTGATAGTCATCCTTTAGAGCCCTATATAGTAGAAGTGTCCCATGGGGTTTTTAAGGTTGTTATTCTTTACAGTAGCCTGGTCTCTCTTCTACTATAACATTTCTTGGGTTCCAACCTAATAACTTTTTATTAGAAGCGATGCGCTTAATCACTGTGGCGCCATAATGATCAGAGGGCACTTTGTTTACATCAATACATTGTTAAAGCCACTACCAGCCCAATTTCCAAGCAATCCATGAAGTGGAAAAACAAAGAAGTTAATCTTCTCAACATTAAAAAACAACAATCTGAATCTATCAGTAAGAAGACAATGAAGGATCCATAGAATGCTAAAAATTGCCAAATATGCAAGATTAGATTCACCTATATGTTTTAATTTTTTTCATCCTTTTGTTGTTTCCCTTTTGACTCTACTCCTATTTTCCACTAGCAAACCTTCCCCAGCTCCTTGGCCTCTCATTCTCCTAATCCTGCAAGGCTGAATGTATCAGGGACCAAATCCTTCGTAGAGAACCATTTGCTTATATAGCCCAGAATTTATGACGCAGGGAGTGCTTGGGTGTGCTGAGTCCTCGTGCTTATTGAGCTGTCTTCTCCTTAGTTGGATTTTGTTTCGAATGTCTGCAACCTTCTTGACTGTGTGTAGAAAATATGGAAAGAATTGGTAACTTATTTGTCATTGTATGAAAGAGACCAGTTGGCATTAATGCATTCTGCTGGATGTTTAGAGTTTGCTCTTTTATTTGTATCCTTTTTAAATTTTGTTTGTGTTTGATTGTTTGCACAGAATTTCATAGTCTCTCTGTTTCATAGTCTTTCTTTCAGTTACTTAAGTATACATTGCTTCTAAAAACTGTTTATTTATTTCTGAGATAACATTTGCATTTGGACATATTAATATTGATTGGGCGAAGCTGAAGCAGGCCGGGCTCTGTTTCCCTGCACATCCCTGGAGGTCAGCAGCTGCTCCCTGGAGGGAGGAGACAGAGAAACAATGCCCAGAATGCCTGACTCCCCTGATAACTGGACAACCTACCTGCCAGAGCTGATAAACTATATCCTGGGCCATCAACCTTACTGCTGACATCCTGGGCCATCAACTTTGCCACTGCAGCAGGACCCACTTCCCCAGCTTTCCTTTAAAAATCCCAGACCCCTGGCAAAGCACAAGATCTTTCTGGGTTATTCGCTAGACCCAGGGATTTTGCCTGGGGACTCT
>NW_022107432.1:15800046-15801454 GCF_000313985.2 Echinops telfairi | reverse complement strand
CCATGGTATTTTTAGTGACCTCATATGCATGTGAAAGTTGGATATGAAATAAAGAAACCAAAGAAGAATATATGTATTTGAATTATAGTACTGGTGACGAATATTGAGGACACTACAGATGACCAAATGAACAAACAAATCTGTCCCCGAAGAAGTACAACCTTGCATTCCTAGAAACAAGGATGGCAAAACTTTGTCTCATGTACTTTGGACATATCATCAGGAGAGATCAGTCCCTGGGAAAAGACATCATTCTTGGTAAAGCAGAGGGGTCGTGAAAAAGAGGAAGTTCCTCAACAAGATGGATTGACAGTGGCTGCGACAATGGGCTCAAACATAAGAACAATTGTGAGGATGGTGCAGGCCAAAGTGGTGTTTCATTCTGTTGTTTATAAGAGCTCTACGAGTCACAACTGATTCAACAGAGCCTAACAAGAGTCATACAGAAGGATAAGAAATAGAACTAGAGAAAGGAATTTGAGAATGATCTCACTCAGCTACTAGGCTACTTAATTATTTTCATTGGGAGACTAATGAATAAGAAAGAGCTCATTAGCTATAGGTAATTGGATATGACAACAGTGTTCAGTCTCACAAAAAACAATATTTTAAAAATCTATCTCTCCACTGAAATGTATTGTATGACATAAGAAGACATTTAAGAAAATGAGCATTCTACAGAGCTCCTAACTTCTAACTGTAGGTATCAAATTTTCTATTTTTGCTATAATTTTCTAATAATTTATATTTCTCTAGCATTATGTTTAAAGTATGACATATTGAGATAATATTGGCTGGAAATTCCGTGGCTGCTTAATGAGATACATTTTTCTCATATAAATTGGCTGATAATTAATGCTTAGATATCTAAAATTTCAACAGTGGGGTGTTTGTGCAAAAATTCCATTATTAAAATGATGAGTGTAGTATAGCATAAGGGTGTAGCTAGTGCCAACATATGTGCATTTGAACATCAGCTATATCATTTTCAAATGTGTGACCTTGTCCCTTGCTCTCTCTTTTCCCTTCTTCCTTTACTTCTGTGTGGGTGTGGCAGGCTGGCCCCTCTCCCCAACCTGTAGGTTTAGTGTTATCCTCTGTAGCACATACTTCTAAGGAGGGTGTCCGTTTGGGTCTGATTGGGGCGGGGCCTGTAGACCTCTGTGTTCATGAGTTGCTCCGTGTAGTTACAGTGCCCTCAATGTTTGGCGTGCTGTCATGGTGTCTGCCTTACTGAGAGAGTTAATGTTTATTGCGCCAACCTAGCCAATAAACACATGTGGGGTCAGTTGAAGGGCAGAGAGATAAATGGCTCAGGGTGCCTTGCATTTCTAGTTCTCGGGTCTCTTGATTTCTGATGGTGGGACCAGGGTGCAGCTGCCTTAGCCAGTTCTCTGCCTCAGCTTGC
>NW_022107432.1:15790317-15798940 GCF_000313985.2 Echinops telfairi | reverse complement strand
GATTTGACTTTGCTTATGAATGCAGACTTCAATAGATTCCAATTGGAATGAAGATTCTTCATGTCTAAAAACATGATTGTCTCCTCAGAGCACTGGGTCATTGTAAGTGGGCAGTAAAGAAATTGATACTCCAAATTGGGGGATAATGGCATGACATGGTTGCTTTACAAACTTTCTTAGGTGGGGGAACATATTCTTAGGATTAAGGTGTAGGTGTTACTTAATTGGAATTGTTAGGTTAAAGAATTGTGCTCAGGTGCCAAGTTGGCAAGGAGTGGATTGAGATAGTTAATGTTTATTGTGCCAACCTGGGGTTAATTGAAGGGTGGAGAGATAAATGCCACAGTGAGCCTCACATTTCTAGTTCTTGGGTCTCTTGATTTCTGATGGTGGGACCAGGGCACAGCTGCCTTAGTCAGTTCCCTGCTTCAGTTGGCAAGGCTCATTTCCTGTAAGACATCCCTGAGGAGAAGCCACATGGATCTTCCCCAATGATGTGCTGGGTGCTGGAGCAGCTATGTGGAGGCCCCTGCCAATGCTGAGATGTTTACACATTCACTGACTTGGTTTCCTCCTGCAGTCAGCATCATTGCATCTGTTTTGTGAGATGGAGGAGGACTTTGTGGATTGGTGTGGGGCATATGGGTTAATGTTGGACTTGTGGCCTTGGGCAGCACTGGGTTGGGATTTTTTCTTGATGTGCACTTACCCTTTATATAGAACTCTCTCATACATATGTGTTTCTGTGGACTTGTTTCTCTAATGTATCCAGACTAACACACACACATTCTCATTTCTGTGGAGACATAAGCAATAGCCTCCCCCTGGCTAGATTAGTGTCCTTTGCCCCAGAGCCATACTGGCATGCCAATTCCTGAGGATGACATTTCTGCACAGAGCTGCTAAGCACCGAGGATTGTAGATCTGCCACCAGTTTCAGACATGATGTCCCCTTGGTAGAGCATACTGTAGCAGAGTATAATACTGGGGACATACAGCAGGGTGTGATTGCTGTGTGACCACCCCCAGAGTGGGGTCAACCAAGAAGGGAACATAACAGATCAGCAATGGGAGCAAAGCGAAACCACAAAACCTCTGAGTAGCACCAAAAATAGACTTCAGGCTAGGAGGGGCAGTTTCCCAAACCCCCCAGAACCAGTGGGGAGATAGTCATAAAGGTCAGTAGACAGACCAAGAATTATGTACTGTATGCTTTTTCTGGGTTTTTTTCTTTTCTTTCTTTTTTTTTCCTGCTCTGTTTATTCAATCTCATTTCTTTTGTTTGTTTGTTTTTGTTTGTCTCTGTTATTGTTGTTTTGCCTATCTATATAAGATAATCTGAGTAGAAAGCAATGGGATTGACAGTTCCAGAGGGACTTGCGGGGAGGAGGAGGCAGGGGAAAGGAGCGATGAGCAAACAATTCCCCAGACAGGGGAACAACTAGGAAATTAAAAGCAACAATGAGGAGGATATAGAGATCCCATTGGTGTTGGAGCAACAGCAATCTAGCTGGGAGGAATTGCTCAGAGGCAGATGAAGAGTTAGGGTAATGGTGGGTCAGGTGGAAGGTAAAAGGAAATAGGAAAGATCTAGGAATCAAAGTTATGGATAGAGGTATAAACATAGGTGCGTACACATGTAGATATAGTAATTCATAAAAATAGAAGCATTGGCCTATGTACATATAAATATATGGCAATACATTGAGGAAATGTGTAGACTTTGGGCCTTTGTTCAAGCCCTCCCTCAATGCAAGAACACTTTGTTCTAACAACCTGGCATTCTGTGGTACCCACCTTCCTGACACAATAACTGAAGACAAAATAGGTGCATAAGCAAGTGTGGTGAAGAAAGCTGATGGTGCCCAGCTATCAAAAGATATAGCATGTGGGGTCTTAAAGGCTAAAGTAATACAAGTGGCCATCTAACAGAAATGTAGCAAGCCAACATGGAATAAGCACACCACACCAGCCTGTGTGATCATAAGGTGCTAATGGAATCAGATAGTAGGCACCAGAAAACCCAAACAAACAAACAAAAATATATTGTTGAGAATGAGACAGGTCAGAGCAGAGACCCAAAACCCATCTGTAGACATAGGACATCCCTTCACAGAAGGGTCACAAGGAAGAGATGGCTCAACCAGGGCGCAGCATAGCACCAATGAAACACAATATTTCTCTGGTTCTTTGAGTCTTTCTCAGCCCCCACTATCATGACCCCAGTATTGCCTTTTAGTTCTGGCTAGACCGGAGCGTGTACATGGGTACAGATGAGAGCTCACGACATATGAAATCCAGGTCAGAAAAACCCTCAGGAAGAAAAAAGAGAGTAATGATACAAGGAGGGTAGGGCAAGGTGTGGGGAGGAGCAGAGGAAGGGGAGACTGATGGCAATGATCGATGCATACCCCACCACCCACCCCAGGGGGACGAGCAATAGAAACATGGGTGAAGGAGACAGTGTTCAGTGTTAGATATGAAAATAATAATAATTTATCCTTTATCCAGGGGTCACGAAGGTGGGAAGGAGAAGAGCAAGGGAAGAAGGAGGAGCTGATACTAAGAGCTTAAATAGAAAGTAAATGTTTAGAAAATAATGATGGCAACATATGTACAAAAATGCTTGATGAAATTGAATGAATGTTAGGAGGGCTGTAAGAGCCCCCAAGAAAATGATTTTTTTAAATGTGAGATCTCGAGTTATTAACTTTTCTGGGTCTCATTTTCTTCTTTTAAAAGGGAGAAATTATAGTAGTGCCATAAAACTATTTTGAGGATAAAATGAGACAATATATATAAATATTTAATTACCTTTCCTGACACATACAATATAAGTTCCAAACAATAAGGTCCATGAACATGTACCACTCATATTTTCTGCAGGATAATGACTGACAGTCCCATCTAGTGCTAGCTGCATCCACTAAGTTTGCCTCAGTGCCAGCACTCCAGCTGACCCCTCCCAACCCATAACAGAAACAAAGATCCTAATGAAGTTCATTCCCATGAACATGGGACTCCTTTAATAGATGGTTTTAGTTTGAGTACTTTCTAACAGCCTATCACAGATATTTTTCTGGGATTTTTCTGCAGTCTGATGTTCTTCCTACCCATTCCTTCTTCCTTCCATCTCCTCCACAGATATTATACATGCACTGTGATCTTGAGGCTCTTCTTGCATCTGCCTTCTGCCTCTTCCACTTTTTCCTTTAACAGATGTTTCGCCTAGTAAAATATTTGCATAATTAGTCCTGTATTGGCCCTCACTTTTTTTAAGGGTCTACCTTCATACATGTAGCTATTGTATTGCTCTGTTTTATTTTTTAAAAGATGTCCCTTTGCTTTAATTAAAAATATTTTTTCTTCCACCCTGTGCTAAGTGAGTGTTCTCAAAGCTTGGATTAAATCCTATCTTTCCGCTCACTTATTTGATTTTGAGCGAATCTCTTATTATCATTAGCCTCAGTTTCCTTAATTTAAAAACATGGGGATCATATTATCTCTAAGGTATTTGTAAAATGCTATGTTGCTAAGGCATTATGTACTAGATAAGAGTATACAACAACCATAATCTCACTGTCATGGAGTCAATTCCAGCTCATAGCCACCCTATATACAGTTTCCAAGGCTGAAAACTTTTTATGGGAGAGACTCTTCTTCCCCCCCACTGAATGGCTATTGAGTTTAAAATGCCCACTTTATGATTAGCAGTTCATCACTTACCCAATAGAGCCAGCAGGGTTTCTTCCAAGACTAAGCTTATGTAGGGAAGGGTCAGCTGTTTTCCTTGGGTTTCAGAAGCTAACCACTACCAAGGGAGATGTGTCAGATATATGTAAAGGTGGAGACTATTATTTGATTGTGGCTCTTTAAAATGAGTCATCTAGAGTCCCTCTAGCAATATGTTCATTCTATTGTGGTTTTTTTCTCCATTTGGGACACAGTGAATAACTCTCAACCTCTCCCTACATAAATATAAACAATAATGAAAAATATATTTTCTGAGTAATTCCATAAACACTTTTTTTCATGTAACTGTACATATTTTTAATTTTTCCAAATTACCTCTCTTTAATTCTATTTCACTAAATCACATTTTTATCATAAAAATAATATAGGCTCCTATGGAATTCTTTGGAAAACAAATGCATAAAGAGAAAAATAGAAATCACTATACATATCATCCAGCAATTGTTCAGCATATTAGTTCATTTTGTTCCAATCTTTTCATTGTATGTATACATTTTTCCCCTTGAAATTGACCCTACTCAGTACACCTAGCTTTGGATACCTTTCCACATTTAATTTTGCAATTCTAAATTACACCTTTTCAAAATAAATGCACTAATTCCATTATATCCTAATGTTATGTGTGTAGTGTATGTGTCAGGAAATTTGGTGACACAATAGGTTATTAGTTGGGCTATAAGATCTGCATTAGCTGCTCTGTGAGAGAAAGATGAGACTTTCTGCTCAATATGTTCAATAGACTCAAAGACCCAAAGGGGCAGTTCCGGTCTGACCCACATAGTTGCAATGAATGAATAATCATAAATGACCCAATAGCACCAAGTTTGGCTTGAGTTTTGAGTATATTTGCTAGTTTCTGCATATTTTGATACTTAAGCTGCTTAACATTTGTGACTTTTACCAATTAATATTGTGTTTTGGATAGGAATATATGTTTCACCCAAAACAATCACAATCATGGGAGATTTTCCACAATTCAAACCATGTGAGCCTTCCCCAAAATAAACCTTGTTTGAAACAGGATTGTGTTCCTCACACATACGCAACCCATGTATGGACTTACCAATAGTCAATGTCATTCTTGGTAAGTAGCTAACCATCTTAAGGTAAGTAGAAAACCATCTTTTCCTTCACAAGTGTATTGAAAACTTTGAAAGAGAACAAGAGTCTTCTCAGGAAGGCAGAAAACAAAATACATAGGAAATGCCATAGACTAAATCTAGAAGCAGCAAATCACAAGAAAATCGAGTCGGGAGGAAACAAAAAGAGTGATTTAGCAACCTTTGGGTGGAGAGACACGTGAACAAACGGTACTAAGAATGGGACAAGATGATACTCTGGGTGGAATATGAATAGATTATAAAATGACCGTCCCTTCATTCTAACTCACATGCTAATTAACTTGGCAAGCCATTTATTTAGTTGTTTACTTATTTATTTATGTTTTAAAAATCATTGTATCATTCGGATAACCCCATGAAATAAACTTGTCCTTTATTAATAAAGCAAGATTACGTAAGATACAGTGCTAGAATAAAACACAACAGTAAAATACCGAGCCCCAATTAAAACATGGATTTGAATAAACATGTCTACAGAGAATATATACAAATAGTAAGCATGTGAAAAGATGATCACTATCACTCGCTATTACTCAAAAATATCAAACTTACTGCCACCAGGTCGATTAGGGAGGTGTCCATCAAAAGCGAAATGAGAGACCACGTCACACTCACTAGGTTTACTACTAAATATAAATAAATATATATATAAATAAAACAGAAAAACATAATGAGTATTAGAAAGAGAATTGAACCATGCCTACATTATTGATGAGAACCGGGAATGGTGCATCAGCTGTGAAATAAATTTGGTGGTTTCTAGAAGAGTTAAATATAGAATCAAAGAATTGCCATGCAAAAATAAATAAATAAGAATACATGAAACCCAGCAAACCCACTCCTAAGTATGTACCCAAAAGAATTGAAAGCAATTCAAAATGACATATGTACAACAATGTTCACTGCAGCGTTATTCATAGTAGCCAAAAGGTTTGGACGCCGTCCATGTGTCCACCGTAGATAAAGAATTTTTAAAATGTGGTATAAACATGGAGTATTTTTCATCCATAGACATACATGAAGTTCTGATAATATCATCAAAAGGATGGACTTTGCAACCATGCTAAAAATGTCAGACCCTGAAGGACTAATATTATATGATTCCAAATAGTCCTTATATGAAGTATCTAGACCAAGCAAGTCCCTAGAGACAAAAGATGATTAGTAGTTATTAGGGGACAAGAGGAGGGAGGAATGAAGATTATCAAAAACAGAGAATATGAATTCAAAATTCTTTCTCTTAAGATATAATTATGATAAAAGTAGTTATTACTTTAATAATTATTATTTTTTTACTGTGAACCAACTCTCACTGGACGCTTGTGCATCTAGTGTGAATTTGAGGAGATTAAGTAAGGAGCCAACAATGATGGGGACAGGGGAATAGTAAGTACTCTAAAATTGATGGCAAGCAGGGTCTAGCTTTTCTAGTCATGTTTTATCAATCAAGCTTTATCAGAGAGGACTGAATGAGAAGTGAATGATGGGTACATGATAGTGGGGCAAAAGAAAAAAATAGAGGAAAGAAGAAAACATATGTATATATAAGTAAATATATACATGTATGGGTGTACTTGTTTATATGTGTATGTATATGAAAATGCAACAAGGAAGCAGATGGACTTTGGTCCTCTACTTAAATCTTACCTTAGTACAAAAATGGTTTGTTCTAATAATATGGCATTGTATGAAACTTGCCTTCCTGTCACGATCCCTGAAGATAAAAGGGGTGCATAAGCAGATATGGTAAAGAAAGCTGATGGTGTCTGACTGGACACATCACAAGGTTGAATGTATAGCATCCCCCTGCCCCAAAGGGGACAACTAACACATATGTGGGTGAAGGGAGACAACGTACAGTGTAAGATATAAAATAATAACAATATATAATTGATCAAGGATTCACAGGGGTCAGAGGGTGGAGGAGGGAGGGGAAAAAAGAGGAGCTTATATAAAGGACTCAAGTAGAAAATGTTTTGGAAATGATGATGACAACATATGTGCAAACATGCTTGCTAAAACTGATGTATGGAATGTTATCAGAGCTGTAAGAGTCCCCAATAAAATGATTTAAAAAGTAAAAATATAAAAGATATAGTGTCTGGGGTCTTAAAGGCTTATGGTTAGACAAGCTGCCATCAAGCAAGGAAACAACATAGCCCACATGGAAGAAGCACACCAGCCTGTGTGATCATGAGGTGTTGATGGATGATGTTTCAGAAGTTCAAAAACAAGAAATCAAATCGATGTAAAGGGGAATGGATATAGTAGAGGCCCAAAACCTACCTGTAAGAATATTGGACAGTCCCTCTCAGAAGGGCCACCTGGAAACGATGATAAATCAAGGGTCTGGTATACCACTGATGAATCACATAACTATTCTCCAATTCTCTAATATTTCCTCCCCTTATTATTATACTTTTTATTTGGTTTACCTCATTAATCATGTTAGATCTGTGTATATTCCTTTGTATACTTAAGAACATTCAGTACATGAAAGTCAAGATAGATAGCCCTTCAGAAACAATAACAGAAGTAATGGTTCCCTGAGATTATGGAAAAAGAGGGAAGGGAAGGGGGAAAAAGCGAGCTGATAGCATTGATGACTATATGACCCCACTCCATGGGATCGAACAACAAAATTGTATGTGAATGGATATATTGGATTGTGAAAGACATGGCAAAAACTAAAACCCAAAACTATTATAATGGACAACAAAATAAGGGTTCCTGAGTGGTAGGGTGGGAGAAGAAGGGTTCTAAGGGGAGCTGATATAAAGGAGCTCACGAAGAAAGAAAATGTTTCAAAATTGATTGTGGTAGCAATTGTATAATACTGTTTGATGTGATTGAACTATAGAATGTTATATCTGTAAGAGCTCCCAATAAAATGATAAAAAATTGAAAAAACATATATACAATTGCAAATAAAATAAAATTTGAGCATATACCCTTTCCACAACTGTGATAATTACCTTTGGATGATTCTAGAAATAGAATATATGGGTCAAAGTATAAACATGCGTATGACTTCATGCATAGTGCCAAATTTTTCTCCAGAAATAATTCCCTAATGTTTCTGCTCCAACAACACGTGAGAAAGTCTAGTTCAGGCACTCTGCATCATGATTACATATAATTTGTCAATGCACTTGAGAAATGAAAATTCCAAAATATTCTCTCATCATATTGTTATTTAAATTATTTGATTACCAAAAAGTTAAAGACACGTTTTTATTAGCTATTTGCATTTCATTTGCTGTGAAATCTTATTTGATATTGTCTCAGACTCAATTATTACTTATTCTAAACTAGAGATGGGATTCATTCCTTCTGACAGAATCAACCAGACCATATTTGAAACTTGAAGTGTTTGTTCTTGACAATTGTCATATATATGATAGAATTATTTTACCCCTTTGCTTTTATCTGAATAGTTTTGGGGATAGAGAAAAGCATGAATAAGTCTGTTATCATGAATTTGATCCCCAAGTGAACTAATTAGTGTCTTTATGTTCTATGGCCACTTAATGCACTTATTTTCAGGTCAGTTCATTATAACAGTACCAAGGGAGCAAGTGAAGATGGTTTAATGCAAATCCTTCTTCAAAGAGAAAAGAGAAAAAGCAGAGCATTCCTGGCTCAGACTAAAGGTGGAAGTCCTACAGCCATGTATCCTTTTCCTTCCCTTCCCTCCCCCCTCTCCCCTCCCCTCCTCTTCCCTTCCCTATCGCTCTCTGTCACTTTCT
>NW_022107432.1:15784616-15789484 GCF_000313985.2 Echinops telfairi | reverse complement strand
CAGGACTACAGGAAAGAAGATAAAGCATTCTCAAAAGAATATTAATTTTCTCTGTCACTAGTGCAACTTTATTGACTAACTAATTTATTTAGACTGATAGAATAGTTATATAGTTGGGTCCAATAAACAAAACAACTTCCAATTTTAAAAGATCATGGATTTTTGACTCTTTTTAGTACACTGGCCAGCCGTAGGCAAAATGACAAACTATTGTCTATTCCACAACTCCTTGCTCCCTGTGGTTTCTATGTCTCCTGTCCTCAGCACAAGAACACTTTGTCCTAACAATTCGGCAGTCTGAGATGCTCATCTTCCTGACATGATCACTGAAGACAATGTGTGCACAAGCAAATGTGGTGAAGAATGCTGATGGTTCCCAGCTACCAAAAGATATAGCATCTGAAGTCTTAAAGGCCTGAAGATAAACAAGCTGTCATCTAGCTGAGAAACAACAAAACCCAAATTGAAGAAGCACACCAGTCTGTCCCGACTTGATCTCTGACGACAAAGTGGGTGCATAAGCAAAAGTTGTGAAGAAAGCTGATGGTGCCCGGCTGTCCAAAGATATAGAATCTGGGGTCTTAAAGATTTGAAGATAAACAGGTGGCCATCCAGCTAAGAAACAACAAAGCCCACATGGAAGAAGCACACAAGCCTACCCCAACATGATGGCTGAAGACAAAGCAGGTGCATAAGCAAATGCATAAGACAAAGCAGGTGCATAAGAAAGCTGATGGTGCCCAGCTGCCAAAAGACATAGAATCTGGGGTCCTATAGGCTGGAAGATAAACAAAGGGCCATCGAACAGGGAAACAACAAAGCCCACATGGAAGAAACACAACAGCCTGTGAGATCACAAGGCATCGAAGGGATCAGGTATCAGGTATCAAAGACAAAAAAAATCACAGCACTGTGAATGAGGAGGGTTGCAGAGTGGGGACCCAGGGCCGATCTGTAGGAAATTGGACAGCCCCTTGCAGAAGGGCTGCGGGGAGGAGACGAACCAGTCAGGGTGCAGTGTAGCAATGATGAAACATATAATTTTCCTCTAGTTCTTGAATGCTTCCTCTTTCCCACTATCATGATCCCAGTTCTACCTTACAAATCTGGTTGGACCTGAGGATGTACACTGGTACAGA
This sequence comes from Echinops telfairi, assembly GCF_000313985.2. Taxonomy (NCBI): domain Eukaryota; kingdom Metazoa; phylum Chordata; class Mammalia; order Afrosoricida; family Tenrecidae; genus Echinops; species Echinops telfairi. Next base: position 15,788,345 of record NW_022107432.1, on the reverse strand, counting down.
TAGGAACTGGAAACACAGGGAATCCAGGACAGATGAACCCCTCAGGACCAGTGGTGAGAGTGGTGATACTGGGAGGGTGGAGGGAGGGTGGGTTGGAAGGGGGGACCCGATTACAAGGATCTATATGTGACCTCCTCCCTGGGGGATGCGCAACAGAAAAGTGGGTGAAGGGAGATATCAGACAGGTAAGATAAGACAAAATAATAATTTATAAATTATCGAGGGTTAATGAGGGAGGGGAAGTGGGGAGGGAGGGGGAAAATGAGGAGCTGATACCAAGGCCTCAAGTAGAAAGCAAATGTTTTGAGAATGATGATGGCAACATATGTACAACTGTGCTCGACACATGGATGGATGTATGGATTGTGATAAAGATTGTAGACCCCCCAATAAAATGAATCTTTTAAAAATGCATGCAATATATTCTAGAAGGTAGTGTGAACATGGGAAGGAGAGAAATAGAAAAAGCAATTCAGTGGGATAGTAGAGTAGAGATAAGGAGCCCTGTGGTGGCGTGGTTGTGCTTTGGGCTACGCTCCTCACTGTAGGCATTCGAAACCACCAGCAGTTCCGCAGGAGCACGACTGGCCTTTCTATCCGGAATCAGTTATAGTATCAGCAACCCACAGGGGGTCACTATGAGTTAGCACTGTCTACTTGGCAGTGCGTTTGAGAGTGCAGAGGTGGAATGTACCAAATAGCAGCAGATTCGAGCTGGAGAATAATAAATAGAGAGTAAAGAATAGAGAAGAAACAGAATTCAGCTCATAAACCAATTAAGTCCCAGGAACAAGCACAGGACAACATTACTGCAGAGAACATCTTTAAAGTATTCAAGAGTCCTTGAGTTGGACTCCATCAAAATAGTTAGGGAGTCAAATGACTTCCAACTCCTGACAACTATAACACAGACGTCTAGAAGAAGGAACAAACCTGTTCTTGGAAGAAGTACAAAGGATGGTCCCTAGATGCAAGGATTGTGAGACAAGTTGTAGTAGAAGGATATCGGGCTTAGTAAAGTACAAGGTCAAGGAAAAAGAGAAAGCTTCAAAGATATGGATTTATACAGTGGCTATAGCCATGGTTTCAAACATAGCAATAAGTTTGGGGCTAGTTAAGGGCCCAGCAGTGTTTGATTCTGTTATGCATTGGTTCACGAGTAGTTGGCACTGCCTTCATGGCACCTGAAAACAATGAACAAGTTCCACTCAGTCCATTGAGGGTAAGGAAACAGTCTGATAGAGTTGGCGGAAAGGATTATTTTGATAGAGGATTCCTTGTGGCCTATAAAAGTTATCTTTTCATAGAACCTATGCCCAATTATCTCCCCTTATCACTGCTTCTTTTGCCACAAAACTAGATCTGTATGATGCATGCTACAAATGCACGTTATCAATACTGAACACTTAGATCAAGAATTATACAGAAAATGCTGATCAAAGGAGAGAAAAATATGAAATAGAATGTCAAATTTTCACAGTAACCAGACTTTTTTGCTGAATGTGACTACCCTCCCTCCCTGACACTACTACTCTGAGAAAACCTTTAAACTGGAACCCAAACAATCTCGGAAGTCATCCTGGAGCCAAATAATAATTTAACCTAATTACAGAAAAATACCTGCATTCAACATGATATTCTTCTACAGAATCATCTAGATGTGCTCAGAATGACAACAGATTCAAAGCTGAGAGGGCATTGAGCTCGAGTTTTGGTGACTTCATTTGGAAAAGCTGATTGAGATATATGAAACAATCTCAAGAATATAACCACACTCACCTAATTGATATGAATGCATTGTTGACTTGATATATATATATATATATTTTAAAAATAAATGAAATAAATTAAATTATAATTTTAAATGTATTATTTTTAAGGACTCTAAAGAACTTGTAATTGTGATACATTCACATGATGGAAGGAGATATCCCTAAAGAAATGAAAAATCTAAAACTACATGCAGCACAGCAGTATGAATGAATGCAACAACATAATGTTGAGACAAATAAGGCAACTACCGAAGAATATAAGCTCTATTAATTGCTTATTGAATGAACCAGGAAAAATACATGTACGGTGCTAAAAGCAATCAAAGTTAAGTGATAGTGGTGTGTGTGGGGGTGGGGGTAATGAAACAGCTAAGACCTATGATTCTTCCGTATACAACAACCTGTTTCTGAAGCAGATCACTGGAGTTGACTCTGAGCGGCCCCAAATAGCAGCTGCTAGCTGTGACAGAAAACCCCAGGTGGCTACCTGTTACCTGTTGGGCTGCTAACCACAATGTCAACAGTTCGAAACAGCAGCTGATCTGTGGGAGGAAGAAGGGACTTTCTACTCTCCTAAGCAGTCTCAGAAACTCACCCAGCAGTTCACCCGGCCCTATAGGGTTGCTATTAGTTGGCACCAACTGGATGGCAGTGAATTTGGTTTGGGTTTGGAGGAGTGATGGAAAGTGAAGGGAAGAAATAGATAATTCAATGATCAGAAAGTGTGGAAACTGTTATAAAATTACTATAGTCGTGTGGTGATAGTGCTGTTATTTCCCAATCAGAATAGGCGCCAGTATCCCATGCTTTACACACTGCACTAAGGCTAACTCAATCAGTCCCCAAGGTGGCAGGCAGGCTCTCCAGGACTCAGGCGGACTCTGTACTCACTCTGTTGATAGAATTTTCAGAGCCCAGGGTACAAAGAGGCTTCAAGTGAATGATAACTTCAGCAAATACTTCATCTCTTATTCCTTCCTTTCCTGTTTTGCTTACAGTCGGGCATATCCTAAAGGTATGTGAACTTTCCTTTGCGAAGCACTTACTGTGGCAGAGAGCAGAGTCCCTCGATATGGGAAAGGAATGACTAATTTACTAGCGTTTGAAGGAAACTTTTGACAGTTATTTCAAACTTGATTGTAAATGCTCTTGAATTCTTTTTCTTCCTCTTTTTAGCCCAAAGCTTCATACTACCAACATTTGTTTTAGTTAGTAGTAGTGAGGTAATAATGTAAAATCTTTTTCTCCTAAAGGGGATATATTTTTTTCTTTACAATCTGTCTCCTCAATGTTCTGTTCTCCTAAAATGAATTAATAAGTTGTATAATCATTCCAAATGAAAAATAACATGAAGAGGCATGCATTGAACATTAAAGAGTGTATTGTATGATGTTACATACTGTGTTATATTGTTGTCATTTAGCTGTCATCCAGTTGGTTCTGACTCATAGGGATCCTATGCACAACAGACATCATTATATAATATAGCGTATATAAAATTTTCACATGTATATACATGACAAAACTTAAGTATAAACTAGTTAGGCCAAAAGTTAGATAAAATTATGATAAACTTTTTAAATATATGAAAAGAGATTCAACTCACTCATAATAAGGTCACTTATAATAAGACACAATCCAAGCTAGTAGGTTATTGAGAGGATAACATAGGTGATAAATATAGGACATTTAGAATCATCTCTGTCGCATAATCAAGAAATTTGCAATCATTGACATACCACTCATTAAATATATAATCATGTATGTGTACATCTATTACTGTCATGTGCAGTAATGATTTTTTGCAGTCCTGCTGATGAAGATTATTAACTCATAAATGTGTGGGCATCATCACAACCACTACCTTTGAAGCATTTCCCGATCCTACCCCTGAGAGAATGATATCCCAAAAGGTGGTTCTTTATTTATTTATTTTTATTTTACTTTATTTTTTATC
>NW_022107432.1:15776397-15783033 GCF_000313985.2 Echinops telfairi | reverse complement strand
GGGCCTCCACTCAAGTACTCCCTCAATGCAAGAATACTTTCTTCTATTAAATTGGCATTCTATGATGCTCACCTTCCCGACACAACCGCTGAAGGTGGTTCTTTATTCGTGGTAGTTTACATCCAAGTAAGAGAAGCAAAGGGAGTCATGCTGGACTAGCAGAAAACCTAGTAGAATATACCAGCCCATCTCAAATAACATTTTAATAGGCAATCATACATATCATTTTACTTTCACTTTCATATCACCCTTGTGTTCTTTGTTAATTATGAAGGTATTTATTAAACTCAGCTCCAGACCTTCCTTTGTATAGTCTCCTATAGGGGAAAAGATCCACTTCTGCAAATTATATTTCTGTTTGTCCAGCTGGTTATCCCTCTGGACTCTCTGATAGTGGTCACTTAGAAGGACTTTACAAGGTTTCAGGGGATAAAACACTCTTTCTTTCTTTCTTTTCGGCTGTTGTGGCTGCCAAGATTACTCCTGCAATAGGTCCTCCCCCAACAGTGGCAGTTGGATCCAGCCTCTGCCAACTCTCCAGATCCAGTGTCACCATGTCCCAGCTGAAGGTCGCACGTCATAGTCACAGGTCTGATTGTCAGTTCTGCATAGCCTCTCCTCCAGTTTCCTGGGTGTGAACAATTCCAACCTCTTCCTTTTGTCCCCATCTGTTTCTTCTTGTAGTAACATTGCTTCTTGTATCAACATCCCTTTTTCTGTCACTTCTGTTTCACAAGATCTACACTTGATATCTGTTCTATATTAATTTTCCTGTTAAAATAACTTAACTGGTGTGTTTTCTGTTTACTCTTTGAACCCAAAATAAAAACTATGGTCATCCTCAAAAAACTGAACTTCCTGCCTTCAAGTCAATTCTGACTCATGGTGACCTACAGGACTGGGGAAAACTGCCCCTGTGGGCTTCTGAAATTGTAACTCCTTATGGGAGTAGAAAGCCTCATCTTTCTCCTGTAGAGCATCTGGTGGTCTCAAACCGTTAAACTCAAGGTTATCAGCCCAAAACATAACCACTGTGAAACCAAGGATCCTGATGGTCATCCTAGGATGCACTTAAAATAATGATAAACAAAAAGGTCAAGCCTGCTGCCTTGGAGTTGATTATAAACTCAGAGATAGCCTATAGGACAGAGAAGAACTGCTGTGCGGGGTTCCAAAGGCTGTAAATCTTTACAAAAGCAGGCCTCTTCATCTGGTAGATTCAAACCATGGACCTTGTAGTTAACAGTTCAATGATTAACCCATTGCATCTCCAGGGACTATAAAAAGAATGGTTGAAATCAATTGTGCCATTTTTATTTTGTGCTAGAAGTGGTTCACATGCATCCCTCCTGGTAACATAGATGAACAACGAAAGCAGAGAAATTCAGGCATTTGCCTAACTAAGAAGCAGACATAGAGTTTGAACTCAGGAAATAGGGCTCCAAATCCTCAATAACATCTTCACAACTATCAAAATATACAAGTACAAACGATGCATAGATCATTTTAAAATAATGTAGGTAGGAAGTTTGACACAAGGTTGTAGAAAAACAGTTTCATATAACCCACCTTTTATTTAATTCTTATGTTTGATTGGGTAACTCAGGTGATAAAGGCTACAGGATAAAAAATGAGGTTTCATACACCCCTAAAGATGTATAGCCTCAGAAATTCACAGGGGCAGTTCTACTCTGTACACTAGGGTTGCTATGCATAAAAAACAACTCGAATGGCAGGGAATTGAGTTTAGTTATTAAATTATTCCAGGACAGAAGCAAATAGCTCTTATCTATAAAAAGTTCTGAATCACCAGCAGTATTATCATGGGAGGAGTCCCCAATTAATCTTATATAAAATAACAGTATTGTTTACCAGTTATGAAGTGAGTAATTATTCATTAATAGTGTTGATTCCAAATAGGGAAAGCATGTCGTCTGTGGTGCCACCTCCCTCTCGTCAAATGGAACTTACCTAAGACTTGCCATGCTGGATCTCAGAGAGAAAGCCTCAGACGAAAACACTACTGGACATTAAGTTAGATTTTTCACGATTACAAAGCCTCATTCAAAGATTAGAATCTAATGCTTCTGTTTGAATTGTAACTCAATTAGCCAAGAAAACATAAAGTGTTGACAGTTTTGGTTAGTGACCGTTTGCTGACTAATCCACCCCATTTCCTCATCAAACCAACTCTTAGAGCAAGATCTCACAGAATAACACTTAGGAGGGTAGGACAAAAAGTGTCACAAAATCGTGCTACAAAACCTTTATCAAACATAATATCACAATGTGAAACTACATTCTCTATTGATCCTCCAGATAACGCTATACAGACCTAACCCCTCCATCAAGAATTCTGAACTATTCATTTTACAGCATATTAATATACAGACCTAACCCCTCCATCAAGAATTCTGAACTATTCATTTTACAGCATATTAATATACAGACCTAACCCCTCCATCAAGAATTCTGAACTATTCATTTTACAGCATATTAATATACAGACCTAACCCCTCCATCAAGAATTCTGAACTATTCATTTTACAGCATATTAAGACAACAGTTCTCATATTCTTAAAGGACTGAAGTTGTACTCATTTGAAAGCTTGTTTGAGTCTGGGAAAGGAAGAAAAGAAAGGGTAAGATCAGGCTTTAGGTTGGAAGCGGAAAGGTTTTCCAATAAAACTTTGTAGGTAAGTCCTTGGTACTTTTGAAGAATGGGCAGGTACATTGTCCTGGTAGAAAAAATTCTTTGTCTCAAATATCCTGGTCTCTCATCCTACCATTGCAGTTCTCTGTTTTCTTAAATCTTCTTCAGAATAAGCCCTCATGAGTCCCTTATTTTTTTTAAAGCTATCAAGATTTTGAGTTTAGAATCCCAATTAAAAGTCAGCACAACCTTCAGAGTTGACCTCTCTGTCTCTGTCGTGAATATAATTGGCCCAGCAGAGCCCTCAAAAGCCGCTTTTGATTAGACCTTATATTTGAAGGCACCCTAAGGAGACTAAGACAAGGCCATTACGGAACTAACTTGTCTGCAGTCATACACTAATTGTAGGAACATGTTTAGACACCTTCTGTCATGGATAAATCCGTGCCTGTGTGAACTAGAGGCCCAGTAGCAATTCTTTTTGACTTGCCCTCATCGAGTTGTGCTATGTGGATATCATATAAATGATTCCTTTTCTAACAAGGTTACAGATTTCCCTAAAATATACCACATACCCAATAGAAACTTTGATTTTCTTTCTATAATTGCTTCTGATGATATTTTGTCATACCCTATTATTTAAAAAATAATTTTATTGGGGGCTCGTACAACTCTTATCACAATCCATACATACATCCATTGTGTCAAACACATTTGTACATTCGTTGCCCTCATCATTCTCAAAATATTTGCTTTCTACTTGAGCCCTTGATATCAGCTCCTCATTTCCCCCTCTTTCCCTGCTCCCCGCTCCCTCATGAACCATTCATAATATATAAATTATTATTTTGTCATGTCTCGCACTGTCCGATGTCTCCCTTCACCCACTTTTCTGTTGTCCATCCCCCAGGGAGGAAGTTATATGTAGATCCCTGTAATTGGTTCCTCCTTTCTACCCACCTTCCCTCCACCCTCTAGTGATATTGCCACTCTCACCACTGGTCCTGAAGGGATCATCTGTCCTGGATTCCCTGTGTTTCCAGTTCCTATCTGTACCAATGTACATCCTCTGATCTTGCCAGATACGCAAGGTAGAATTGGGATCATGATAGTTGGGGGAGGAAACATTTAAGAACTAGAGTAAAGTTATATGTTTCATCATTGCTACCCTGCACCCTGACCGGCTCATCTCCTTCCCGTGACCCTTCTGTAAGGGGTGTCCAGTTGCCTACAGATGGGCTTTGGGTCTCCACTCTGCCCTCACCCTCATTTACAATAATATTATTTTTTGTTCTTTGATGTCTGATACCTGATCCCTTCAACACCTTGTGGTCACACAGAGTGGTGTGCTTCTTCCATGTTGACTTTCTTGCTTCTGAGCTAGATGGCCACTTGTTTATCTTCAATCCTTTAAGACCCCAGACACTATATCTTTTTGATAGCTGGGCACCATCAGCTTTCTTCACCACATTTGACTATGCACCCATTTGTCTTCAGTGATCATAGATGGTCACATCTTTTTGTGCAGAGTGGTTCGTGGGTTTAAACATCCAACCTTTTTATTAACAGCTGAGTACTAAACACTGTGCCCTCAGCGTGCTAACAGCTGACCTTATGCTTAGCAGCCCAACATGTGACCTACTCTACCCTCCATGCCCCTTAAACTATTGGATAGGGTTATTAATTTTATGCTTATGACAAGACCTTCACCAAAAAGTTTAATAACATGCCCAATGGTGCTGTGAATGTAAACATTCAAGAGCACAATTCCTCTTTTTCCTAATTAATACATGCATGGATTTATTAAAAATCAGAACTTTAAACATGTCTCTGCAATGAATAGATGACTTCAGACAAGTTTTCTCAACAATGCATTGTTATAGTTTCATTAGAGACCATCAAATAGAAGATTCAATCAAGACAGTGGTTTCTGAGGAGATTGACTGAACTGGTTAAATGCAAAGCAGAGAGGTCAGCTAAAACATTGTGGGGGGACTTATCTCACTTCAATAGCTCCAGAAAGTCTTAAATCCATCCTAAAATGAATTATGCTTTAGAATGATTACATATACTGTACAACTGGGCATTTTATTAAACTTTTTGTGAAACTATATATATACACACACACATTTATTTATGCATACACACGTATAGTTATACAGACATACACACAGATATATTTAGAGAGAGAGGTCAGTGGGGCCAGGTTCTTTTTCCATTTAGACTGCCTACTCTTATGGCTTCTCTTCTCTTATTTTGCCTGGTTCTTCTAGTCTTTGTTCCCACACTAGCTATACTTCAGGCTCTTTCTCCTGAGAATTTTTCCTCAGCTTTATAGTGACCTGAAAAACTTCCAAAAAATTGTAACAAGCTTCAGCAATGCTACCGGATTACACTGAATAGTTCCAGCAGAGCCCTCTAAAATTGCATGGTATGACACTAAGTATAATGAAGTCCCAGAAGCAAATAGAACGGCTATCTATAAACATAACCTCTCCTCTTACATGTGAGATTCGCTTGCAGTGTTGAAGAAGTCCAGGGTAGACTGAACACGAACCACATGGGGTTAGCCTTGAAGACAGTAATGAATTCTCCGGTGGTGCAGAACACCTTCAGCTTGTGTACACTCGACTGCGGGGCAAAGATGATAGCATTTGTCGTCAGTGGTTTCCTTCAGGTGGCCGCTCAAAGGGCTACTGGGGTATCCACTGCCCCTGAGCCTTCAAGGCAAGACAACTGACAGCTATCTGAATAGTCCCACTCCTGACAAGCTCTGGGAAGGTACTTTAAACAAAATTCACACATACACAAAAATAGCCTTAGAAGAGATTTCTGAATATTTTCTTGGGAAAACACACAGGATGTCAGCAGTGGAGGTGAAAGAGCCCAAATGTCATAGAAATAGTTTTGTAATCTGACTTCATTACTAGAGAATATTGTTATCGGATAGCATCAGGCCAATTCTGACTCACAATGGACCCTACAGAAGAGCGGAAACCAGCCGCATCGGCTTTTCTAGGCTGTAAGCTTTAAGGGAAAGTGTTACCAGGTCTTTTTTCCAGTGGAAATCGGCATCTAAAATGTTATGCCCCATGAAACACTACAATTCAATAAAATTCGGTGCTGCATCCTTTGCAAGTATGTAAACTCAGTGTTTCCCTTCAGTCATCTCCTTCACAGGCCTAATTGTTTTGAAGCACCGTGTTTAAATCCATCCATGTTCTAAGGAGATAGTATCAAAGCTAATCAATTTAACTGTGCAAAGAGTCTCTATTTATGTTCCAGGATCGGGGATAGGTTCCAAGAAAATGTACTGAATTAGACTATTATAGACTTCTCACATAACAGACCTGGCTCATCTCTAATCATCAGTTTTCTTCATGAGATTCTCCAGCTTCAGCTTTCATATCTTGAAAATTGTGAATTTTTAAAAGTAAATATGTATGTGAATGTATAGCACAGTGGTGGTTCAGTGGTCAGCGTGGAAGACCCCAGGAAATGCCCGCATGCACAGCCCCCACTACCTTGCCAGTAGGATTTTCGTGGGGCTGTGATACAGGACAGATTTCACTGGAGCTCTAGACTGCCACTGACTAGCAAGAAAGACCTGATTCCCAAAGAACTCCTTGGAGAAAAACCATGCCATCTCCAACTGGCCATGCAGACAGCACAGGACTGGGCCACATTTCATCCCAGGAGAAAGATAACTGCTTTGATTTTCTTCTAGAGTATGAAATAACATCAATCTACACAATGCATTGTGGAGTTTTAAAACCAATTCATTAATAGTATCTGTCATTCTCAATCCTTGAGCTAACTCTATATTAGAAACAACAACAAAATGAAAGCTGTATCTAATACATTAGCATAAGGTAATTTGATTATACTATGGAGCACATTTCTGCCCTGGGTTTCAAGAGGTTTCCACCATTCAAGTAAGAATTGGGTCAGATCTACTCAGTGACGCTCCATGGATATTTAGA
>NW_022107432.1:15774161-15775625 GCF_000313985.2 Echinops telfairi | reverse complement strand
ATAGGAAACTCATTTACTTTTCACACGGAATCAATTTCGTGATGGGTGACAGCAATAATGTGAAAACATAGTGTGCTATTGTCATTGTCATCATTGATTCACATTCATTATTTATTCAGGGGTGCAAAGGCCTCCAATGATGCGTTTACAGGTGGTAGAGAATTAACTCCTTAACTTGAAAATGTTAACAGGGACAAAATTGGTAAACATATTGCGAATTATTACACGAAGTACTTCTGAGTGTGTTACAGGTTTGGGGGTTGTCGGTTAAGGTCTGAGCAAGGGAAAAGACAATTCAACTTTTATTTATTCTGCCTTAATGGAATTCAACCAGTGCCCTGAAATAGACAAACATTTGACTAGCAAAGCAGCCAGTTATCCATGGCCCACTCATCAACAATTGAGTCCTGTATCTAGCCCCTTACGTTTATTTCCTCCTTGTCCTGATAGCAACTTATGAAAGCTGTAGCTGAGGAAACAGTCTCTGAGCAGGCAGGCATGTTCACGCAACTAGGAAGTTATGAAGCCGAGATTCCAGAGCACCAGAAAGCCTAAAGATTTTGTGAACTGTTCCAATAGACTTGTGGAATATTTTCAATATTTTGAATAGATGTGTTAATTTCAATAAAATCAACTATCTAACCTAGGTACATGGGAGGTAATCTTGGATTTCAAATTTAGACTCTTAAAATCCTATCATTTACTTGTTTTCTGTTTTTGAAATTTGACTATGCAAAGTGTGATGTGATGTTCTTATAAAATGAAAACCACAAGTGACTTTTGCAGCAATTACAGTTCCTGAGTGAATACTCAAGTAGCTCCGTATAGGTCTCAGATTATTTTTGTATACATTTTTTATGCTTCTGTTATATTCATGATCTGATACTCACAATTAAGCTAGAAGAAAAAATAATGCACTTTTATTTTTCATTAGATGAAAGAATTTAGATAAATGGAGTCTGGAAATCCAGTTAATGGAATCACTATTTCCTACATTTGCACATCACCTATCCAATATGAGGAACAAGGCCTTGCTGAGTGTTAAGCTGAGCTTAGCATCTCACATGCATTATGTTACCTAATTTGTACTACAGTCTCCTGAACATACAAAACTATTTTTATTTCCATTATAACAGAAACTGATTCTTGGAAAAATCAGGAAACCTGTCCAGTGCATGTTAACATAGCAAGTATGGAATGAGGCTGTGTGTTAGGCTGAGATGACTAGAGAAACAATCCCAAGGGCATTCATATATGTGTAAGCGAGTTCTTTATATCAAGAAGTAGTTACATGTCAGGAGAACATCCAGCCCAGTTCAGATCAAGTCCATAAGTCCAAGCCTAAGTCCATACATCCAATCCTAGTCCATATGTCCCTCTTTAGACACACACAGCCACGTGTAACAATGCAGAATTCAGGGCTATCATAAGCTGCTGGGTGCAAAGTCCCATGGATCCAATGGG
>NW_022107432.1:15766313-15773420 GCF_000313985.2 Echinops telfairi | reverse complement strand
GTTCAATGCTTACTTGACATGCATAGGAGAAACAAAAATAAGATATGATATGGAATCCTGGAATAGAGGGTGTAATGTAGGCATGAAACAAGAGTGAGTCCTTCTGCTTATCTTTACCCATTCCCAATCTTGGGACCAATGTGAATAAGATACAGATGCTAAATACACTTTACACAGTGACTGACTAGAAGACCTATCCTGTTTTCCAACTGCTTCAGCATTGCAGAAATGCTCATTGTAGTGGCTGACTGGCAAAGCAATGGCCCAGCCTCCTGGTTATTGTAACCCATTCAATTCCAAACTGTTCCTGGTTTGCTGGCATTCTATGGGAAGGTCAGAATAAGAAGATGAAAAGAATATAGGAAATATATGGATATATATATATCTCCAGATAAAGAGAAGAGCCGGTTGTATGTATGTCCACCAAACCCAAACAAGATTCACTTTCATCATGTCAATTCTAACTCCTGGTGACCTTGTAAGACAGGGTGGAACCGCCCCTGTGGGTTTCTGAGACTGCGACGCTTAACAGGAGGAGAAAGCCTCAGACATATCTGGCAGGGCAGTTGGTGATTGGAACTGCTGACCTTGTCGATCGCAGCCCAGTGCATAACCCCTAGTCCACCAGGGCTTCTAGATATGTCCTTGTCATTGTCCTAAGAAAATGGAAGTAAGGGGGTGAATCTCAGGTGAAAGAACCCTAAAGAAAAATGTCGTTGATTTCTTACTCAGTAATATAGGAATATTCCCTTTTGACAATTTATGTATATATTTCCGCAGGCAGTCATAGGAGGTTTTTTTTATTTTTATGAAGCCGCAGACATTAAAGCTGTTTTCCCCTCTTCAGCCATGCTTGACTCAGCATCACTACAACTTTCACAGATGACTATTAGCCATCAATCACTGGATTCACAGATGCAGAGCGAGACAGAGCGCAGGGCTGCAGAGGCACGCATTCTAGCAATAGATGCTTTAGCAACAGTTTAACTGTTTTGCAGCAGATTGGGCCCTAAAGCAGTAACTACCCTCCACACAGGAGGCTATCTTAGCTTCAGCTTTTCCTAAATACATATGAAGTAGACAGACACACAGCTCCATTATTGTCGTTCTATATTGTTTGGGAGTTTTTGAAAGTAGGGTTTGAGAAAAGGTAATACAAAGCTCTTAAGATTGGAAATGCAGTTGGTCACTCGGCTCCTCCTCTCCTCTCCTCTCCCATCTTCGATCCCTTGTTCCCTTGTCCCCCTCCCCTTCCCCCTCTCTCCACATGGACCACCAAGCGGGGCTGAGGAAAGGAGATAGATAGATTTCTCTTCAGCCAGCAAGGCCCAGAAGAAAGGAGGGAAGCTGACGTGTGCCCTGACTCTGTCCTGTTACTGAAGTTATCCGAAACAGAGCTATCAAGAAGACCTCACAGATTCCTGAGAATGGCGACTGCTGACTGCTGAGATATTTCTTCCTTTGCTGATGCTGTCTTAAGGGACACTCCGGAACTCTATCAAAACTGAACATTTTGTACAATAGTGACAGGACTAATACTACAAACTGTTGCTTTGCTGAAAGATCAAGATTTTGGACTTGTTAATCAATGCTATAATGTGATTGGAATATAACTGATTCTTGTATCATAACCCCTTAACCTTATAATATGACATTGCATGATTGGGATCTGATTAAGAAACATTTGCAAGGGTTTGAGGGATGCATTTCATTAGATGTTGATCAGTTTAAGAAGGATATTTTCTAGACATTCAAAGACAGACTTGAGGCATCGCCTGGCTCTGATATAATTAAGCAATTGGTGACTGGCATGGAAGGATTGGATCCTCGTGCTTGGGTTCAAAGTATTTCTCATAGCCTGGGTTACAATTTTTGTCCTGGCTATCATGTGTTGATTCTACAGAAAGCTAAGGCGTGTGAAGGAGAATCATACGGCCTCCATGGCACTTTTGAAGTTCGTGCATAAAGCAAACACTGTGAGGAGCAGAGAACGGGAAGAGAGTGTTTAAGGATGAATCCTTCATTCTCTCACAAAGGAGCCTGGAAGGCTAGGTTTCTAGTGGTAGAAGGAGACCTCCACCCTTGTGAGTTATAGGTAAGTCCTAATCACATTCTCATGATATCGTTCCTCACTTTACCTTCCCATATGGTGCTGATCTGAGGTTGTCTCTCACAAGCACATAGCTGATTGCTGCATGGCCAGCGGCTTTAACTATAGAAGCTGACATTCCTATTTGGCCCTATTTCTTCCCGCCGCGGTATCCAATCTCTCTCATACCTTCCACCAATAGCAGATGGGCATAAGGGGACTTAATCCCCAGCGCCTGGATTCAAAATGTTTGCTATAAGTCTGAATTTTTAGCTATATTAATTGGATCATGAAGTTTTGCCTTGACAGCTTTGAATGTATAGAAAATAGCCATGTTGTCCATGTGGCTTTTGAATTTTATATATAAAACAAAAGGGGGACTTTTGTGAGGAGGTCAGATGCTTAGACATCCTCCCTGAAGGCAATCGCTGCCAGACTGCTATATCCCCCCACCACAAAGGTGGGCCTGCTCCCTGCTGCTGGGGACAATGGACTATTTCTCCCTGAAGCTTGCAACCATTAGCTTGGTTCCAGTAGGTGGATAATGGTTCCTATGGAGATCCAGAGAACAGGTCAAAGTTAAGCTGCCATCCTAAATCTCGGATCCACCCATTTTGTCACATGTATACCCCCAATCTCTCCTCTTCCTATTCCGTGTATGTCCCTAGGCCACCCCCTCTCATTGCTATATAACCTATAGTACAACCTCTTCCTGTGATGTATGTCTTTACCTGTAATTAGTGGGGCTGCATGCCCCCCAAAAGTATATAGGCCTGGGTTAGAAATAGAGAGAAGTCACTCAGCTCCTCCTCTCCTCTCCCATCCTTACCCTCTTGATCCCTTGTCCTCCTTCCCTTCCCCCTCTGTCCATGTGGACCACCAAGTGGGGCTGAGGTGAGCAATGTTACCATAAAATGTGTCTGACTCCCCAAAAAAAGAGATTGGAAATGCAAATGCAAAAGCAATGGCCTTTCCCTTCACAAAGAGAGCCTACCAAACACAGGGCATTCAGAATCAAAATTCCTGTGGAGGTCAAAGCACCAGAATCAGCATAAATTCAATCTATAGAGCACTGACAACCTAGATGTGGTTTTCATTTTATTTTGTTTTTAGGGTTTTGGGGTTGTTGTTGCTGGTATGTTTCAGTTTGCGTTTTTCCTCTGAGTCTCATATTTCATCTATGTTCTGATACTAGATGACTTTTATACACACAAGATATACTTCTACCATTCCAATTTTTAAAATAAGAGAAAAAAGAGGTAAATCGAAATAGTATGTAGCTCAAATGGAGCCATTTCAAACAAACAAACAAACTGCCCTCTAGAGAAGTGGTAGAATTGCTCATTCATATCATTGTAGAATGTATTCTTGCTGCATGTTTTTTGGTCACATCTCTGAATAAAAAGGAACAGTGCCACTTACTCCAGTGCAGCCTCCCGAGTCTTCCAGAAGTAACCTGTCTCAACCAGGATAACACCTTTGAATATGGTTAGACATTATACGAATATCCCTGTACTTCTCACTGATTACTCAAAGACGGCATGGCTATTGTGAATCCATCCTCCAGAGCAAAGCTTATCAGCTTAGAAGAAGTCACCTAGCTGCAGGTGAGAAAAAGGTAGTCTGTGAACACGGCAATGTGCAGAAGACCTGACTCCTCACAAGCGGACCAACGGAGAACATCAAGGGGAAAGGAGAGAAGGTTGAAGCTGTCAAGCATTTCGACTTGCATGGATCCACAGTCCCTGTGAATGGAAGCAGCAGTTAGGAGATCAAGTGATGCATCATGTTGGGTAAATTTTAAAGATATCTTTAAAATGTAGAAAAGTAAGGAGGTTACTTTGAGGACTGCGGTGTGCCTGACCCAAACCATGGTATTGTCAATCACCTCAGACGCATGCAAAATTGGGCACTGGAAAAAAAAGAAAAGAAAAAGAAGGAAGACCAAAGAATCCTTGCATTTGAATTCAACATACTAAAATGAAACAACTGGCAATTGAGGGGGGGAAATTGCAAAGTATTCACAGTGAAGTTATTTGCCTTTAGTTGCTGTAAGTTTTAATAATTGAGGTTGTCATTACATTTGACCCATAAAAAAGTAACCTTGGTGGTTATTTGTTATGTATTCAGTTTTGTCTGCCTTAGCTTAAGCTTAAATATTAATAGAGAAAAGAAAACCTATAAAATCCCTGAAGCAACACGGTAGGAGTCCAATGTGTTTTAGCTTGTGGCAATGAATGCAATCATCATTTCTGCGCTAGCTTTTAAAGACCGCAACAAACATTGAAGCAAATAATTTTAAAATGCTGTATGAACTATTTGTCAATTTACATATGTAAAACATACAGCTTAGATTCAGGAATTTTTCTTTCCAGAATAATTTTTTTTAAGAATGTGTGAGATGGCAATCTGTAATATATATGGTGGGATTTCTCAGTTGTGTTGGAAGCAAAGAAAGTGCTGTTGATAATACTGGATATTAAGACACTGGTTGGATTAAGAGACAGTATAGCACAGTGTTTAAAGAGGACAGGGACACTGAAGAATTTTCTAGATTTAGACTTAAATCTGTTGCTTAATACCTATGTGACCTTGGACAAGTGAAATATCTATATGCCTTGATTATTCAGTGGAAAAATAGAAATTGTTCAAAGGTTGGTAGTTAGAATTAAAGTATATAAACCTTAAAAATGTATTTGGAACCCAACAAATATTCGATCTACATTGGCCAAACTGTTCACCATGGGTGACCCTGCTGGTATATGAAATATTGGTGGCATAACTTCCAGCATCAGGCAACATGAAAGTCACCACAGTATGAGAAATTGGCTGAGTATCAGGAACAGCAGTGGTGGATGTTATTTATTTTTTGAGCCATCTTTCTATTTAGTTGAAAGTTTACCTATGGACATAGTCCAAGAAGAGTAATATGTCACACCTTAGACCTTTGCAAATGTTGAATTTTGTTCAGTCTAGTAAGTTCTTGGATCTTTCAATTATTCCCCTTTTCTGCTATTGCCTTGTGCAATTTCAATGAAACAAAATTATTATTTCCCACTTTTGTCAGCATTATATATTTTATAGGAGCCCTGGCAGTGCTGTCGGGTAAGCTCGGGAATATCAACTGCTGGGTTGGTGATTCAACTCAACCAGCTGTCCAATGGGAGATATATAAGGCTACTTGCTCTTCGAAAGCTAATCAGCCTTCAAAATCTTATATGGGGTCCCCATGAGTCAGAATCCACTTGATGGCAGAGGTTTATACCCTTTAAAGAACTCTATTGTTGCATTCGTCATGTTTTGTTTCACTTTTACTATCTTCTCTAGCTAACACAAGTAGTAAATAATAACCTTATTGAGTCAAGAGGCTATTGGGTCAAGAAGAAATAAATGCTAATGGCACCAATCATTTGAAATCTGCTTGCCACTAATGGGTACCCAATAAATGTTTGATGAATTAGTTATAAAAGGGTATGTCCAAAATTATACTACAAAATAATAGAAACCATTATTAAATGGAAATATTAAATTTGAAGCTATCATGTCTCAATAGGTCCTCGATCCAGGTCTATTCAGTTCTGAAGGTAGTATTTTAATAACTTCTTCCTGAATAATTGTGTGTTCTTCAAAGTACACCACTTTAAAGCGTCAGTCTGATTATTTACCTTCAAGGGACTCCAATCATCCTCCTTTTCACTGTTCTTTATGTTTTCAGGGAAAAAAGAAGTCTGAAGGGAGAAGCCTGGATGATGAAGAGAATGGGCTAAGATGTCCCAATAAAATTATTATAGGAAGGCCTTTGTTACCCTTGGAGAGGGAGCAGAGACATTGTTTCTATGGAAAACATTTTCTCTGTGCAACTTTCCTGACTTCTGGTAGCTTTCAAGTTGTAGGAAACTTTGTCATCAGCCCATGACCTTTTGTCCTTTGAGAGCAAGTTATCAAGATTCCTCCCTTGTAGCGTGCCCCTTAGTTATCATGATATTCCGAGCTTACCTCGCTGCCTTACATTGAACTGGCCCAGCAGATCTCCCCTATTTTCACTGGACTGTTTGTCCAAGAAGACCCTACTAAGGATAAGAAAAGGATATTACTAAAAATTTGTCTACAGTCATGCTGGAACACGTTTTGTTTTGAAAAACCAGCACATGAACGAACTGATGATACCCTAACAGCAATACTTTTCCTTTTACCCGTGTATTTTATCATATGTTTTCAAAACCTCTGGGTAGGACCATTAACACTTATAAGTGAAGGAGGCTTGAGGCACTTACGGATGAAGATGAAGATTTCAGATTTCAGCATGGATTACAACTCAATATAAAGAAAACAAATTCCTTAAAACTGAACCAATAGACAACATCATGATAAATGAAGGAAAGACTGAGGTTTCATTTTACTTAGAAACACAATAAATACTCCTGGAAGCAGCAGTCATGAAATAAAAGGGGTTATTATATTGGGCAAATCAGATGCATAAGGTTTACTTAACACGTTTCATCGGTACTATACTGCACCCTGACTGGAGCAAAAGTATCCCTTTGAAGACCTGATCCAAGCTATGGTGTGTTAAATCACCTCATATGCACACAAAGGTTAGAGGATGAACGTGGTAGATCAAATGAGAACTAGTGAATTTGAATTACGGTGCTGGTGAAGAGTACTGAAAGTTCCATGTAGTGCCAGAGAACAAACAAATCTGCTTTGCAAGAAGTACAGCCAGAATGCTCCTTAAATTCAAGGATGACAAAACGTGGTCTTAAGTACTTTGGATTTATTATTATGAGAGACCAGTCCCTGGAAAAACACACAGTGCTTAATAAAATAGAAAGTCATCAAAAATAGAAGATCCATGTGGGCTTTGTTGCTTCTGAGCTAGATAGCTGCTTGTTTATCCTCAAACCTTTAAGACCCCAGACACTATATCTTTTGATAGTCAGGCACCATCAGCTTCCTTCACCACATTTGCTTATGCACACATTTGTCTTCAGTGATCATATCGGGAAGGTGGGCACACA
>NW_022107432.1:15764461-15765429 GCF_000313985.2 Echinops telfairi | reverse complement strand
AAGATTTATTTTTAAATAGAAGATCCCGGTAGAGATGAATTGTCACAGTGATTGCAAAAACAAGCTCACTTTTTTCCTTTTTTATTTATTTAATAAATCATTTTATTGTGGGTTATTACAGCTCTTATAACAATCCATACATCAATTGTATGAAGCACTTTTGTATGTATGTTACCATAATCAATTTCAAAACATTTTCTTTTTACTTGAACCCCTGGTATCAGCTCCTTGATTTTCCTCCCTCCCTCATGTACCCTTGCTAAATTATAAATTATTATTATTTTCATATCTTTCACCATCCACTGTCTCCCTTCACCAACATTTCTGGTGTTTGTCCCCCTGGAGTCGGGGGAGGAGGTGTTATATGTTGATCATTTTGATCAGTTTCCCCTTTCTCCCCCATTTCCCCCTACCTTCCCCCTACCCTCATGGTATCTCTCCTGCCATTACTGTTTCTGAGGGGTGTATCTGTCCTTGATTCCATGTGTCAAGAGCTATTATCTATACTAGTATACATGCTCTGGTCTAGTCAGATTTGTAAGATAGAACTGGGGTCATGATAGCTTAGGCGAAGACCTTTAAAGAACTAGAGGAATGTTGTGTGTTTCATCTGTGTTCTACTGCACCCTGGCTGACTCGTTCCTTTCTTGTGACCTTTCTGTGAAGGGATGTCCACTTGTCTACAGATGGGTTTTGGGTTTCCACTCCCTCCCTTCCCCTCATTTGCATATAAATGATTGTTTGTTTTGGGTCTTCTGATGCCTGTTACATGATCCCGTTGGCACCTCATGTTCACATGTGCTTCTTCCATGTGGACTTTGTTGCTTTCCTGCTAGATGGCTGCTTGTTTAACTTCAGGCCTTAAGACTCCAGATGCTATATCTTTTGATAACCAGGCACCATCAGCTTTCTTCACCACATTTGCTTATGCACCCATTTGTCTTCAGTGAATGTGTCAGGAAGGTGAG
>NW_022107432.1:15758897-15759988 GCF_000313985.2 Echinops telfairi | reverse complement strand
GAAAATCTTCTCAGAACTGAATTTTTAGTGATCACCACAGTGTGTGGTCATCTCATCTGCTTGATTGTTAAAGTCCCCCACTTCAGAGGTAACCCCTTGGTAAGTGTTCACATGAACCACAATTATCCTTACTTTCTTGCCCCATTCAGAGAGGTCTATCCACATACCTCTTCCCCACACCTCCTTATCACCAATTTTCCAATCATATTCCTTCCAATTCCCTGACCATCCAGCCAAACCATTAGCCACAGCCTATGAGTCAGTATACAGTCTCATACTTGGCCATTTTTCCATACAGGCAAACTAAACGGCCAGGTCCACTGCTCAAAGTTCTGCCCATTGGGAGAATTTCCCTTCACAACTGTCCCTTAAGGCGATCCCAGAAAGGGGCTATAGTGCTGCTGCTGTCCACTTATGAGTGGCACCTGCATATCGTGTGGTGCCATCCATGAACCAAGCATGACTTTTCTGTTCTTCAGTTAAATTATCATAAGGAACTCACCAGGAGGCCATAGGTGCAGACTGGGAGACAGAAGATAATGTGACAGGTGTGGAGACTGTGGGCATTTGGGCCACTTATTCATGCAGCTTACTTGTCCCTTCAGGTCCTGCTTTGCCCTGATCTCGTATATACCACTTCCATTTAACAATGAAGTGTTGCTGTGCACGTCCAACTTTATGATTCCGTGGGTCAGACAATATCCAGTTCATGATAGGAAGCTCAGGCCTCATGGTGACTTGGTGGCCCATGGTGAGGTGTTCAGTCTCCACCAAGGCCCAGTAACAGGCCAACAGCTGTTTTTCAAAGAGGGGGTAGTTGTCTGCAGAGGGTAGCAGGACTTTACTCCAAAATCCCAACGGTCTACACTGTGATTCACCAATAGGGGTCTGCCAAAAACTCCACACTGCATTTTTATCTACAACTGACACTTCTAACACCATCGGGTCAGCCGGACCATATGGTCCCAGGGGCAAATCAGCTTTCATGGCAGTCTGAACCAGTTGCAGAGCCTTTTCTTGTTCTGAGACCCACTCAAAATTGGAGACCTTTTGTGTCACTTGATAAATAGGTTGAAGTATAAAACCCAAGT
>NW_022107432.1:15756014-15757148 GCF_000313985.2 Echinops telfairi | reverse complement strand
TATGCCTTCTTCTACCATGTACCAAGGTCAGTCAGGTACCTCAAGTTGGTCTAACCTAGGCCATCTGGTAGTTCATGCTTCAGTGAACCAACCAAATAAGGAATTAGACCCTCTCTTAGCCTCTCTCACTGAGAGAATGGAAGAACACTCTGTGCTTGGAGGTCCCACATCCAGAAACTGAGACTGGTTTAATATTACATTTCTTGCACCCGTATTGGGAAACAGTTGGGGAAGATGGGACCAAAGCCACCAGGCTGTAATGTTCCTCTTAACAAAGTGACAGACTACAAGCAGTGAAAATCTTCTCAGAACTGAATTTTTAGTGATCACAAAATGAGTAAAATATACAAGTTAGCATTTCAGAAATGTGAACAATCTTGCATTGATTTATACTACTTCAACAATTGAAAATGATCTTAATCTGACATGCTGAAAGGAGCAAATATTTGAAAGGGGGCTGGGATAGTTCTGGTTTTGAAAAAAACAGGTTTTGATTAAGAATAGAGGCCAGAGTGAAAAAGCAAAGGACTAATGTGGGGCAAGAACTCAGAATTACCCTCGCTGGGATCATGATGTTTTGATTTCCCTTCTTCTGCACTAATTTTCTAGCCTTCCCTTAAGTTATATTTATTTTATGACATTTCTGAAGTTGGTGAAGATAACTCAATCTTGGTTAAATCAAACAATCTCTGCATCTTTTTACACTAGGTCTGGCTGACTTCCTTTCACCATATCTTATTTCTACTCTTCTGAAGTCCTTATCCAGGTATGTCTAGAATGAAATAATCACAGGTCAGGACCCATGATTTAGGGTTTGTATGGAAAAATGTAACTCCAGGCAATACAGTGTTATTTTGATGCCTCAGATGTTAGGATTGCTCTGGGTATATTTGACCAGCTGATTAAAAAGAATGGCACACATTTTCCCCTATCAGCTCTAATTTTTGAGATACAGAACATAAGTCATTTACTACTTTCACTCTGCTTGCCCATAAAAAAATCAAGATATTTTAATATAAAAAAAGATATTTTAATATAATATTAGCTAGCCTGAAGTCAAAGTGCACACAGGTTTTATGTAAAGTGGTTTGTGTTTGACTAGTTATTTGTTCCAAAGATGTATTTGAACATTGT
>NW_022107432.1:15708237-15753742 GCF_000313985.2 Echinops telfairi | reverse complement strand
TTTCATGAGCACTAACTAATTGTTTGGCCAGCTCTTGAAAAGGCTATACCTATGAACATATTCCCTAAATTAGTGTGTTTACTATTAATTCTCCTTGTTATGGAATGGAGTTAGGGTGTTTAAGCAATTGTTGCAACTTTCAATTAATTTCAATGGTTATCTTATGTATTTGGGTGATCCAGTTTGGGCAACTCTTTACACACACACACACACCACACACACACACACCTCCGCAAAGAAACACAAATACAGAACACAGTAAAAGAGAAATCAGGGACTGATTGTGCCTACAACGGAGCTTGGAATAGAAAAGAAATAATTTTATCTCCTGAGTAGACCAAGTGGACCTTTGTTATAAAAAAGATATTAATGTGGAAACTTTGTTCTATTGCACTGTAGGCTCAGAATGCTTTGGTAACTCCCCCACATAACCCTTTGTTCCTGAGAAGAGGCCTTACATGAGTGAAATGCCACTCAGGCCTTGAGGGTCCTGCCCAGGGCTTTTCAGAGGGCTCCTGCTAAAGTCACCGAACTACTCCATAGGCTACCGTCGGTGTTCAAGGGCAGACAAGGATCATGTCTTTTCTTTAGTCAACACGAACAATTTTTTAGAGTAAAAATCAAATGGTTCCTTTAAGTAGTTTTACACTTTCCTCCACAAAGAAAGGGGCTTGAAAATGTGAGCTTCAATTGCATGTAAAACATCCGCTTCCCCACTGAAACCATCCTCTCCAAAATGGGAAAGCAATACCATCGGCATATGGGTCAATAGTATTTGAAAAGCAGACCAAAAAAAAAAGGAGAGGGGAGAGACAAAAAGCTTTTTTCATTCAATTATGTTGGAAATTTCACTATCATTTATTCCTGTCTATCACAGACCCAAAATGATAAAGGCTGAGCATTGCATGGAAAACTGAGAAGAATTGAATCTGAGGTGTTCTGATTCTGATTTGGCTAGCCCATGCTGCTGTACAAAAATAGCCCTGGGCATTAATCTGTCAAGTCCATTATTATGCCTATTTCTGAGATTTATACATGGTTTATGGTAGCAATAGACATTTATTGAGTGCTGGTCACCTGCCAAGCTCGGCGCTGCACACCTTAGTAGTGATGGTCCCTACCCAGTGGGTTTTCAATCTAATAAGACAGGCAAGGCAATTAAGACACAGACTCAGAGGTGGAAAATGACTAATGCATGCAGAGGACACGGAAAAGCTTTCCTTTCCTTGGCTGCACTTTGTGCAGCCCACCAGGGTGTCTTTGTTCGCGGGAGCGAAAGAAGTATTTTATAGACCAAGAGGGTGTGAAGATGGATGTCAGTTGCATCTTCAGATCACCTGTTCACTGCCGATTTTTTGACATTGATGCAAGCAGTAGATTTTTCAGATGGTTTGCCACTCCAGTTCCTTGCATGAATTTTGAAAAAACTTTGTTTAGTGTGAATTGAGTGAAGGTTTATGGAGCAAAGCAGTTTTACATTGAACAACTCACATGCATTTTGTTTTGTGTCATTGGTTGTAATCCCCACGACGTGCTATCCTTTGTTCCACCCCCTCCTCGTGTTTTCCCTTTCATTCCTAAACCACCTGAAATTTGCCCTTGAGCTAAAGCTGTCCTTCTGATTTCAGATAGTTGATTATTCTCAGTAATGCATACTCACCCAGTGTTACTGTTCCCTTTATAGATTTTCGTATTGTTTCCTAAAAAAAAACAAAAAATTGAACCATGGGGGTGAGTTCATTTCCAGATCTGAAAGGTAAATAGGGGCCGTAGTCTCTGGGATTGCACCAGTCTGCCACATTCATGAATGCGTTGACCACATAGGCAAATACATATTAGAAACACACCATTCCGCAGGAATGCACATGTAACGGTTTTAACCTCTGTTGCCTTTTTCCTCTTTCTGACCAGTGGTGTTATATCTTTTTTTGATTTTGTGCTTTGTTCTTCAAGTATCTCCAACTCTGCCTAGGACTTATTAATGTGATACCTTCCAGAACAGAGGGTAGTGGGAACCTGACATGAACTAAGTTTTCTAATCTCAGAATTGTAGATGCTGATGTTCGAGAGGTCCTTTAGTTCATCAAAGTATTTCTTTTCATGTGTCTTCAATGTTCTCCTATCTTCTTTTCTCTAGACAGAAAGAGGTCCATAGTTGTGCCTTAGATGGCCAGTTATAGGCTTGTCAGACCCTACTTGCCACTCACCAAAATAAGATACAAAGAATTGTATCTGTGGACTGTGTTATGCCAATTAAACTTGGTGACCTTGATTCAAGATTATGGTCCTGAGCCCGTGCCAGTACCTCACTTCTTCAAGGTGTTTGCTTATATCTCCAGAGTTTCCATATAAATTCGCCCTCTGTATACTCCACTACCTGTATGAATATATTTACAACCTAAGTAAATACTTATAGGAAATAGCCTCCCTCAGATCTGTACATGGTGTGGGCATAGTTCCAGTCTCATTTCCATACCTGTTCAGCATATCCATGTATCCATTTGTAGAGCACCATTATTGCAGGAATTTGTAAACAATCCTTTTTTATTTCTGTTGCCTCAACCCTTGCACTCTATCCATTGTCTTCCCCAACCATTATCATTTTTTCTTTTTTTTTTTACAAAATACTCTATTATTGCATAAATGATGTTATTCTCCTCTGTTTTTCTCATATGTTAATTTCCTTGCATTCGGAGCATCATTACCCTTACCATCTTTCTCAATTATAATTATTAAGTGGCCCCTTTTGAAATGCTTTACTTGTTCTTTTCTCCCCATTCATGATTTAGTTTCTTTTTTCTCCTTCTTTTTCATTGAAAGTATATATCAAGTTCTTCCATACACTTGATAATGAACATAATGTAGATACGCTTTCTCACATCCACTGACTTCAAATTGAA
Organism: Echinops telfairi; assembly: GCF_000313985.2. NCBI lineage: Eukaryota > Metazoa > Chordata > Mammalia > Afrosoricida > Tenrecidae > Echinops > Echinops telfairi. The sequence continues at coordinate 15,750,842 of NW_022107432.1, read as the reverse complement.
AATATAGACTGGACAACATATAGGAATTTTGTATAGCTTTATTATTGTTGTTGTTAAGGGCCATCAAGTCAGTTCAACTCATAGTGACCCCAGGTGCAACAAACTCTGCTGGGTCTTGAGCAATACGCACAGTAATTGTTGTGTTTGAGCCTGTTGTTTCAGCCACTGTGTGTCAATCCAGTCTCCTTGATGGTCTTTTTCTTCTGCCCAATATTTTACCACATGTGATACCCTTCTCCAGGGAATGGTCCTTATAACACATCGAAAGTATATGAAATAAAATAGTTCCATCCTCTCATAAGGAGCATTTTGGTGGTACTTTCCAAAATTAGTTCATTCTACTGGCAGTCCATGGAATACTCAATATTCTTTACCAATATTCTAATTCAAACACATCAATCCTTCTTTGGGCTTCCTTATTCACTGTTCAGGTTTTGCAGGGCACACTTGAGGTGATTGTAAACACAGCGGTTGGCTCAGGTGCATGATAGTGCTCAAGGTGTCAGCTTTCCTGTTGTTTGCAGAAGGGTTTCCCAATACAGCCTTTGATTTCCACATTGATGTTTCATGGGTGTTGAATGAGCAGCAAATTAAAGTGAAATCCTTCACGCTTTCAATATTCAAGTATTTATCATTATACATATTATTGGTGCAGCTGTGAAGGATTCTCAGGACTCAAACCTGTGTCATCTGCATATCACAGGTTGTTAGCAACTGTTACTCCAATACTGATGCCACATTCTTCTTTGTATACTCAACATTTTTTTCCAATATCATTTGCTCACTATACAGATTGAATAAATATGGTGAAAGAATTTTAAAACACATAGTACCCCCTTGCTGTAAAATTTTTGAACCACCAATGTTATAGTTAGCAGTCCAGTGCTTCCCTCACAGTGCCTGATTGTCCTAATGTTTAAACATACAGTATCCACTTATTGTGATCTGACAATTGGCTCTTGGTCTATGTACAGGTTTAGCAGGACCACAATGAAATAGTGTCCCTATTCTTTACAATGTTTGTATAGACTTAATAACAGTCATTGAAAACATATATTCAGTAAGCAATATTGTATACTAATAAGCATTTTTAAAAATTCAAAGGATCTGAGTAAAAGCTAAGCTTTGCATACTATATATATATATGTGTTGTTATTTTAGTAAATGCTCTTTCAAGCAACCTTGTTTCCCAAAATTAATTTTATTTTGATCAGTTTAATACATTGCACTAATTCTACAGATGTGTTCAATGTATGAAAGCTATCATGTGTCAGAGATGATTTAACCTATTTAACATATGAACTTCTAACAGAACTCACACATTTACAGTAAGAACAAGTGTCAACTAGTGTTTGCTTTCATATTGAAATGCTCAGGCTTGAAAAAAAAAGTGGTATAAACAGTATATATATATATGCTGTTTATATATATGTATACACACACATATATATTTGCATACATATATATAAACAGCATATATATATATATATACTGTTTATACCACTTTTTTTAAGCCTGAGCATTTCAATATGAAAGTAATATATATATTATATATATATCAAATCATAAAGTTCCTGGTTTTATTTCTCTAGAGAACCCTGCCTAACACGTGTGCAAGTGAAGTAGATTAATCTGGTATGTTCTAATATTTAAGGAGAGGATAGCGCTTGTTTGCCGTTACTTCTACTCCATAAAATGTAAGTTGTAACTTAAGTACTTCCATGGAACAGTTAACATGCTGGAAGTCCTTCAATTCATGTGGGTTGTTGGGTCCAAGGTCAAGGAAGCAGACAGCAGAGTGGGTCAGCAATAGTCAGTAGCTCAGCAGCTCAACAAAGCAGGCCCGGATGGGATTTTGAAAGCAAGCAATGCAAGGCAACAGGATCCACCAGCCTCAAGGTCAAGCAATGTACATACCAGCAGCATGGTAAAGCAAGTCTCAAAGGAGCCTAAAGCTCTAGAAACATGATCATGGGTTGACTTGGCCCACAGGTAATGTACCTCACAGATTGAGGGAGAGGACTAGCTAAAGCAGCCACAGGCTGGTCTGATTACCAGAGAGCAAGAGAGAAGGGGGCGAGCCTTGAAGACCCATTTATGTCCTGGCTCTTTAATCAAACTGTGAGCTGATTAATCCCACATGTTCCTATTGACCAGATTTGCACAATAAACCTAACTATCATACATAAGTATATAAATACAAATTTATATTAGTGTAAGAAGCCCTGGTGACACTGTTAGAGAAGCACTGGACTGCTAACTACAAAGTCAATTGTTCAAACCAATTAGTGGCTCCACAGGAGAAAGATGGGGCTATTTGCTCCATAAAGATGTAAGGTCTCAGAAGCCCTATATACTGCTACTATATAAATCAGACACTATTCAATGTCAATAGATTTGGTTTGGGCTTTATATTAGTGTGGAGTGTGTGGGTGGTGTGACTGACCAAAAAAAAATAAAAAAAAATGGGTGTTTCATAGCCACCTAGAGGTACCGTGGAAGAAAAGCCTGGTGATTTCCTTTTAAACCCTCCCAGCATTATAAACCTTATGTGTCGTTCTGCTCTGAAACACTAGGGGTCACCATGAATCAGAAGAAGCTAGAAGGCAACTGGTCTCCCTTGTTGGTGTATTATAGTAAAGCTTTAGGAAATTAAAATGCTCTCTGCGAGCCAAAAGTTTGCTCTGCATATTTTCAAGGAAAGTAGATGTTATTTTCAGTTTTTAATAACTATGTTTTATAAATGATCTTAGTATTTGTATTTTACATGGATTATAACCACTTGCCTGTAAAAAGAAGACATTGATAGACAATGATTCACAAGTCGCTACAATCATCAGGCAGTTTATGAAAACAGAGACTCTGGAGTACACAATCACACAACTTATGAAGTGCCAGACTGATGAGTAAATTTCCAGGACTGATATGACAAATTCTTTGAAGTGCCTCAGATTGAAGGCCCACTACTGGGTATTACTATAGAATTTTAAAGAAAAAGTTCTTGCCCTCAAGGGCCTTACAGTCAATTTAAGAAAGATGGGGGTGGGGGTGGGGACAAACTACACACATGAAAAGCAACCTGGAATTTAGATAAATGACAAACCAATGGCATCAATGGGAACTGCAACAAGAGTAGATAGCTAGGAGTTACTTGTGGCTGTGGTGGTCTCCCAAGAAACATTGACATCAATTGGTCATTTCTGTTGTTTTGTTTTACCAGACAATGAGAATTCATATAAAAAAGATAATTAAGTCAAAATGAGAGTAGTAAAAATATAATAAAACAAATTGAAAATGGATTCAATAGCATATTAGCCTACAGAAAAAATACCAGTGAGCCACAAAAACAGAGTAGCGTCTGGCTGCCATTGCTGTAGGAGCTGTGGACAGGGGGATTCGAGAATGTTGAGAAGCCCCATCCTAGAGATTCATAGTCTAAAGACTACGGATGGACTAGACAGAGACTACTCCACCAGGCCCCACTATCTGACTGGGACTATGCAACCTCCCATTATCATCCACTTATGCGGTGAATGGCAATGAAAAAAGAATACTTTGAGTTCCGGTGTTTCTGTAATTTCAATGCAGAAGCTTCGGTTCATCATAATACACATTTCTTTTTCTATTAAGAGTATTGGATACTATGGTGAACCAGGACCTATTAAAGCATTGAGTCCAATCTGATGCACAGGGACGCTCTAGGACAAGTAGAACCATTTCCTGGAGCTCCTCAGGCTGTCAACCTTTGTGGGAACAGACAACCTCATGCTTCTTCTCTGGAAGACCTGGTAGCTTTGAACCTGGCAGTTAGCAGCCCAATGTGTGTTAGGCTGGACTAGATAGCAATAGAATTATTGGGCAATATCACTCTCAAATGCCCCAGGGTATGTGTGCACAGATATGCAAGATGAAAAAAAAAAGTTATAAGAGAGAGAAGGAAAATCAAAATAGAACCAACGTTGGACCATCAAGATCATACAGTATAATTCTGCATCCATTGCTGAGGATCCCACATGGAGCTCTTGTTCTTAACCACTTAACTCGGGACCCTAAGCTGACACTGATTCAATTCGAAGTTGCCCTGCATTTTTTATCTTATAAGTATTCACTCAAGAAAAAAGTATCCTATTGTGAAAGATGAACGGTTTGAGGGCCAATACTAGTGCACTATTTGCAGCTACTAGTTCAAGGATGCCTGGCTTCCCAAGGCTTGTCTCATGTGGTGATTAACTTTTAATGCAAGCCTGCAGGCCAAAACACTTAAGAGTTATTCAGTTTTCTCTAACAGGATGAAGAGGTAAATGCTAACATATATTTATCAATAACTGATGAACTTAAATATTATTAAAAGAAAAAGAAATTATTTCTTTTTCCATCATGTGTTATCTCCTAGTTTTGTCTGCCAATATTATAGAGAATTGGATGGCTACATTTTAGAAATGAGTAGTAAAAGCATAAAATCTTAGAGTTCAGATGGATAATAGCAAATATGAACCAGATCACATTCTGTTTGTCCTTGACTGCAATTGCTAACTCATCACAGACAGTTTGTTTTTATTTTTTGTTTTACTCTGACTCTGGACTCACCATAGTATTTAAAGTGCAGCATATTCCTGATGCTAATATTAGATAATAAATTAGCTGAGAATCAGCGGTTTCCTTGACACGTTTATTATTTTATCTCCAAACCATACTCCTATAATAAAAATTGCTCAGAAAAACTTGTTAAACAAATAAAATTGAAGGGATTTAAGGGAGCGTTTTGTTTAAATTATACGCACAGGCTCCAAAAGTTCATGAAGATTTTCCATTATCTTTCCATGTTTTTCCATGAACTTGTGTGATGCCCGCTGTTACACACACACACATTCAGGTGTGTCAAAAAGAATCATATCAAAATGTGAAAATATTGTTTCTTGGTGTATCTATCCTCTTTCTAGGTTGATACACTCCTGAAGATGGTTTTTCCAGCTCTGTAAGTCTTCCTCAAAGAAATCGGCACTCTGATTTTCATGTCAAAACAGCAATTTTGGTATCCTTGAGGGACTCAAATAGTGCTCCATTTCAATATTCATTGAGTTTGTAGAAAAAACATTCGGAAGGAGCTTGGCAATGGCTGTAGGAAGGAAAGGCGAAGGTTTCCCAATGAAATTCCCATAGGAAAGCCCTTGCTACCTTAGAACAGTGAGCACATTCATGATGGAAAAGTTCTTCTCTGTGCAATTTTCCTGTTTTATTCTTAGGCATTACGTTTATAATTTTCTTTAAACTTTTTCATAATTAGCCCATGATAATCCTCTGCCACGTGTGCTACTTATATTTTAGAATGTTTAAATTATATCTGAGAAATAAGTTCATCAAAACAAGTTTGTACTAAAAATATAAGTGATTTAAGAAAAAAAGATCCTTGAAATCCCACTGGATTTCAAGACATTAAAAAGTAGGATAGGGTTCTTAATTTGTTATCAGAAACAGCTAGCATTAATGTCATCATCAAGAGAGCATTATTAGATACCAAACAAGGTAGGCAAAGACAACAAAGCCAGCATGCTTCTTCATCCTCCAAACCCTTGACTATGGTAGTAAAACGTGGGAGACATAGCCGTCAAATATTAACATCTCTGCTGCAGACTGCTCAGAGAGGGAAGATTTCTTTCCAAGGCAATTTGGATTTTGCACAACTAAATTCAAGTGTATGAGTTTTAAAACTTTTGAAGAACTAGATCTGCTTAACTCAGGAGGCCTCCTTTCTACTAAGTAGGCCACGTTGCTACCTGAAGGAAACAGTAGACAGGACAAGGTTGAGTCACAGATCTTGGTGTTCTATTTGAGTTTCACTTGGGTTAGTGCAGTCTGTGAATTATTTTGCACAGATTATTTTCCGTCATTATGAAGAACACCAAGAGACCTGGACCTTCCCAAAGGAGGACGAAAGCAGGGAGTTTAAGTGCAATATTTATAACTATTTTTTAGCTTAGGTGACCTCCTTGAATAAAATATCAAATTACATAAACAGAGTATCTTCCTGATAAGTTCTCCATTTATATACTTACTTATTTTGAAATCCTTCTTGCAACATGAATAGTTTGATCACCTATCATAAACGAAACGCTTCACTGGAGGGGGCATCACTGAAATTGATAACCATTGATATGAGGCTGAGAAATATTAATCAGAACTATTACCAAGTACTTAATTGAGTATCATGCAAAAAAGAATTATGTTGGCAAAGCATGTTATATTAATAGCTTAGAAATTGCTTGCTGAAAGACCTCCTGACTTGAAGCATGTGCTGATGAAGGATTGCAGCCTTTAGTATGGATTACAACTCAGTGTAAAGAAAACCAAAATCTTCACAACTGGACCAACAGATCACATCATGATAAATGGAGAAAAGATTTAAGTTGCCAACAATTATGTCTTGCTTGGATCTATAATCAACACTCATAGAAGCAACATTCAGGAGATCAAATAGTATATTGCACTGTGTAAATCTGCTGCATAAGACCTCTTAAAGGTGTTGAAAAGCACGGATATTACTTTTAGGACTAAGGTGTGCTTGATTCAAGTCATGGTGCTTTCAATCATTTCATAAGCATGTGAAAGTTGGGTATTGAATAAGAAAGACAAAAGAAAAATTGATGCATTTGAATTATGATATTGGTGAAGAATATTGAGGGTATCATGGACTACCAAAAGAAGAAAAAAATTGTCCTGGAAGAAGTGTTGCTGGTTTCAACAGCAAGGTTTCAGTGTGCTGTCCTTACAATTAGAGCCAAACACATAATCTACTACACTGTGGGAGCACCCATCATAAGCTATAGGTTGTATAATTTTGAGAACTTAAGACATAAGTGAATAGGAGAAAATGTAGACCTAATAACAAACCCATAGCCACTGACAACTATGACAATAAATTTTTAAAACTCCAATTTGTACTATGAAATTTTAAAATTTGTACATGTAACAGTAAATGGTAAACTGAAATCCATGCACTATTCTTGAATCATTTTATATACAACCACTTACCAGGTGCTTTATGATCACTTTTTATCAGTGCTCTTAATAAAAGTTCTACAAAATAGGTCAAGGATAGTGTCATAATTTTGCCATTGTAAAGAGTAAGGGACCTGACTGTGGTTACAATGAACATTGTATTGGACTAAACCAATACAGGTCTCAGTTTTCAGACCCTGACATTTTTTCTCCCTCACCAAGCCACACTGACTTACTACACTGAATTATTAATTTGAAACAACATTGCTATCTTAATAAGCAAGAAGGTGTTATATTATAAAACTTCGTGGATTTACTGATTCTAGCCTAGGTAATATTAATAATGCCTTGCATATATATACAAGGGGATACACACATGCACACACACTCACATACACAAAACCTGGAGAAAAGCTCTGCTGGATGGAGCTTGGGTGGTACACATTTTTCCTGCTAGGCGAGCACACAGCAACTCACTCTGAGTTAGTGCACCCAGTGGCACCTCCTGGGAAGGTTCTCTCTGGTAACGGTGAATTTTTTTGCAAAAGTAGTTTCGCTCAAACTTCATTTCTTTCTTTTTTCTTTTTGCATTTTTCTTTTTTTGTTTGTTTTTGGGGCTTTTTTTCAGGGCCAATTTAAGAGAACAACATGAGGCTGTGAAATTTTGTTTCCGTCTCAGGAAAAATGCCACAGAAACTGTTTGATGTTGAATACAGTTTAAAAGGACAGTGCCGTGGGAAAAACTCAAGTGTACATTGGTTTTTATGTTTCAAAAAAAGGTGAAATGTCAATTGATGACAAACCTCATTGTGGACGTCTGTCAATCTATCAAACAGACAGAAGCGCAGACTCATAGTACATTTGGAGTTTATTCCACAGGTCATACTGTCAATCAAGCTTTTTATTTAGAGGTTCTAAAAAGATTGCGTAACAGTGTGACAGAAAAGGCCTGATGTGTGGCAGATGGGGAATGGTTTTGTCCCCACAACAATGCAACTGATCACACAGCCATCTCAGTGCACCTGTTTTGGGCAAAAAACAGCATACCTCTCTTGCCCCACACACCTTACCCACCTGACCTCGCTCCATGCGACTTCTTTTTGTTTTCTTGAGTGAAGAGGGACATGAAAGGACAGTGATTTGATGACGCAGAAGATGTGAAGAAAAAAAAGAGGGAGGTGCTGTCAGCCATCCAAGCAGATAAGTTTGAAAAATGTTTCCAACAATGGAATCACAGATTTGACAAATCTATTAAGTGTAATGAACAGAACTTTGAAGATCATAAGGTTATTTTGTGAAAAAATTTCAATATATAGCTTTGAAAAAAAGGCATTTTGGGGGCGGTGCTCCCTCATATAGCGTTTTATAGTCTTCAAGGAACATTGGTGATGTACTTGCCTGGGTGATGGGCTGATAACCCAAGTCAGGATTCCAACCCATCACCCACTCTGTGGGGAAAAGTTGCAGTTTCTGCTCCATAAAGATTGACAGCCTGGGAAACCCAAAAGGTTGCTATGAATCAGAATTGATTTGATGGTAATTTGATATTTTTTTCTAATGTTCAAAGCTGTTTTACCTACTTTACCAAATTGAGCTTAATACACATATCGGGCTCTCTGAAGAGGTTTAGTCCAATATAATCAGGCTGAAATGTGATTAGAATCCAATTTCCATGATTTACCTTCTCCACCTCACCACTGCTGCCTCTAGTTTATTCCAAGGACACTATCTATATGTTACATCTTATATAGAAAAATAAGGTCTCCTGATTAACTCAAAAGCAGTCAGTTTGCTTTGGGGGTTAAAATTTAGTTAGCCACAAAGTTAGCCTTACAAGCTCACCCAGTGCCCAGTGCTTCCACACCAGGAATCCTGGTAGTCTGCTTCCTTAACATTTCCAACCAAAAAACCCCACGGGGGAAGTTCTGTGCTATCGCATGGGGTTCCTATGAGCTCGAATGGACTCAACCACACACAAGAGCACCAATGACAACTACAACATTTACCAGTTGGGTGAATATCTTGAACTCTCTGAGTTATAAGTTTATGCACTGTTACAATCAGGATAATCACTCCTATCTCTACAGTCCTGGGGATTCCAACTCTATATTTTACTTGGGTTTAAATCAATGCTGATGCAATTTATTCTTGGTCAAATTATTTAACATATCTTTGTTCAGTTTCCTCATCTGTTTAAATGAGAATAACTACATCATCTAGTTGTCATGATCAATAATAGTGAAATGAAACAAATCACACCACACATGACAGCACATGCTTACTAAATATATTGTTGTTATTCTTCTTCTGCATTGGACAGTTAATCACTGTATTAGTCTGGGTACTTTAGAGAAACAAATCCACAGAAACTCATGTATAAGAGAGAGTTTTATATAAAGGTTAAGTGTGCATCAAGAAATCCCAACCCAGTGATGCTCAAGCCCATAAGTCCAACATGAACCCATTAACCCATATGTCCAACACCAATCCACAAAGTCCTCCTCCAGCTCTCAAAACAGAGGCAATGATGCCGACTGCAGGGGAAAAGCCGAGTCAGTGAATGTGTAAGCATCTCAGCACTGGCAGGGGTCTCCACACCGCTGCTCCAGCACCCAGAGCTGCATCAGGGTAGGTCCATGTGGCTTCTCCTTGGGGATGTCTTGCAGGAAGTCACCTTGCAAGCTGAAGCAGGGAACCGCTAAGGCAGCTGCACCCTGGTCCGACCATCAGAAAGCAAGAGACCCGAGAACTAGAAAGGCGAGGCTCACGGAGCCATTTATCCCACCGCCCTTCAATTAACCCCAAATGTGTTTATCGGTCAGGTTGGCACAATAAACTAACTCAGTCACTTTGCTAGAGGATGTGCATAGCCATGCACCAGAACAACAGTTAATCCCCTTGGGTAATTCTTGAGGAGAGGGTATCTGTCTACTTGAAATTTTTCTCATGTGGGTTCTTGCTAAAGGCATTAGTTATGATCCATTGTTTCAGCAATTTTGGCTGTACTATATTGTTATTGTTGTTTTTTTAAGCAGCTTCAATTAGACTCCCATGCCATACAATCCATTCATGCAAGTGCAAAATCCAATGTTTTCTAATGTATTAAAAGAGTTTTGTTAATAAATCACATTTAAGTTCACTTTGAAGAAACTTGTTATTCTCTCTTAAGAAAAGTTACAGTGTAAAACTGCAGAAAGTCAATGTGGGCAATTAAATATAAATGTATATGATATTTTCATTCATTTCATGGCAGGTTGCGCTAGTGCTCTTAGACTTTATATACCTTAATAAATAGATACTCCATTTGCCAATTTAGCCATTGCTTTTATCATGTATAATTGTTAAGAAACATATGCATGTTTAGAGTTACATTTATAATATTTAGAAATGTTTCAATATAAGCACGATGTTTACATAGTACTTTCAGTATTAATTGAATATATGTTTGTTTGTTTTGAGACTTTACTTTTAATTGAAGGGTGATTAGTCAGACTATTCTCAGAAACAACCAGAACAACACTTACTTAAGTTCAGTAATAAAACGTCTATGAAAAGTAACAAGTACAATAACAATACTATGGTAATATCTATATCTATATCTGTATCCATATCTATATGTATCTATCTATAGCTATATACTTACAGCATGTGTAATGACCGGTCTTACATTGTTTAGCAGTCTATTTCAAAGGAAACCAATAATCAATACTTCCACCATGTTTCATACATAAGCGCAAACCAAGCTCACTGCTTTCAAGTCCTTACTGACTCATAGCGACCCCCTGTGGTTTCTGAGACTATCACTGTTTAGTGTTTACGGGAGTAGAAAGCTCTGTCTTTCTACTAAAGCAAACTGCCCATGTGTCACCACTACACCACTGGAGCTCCTCATTGCATACATAGTAAGTTATTTTTTGTATGCTAAAGAAGTCTTTTATGACTTGGGGCATGTACTGTCCTAAAATAGGTTATCCTTCTTCTAAGATACAGATGGCGCCTCTCTACGAAGCCTATCTCCCCTTCTCCATGTGCAAGTCCTCTTTTCACTAATGTACTCGAGCAATCTAAAGGCAGCTTTGTTTCAGAAACATTGCATTACACTATAATGTTTTGTATACACTTTGGACTCCAGAGACATTGGGACAGTAACTTCCTAAAATGTAGGGGATGGGTTTCATTTTCTTATTGTCTGAGGACATTTAGATTAAAAAGACACATGCTTTTCAATTATAATACATATGATCAGGATAGGATGCCACGGCTAAGCAGTCTCTGTGATTTCATGGAATCTACAAGTGGAAATTGTGTGTTTATGATTGCATTGCAATATTGAGACAAGCATTTGTCTTCCAAGCTCTACAGACAATTAGGAGACCATCAAGACAAGATGAAGCATTCCTGTGATTCATAATGGTGGTTTTTACAGATCTTCCTTGTTCTTTGCCAATCAAAACAGAAGGCAAGGTACTATGGAGCTGACGGTAAGAGAAGTTGATTTCTCATTTTTCTAAAAAAGGGAAAGATCAGTGGGTTTTAGAAGAAGCAGATATTTAGGATGGCATTTCTGTCTGCAAGACAAGTGGTTCGTGTCTTCTCATAAGGATAAGAATTTATCAGGTTTTTGTCCAGATTGTTTTAAACTAAAAAGAAGCAAAAAGCCATGTAATATGGTGGATATTTGTTTAACTCCTAAAATGCTCAGTGTTTCATAATATCATCATATTATTAGATCCATAGGATAGGCTCTTTGCCATATAACTGTCTGTATCTTTGAACATATCCCTTGATTTTTGACATTAAGGTCTTGCATGGAATTGGTACCCAATTTGTATCTGCAGAATTAAGTATATTAACTTTAAAATGCTGGCGAGATATATGTTCAATTTTACAATGCTAAAACAAAAGATGAGAACATTTAAAAGCTGATTCTCTCACAGCCCACATCCTGAAAAGCATTTCACAGCATACCTCTTACACATTCCTCAAAAAAAAATGACGCTGTGTTAAAATGCTTTCTGTATTGCTCTTAGACATTTATAGTGCTTAAAGGTTCAAAATTATTAATGCAATGTGCTAAAATGGAGAAGTCACCTGAACTGTCTGTAACCAAATCATCCCAAGCTATCTTTTATCATAGAATCGTTTTACTAGGAACACCGATTAACAAATTATATGCCATAGCACCCAGGTGGGGAAGCACCGTCTTAAGCACCTATTTCTGAAATGATTCCCTAGGCTATTTAATAGAGCCCTTTGCAGTTTAGAAGAATCTAGAGGGACACGGAGAATTTCTGGCTCATGCTTTACAAAGCATGAGCTCATGTTGTCAAAGCATTCTTCTTCAAGGACTCCAAACGGATCAAACAGCTCTGGCTGGACTGCCCGATGGAAGAAATCACACCACAGATTGCTGGGCAGCATTAAGGCAAGTCTGACTCTCTTCTCATATAGTTAAGAAGCCTCGCTGGCTTTTTTCCACATTCCGTTCCCATTCACAGATGAGCATTAGAGAGAATTTGGAAATGGAAGGCCTCTCTGTCTGCTGTGAACAAGGTCAATTCAGTGTGGCAGCTGTGAGCTGGTGACATAGACTTATATTGACACAACCCACTTTTTTGCTGCAGAATCACAAAGTGAAAGCACCCGGGGCTCTTCTGCCGTTTTCAATAAGATACGAATTTTTCTCTTCCTTGTATTAAGCAGAGATCTGTCATCTTGACTTGTACACTAAATGGTCCATTCTGACTGCCTTGTTTGTATCCAATCCCAGCCAGAATCCAGAAACATGTGTTAACATTCCACATGTTTGGGGGCTAGTGGGAAGGGCCTGAGGCAAGACTCCCTGATGCCTGCTGGAGGCTAGTCAATAATCATTAGCCCTTCAAGTGGTGGATGCCCAACATAAACTGTATTTATTTATTTAAAAAAAATCTTTAAGCCACAGGGAAAGGCATTTTAGAAAACGCAGTTACCCAGCGGTTACTGGGTTGAAATAAATATAGTTATGAGGATGTGGAAGGCTGATGGGGGGTGGGGGCACTCATCATGGAAATTATGGAGCTCCATCAAAGTTAATTAATTAGGCTGCAGAGAACATGTGGTTATTAAATAAGAGTGGCTATCTTTCACATCCAACCTTCCAAAAATCACCTCTGAGACCACAAAGAGATCTCTTTGTAAAGATTAATCACCATTATGAAATATAATGCATCAGATCCTTGCATGTACAGGTGTCTAGGTTGGTTAAATTAGAAAGTTGAATCAAGACCCTGATTTCTTGGGCTTTGACTCTAAGAATGAAATAAGAATGTTGGAATGAATAAAAGTACATACACAAAACAGAGGCACCTTTTAAAATATTTCCTCTCAAGTCAAACACGAAGTGAACTTCTTTCTACAGCAGACATTTTTCTTTTGCTCAGTGGTGGACGATTAAAAAAAAAGCCTGTCACGTATAGAGCTGGTTGAGCAAACAAACAAATGGCTATTCCTGAGTTTATTGACTTCTTTTAAAATGGAGTCTCTTTTAAATTCATACCGACACTGCTCTATCTAAAAGACAGGAAAGCCCATCAAGTGAGCTAAGGGGCACGTGCCCACATTGTTTCATGATTCTGTCTCCAGTCCATCTCTGTGCCAGGAACTAAAACCCAAAAACGAAACTCACTGCCATCAGGTTGTGGCTGCCTCGCTGTGATCCTGTAGGACAGTGGAAGCGCCTCTGTGAGTTTCTGAGCCTACGACTCTTGAGGGGAAGAGAGAACCTAGGCTTTCTCCCATGAAGCAGCTGGGGGTTCCTACGCAGCTAGTGACCCATCTCATAACCACTATGATCCAACACATTTCCTAATACTGAAATGACCACTTAAAAAAATCAAACCAAACTCACAGCTGTCCAATGTCCAGTCAGTTCTGACTCACAGACCCCCTACGTGGCAGAGTGGAACTGGCCCGGGGCTTTAAACCTTCACCGGTTCACCGCCCAGGTTGTAACCTATCACTCCCCCAGTTACTGAAGCTATTTTGAGCAAGGTTGTTTGTTTGTTTTTTAATGCTGGAAGGTATTATATCAAATACGGTTATTTTTAGATGCTGTCAACTCAGGGCAGACTCGAAGCCGTGCCAGGTACCACAGGAGGAGACTGGCCCTGCACCACCTTCACTCTTGTGTTGTTGGAGCCCATTGCTGGAGCCACTGTGTCAATCCATCTTCTTGAAGGTTTTTGTCTTTTTGAAGGACCAAGAATGATGCCCTTTTCCAGAGACTGGTCTCTGCTGATCACATGCATTTTCAAGCCGGACTGCCTCCAAGACAGTTTTGTTTCTTCTGACAGTTTATGATGCTTGAATATTCTTCACAAACACCATAGTTCAAATGCATCGACTCTTTTGCAGTCTTATTTATTTATTTATTTATTTATTTTTAATCATTTTATTGGAGGCTCGTAAAACTCTTATCACAATCCATCCATCCATCCATTGTGTCAAGCACATTTGTACAGTTGTTGCCATCATCATTCTCAAACATTTGCTTTCTCCCTAAGCCCTTGGTTTCAACTCCTTACTTTTTCCCCTCCCTCCTCGTTTCCCTCTCCCTCGTGAACCCTTGATAAGCTTCATTTTTCTCCCAGGAATTGCTGGTGGTTTTGATCTCTCCCCACTTTCCTGTTGTCTGTCCGCCAGCGGGGAGGTGATATGCAGACCCTTGTAATTGGTTCCCCCTCAGCCTTCACATGCATATGAGGCAATGGGGAATATCTTGGCTCAGATTAGGCACATTTTAGTTTTCAAAATAATAACATCTTTGCTCTTTAACATTGTAAAGATTTGTGCAGAAAATTTGCCCTGTGAAATCTTTTTTATTCCTTGACTGCTGATTCCATGAACATTTATTGTGAATCCAAGTAAAAATGAAGTCTTTGACATCATTAATCTTTTTCTCCATTTATCATCTGCTGGTTATTAATCCCCATGTGAGGGTATATCACTTACATGGAGTGATAATCCATGCTGCACTCTTTCATCTTCATCAATAAGTGCTTCAAGCCCTCTTCACTTTCAGCAAGCAAGATTTTGTCATCTGCATATTGTGGTTTATTACTGAGGCTTCCTCCAATCCTGATGCCTTGTTCTTCACATAGCCCTTTTTTTTTTTCATATTATTTGACCAGCATGCAAACTGAGTAAGTGTGATGAAATGTTACAGTCTTGACATTTCTTTCTGATTTTAAACCATGCAGTATTCTCATCTTCTGTTCAAATGACCGCCTCTTGATCTGTGTACAGGTTCCCTATGAGAACAGCTAAATGGTGGTCTGAAATTACTGTCCTTTATAATGTTATGCGTAGTTTTTAATGATCTAAAAAGTCAATTGACTTTGTATGGTCAATAAAACACAGGCCAACATTGCTCTAATATTCTCCACTTTCAAGCAAGATCCAACTGACCTCAGTAATGCTAACCCTATTTCCATTTCCTCTTCTGAATCCAGCTTGAATTTTGATAATGTGTCCATGTACTGCTACAGTTTATAATTACCTTCAGCAAGATTTGACTCACATGTGATATTGTTCAATAATTTCTAAATTGTGTTGGGTCACCGTTTTTCTTTGGGATAGGCGTAACTATGGATCCCTTTCAGTCGGATTGCCAGGCAGCTGACTTCCAAATCTCTCGGCAGAGGTGAGACAGTGCCTCCAGGGCTTCATAAGCTTGCTGAAGCATTTCAATTTTGATTCCATCACTCCCTAGAGCCTGGTTTGTCATCAGTGACCTCAGTGAAGCTTGGCTGTTTCCCTTCAACACCACCGTTTCTTCATCATATGCTACCTTTGTAGTGGGTGAATGTCAACTCCTTTTTTTTTATAAAGTCATTCTGTATGTTCCTTCCATCTTCGTTTGATGCTTTGTGCATCCTTCAATATTTTGCCTATGAAATGCTTCAGGGTTGTAACCAGAGACTTGAATATTTCCTTCAGTTATTTCACCTCGAGACAAACTGAGCCTGCTCTTTACTTTTAGTTTTCTAACTAGGTCTTTCCACGTTTTATTGTAATACTTAACTTTGCTTAACTAAAGCTGCCTTTTGAAATTTTCCATTCATCTCTTTTACTTCATTATTTCTTCCATTCACTTCCCCACTCTATAGTAACTGCAAGTTTCAGAGTCTCTTCTGACATCGCTTTGATCTTTTCCTTCTTTCTTGTACTCCATGACGTTTCACTTTCATCACGTATGCTGCTCTTGATATCATTGCACAACTCGTCTGATCTACCATCATTCATGTTTTATTCATCAAATCTGATTTTGAGATGTCCTCTAAATTCAGATGGGATATACTGAAAATTGTATTTTGCCACTCGTGGATTTATTTTAGCTTTCTTCAGCTTCAAGCTGAGCTGGCGTAGGATGGCACAGTCCACAATCAGCTCCTAGCCTTGTTTTAGCTGCGAGCATTGAGCTTCTCCCTCATCTGTTTCCACATATGTAGTTCCTTTGATTTATATGTACTCTATCAGGTGAAACCCACCAATGTAGTCATTGTTTACGTTGTTGAAAGGTATTTTCAATGAAGTCCTTAGTGTTTCCAAATTCTACCCTGTAATCTTCAGTCACAAGGCCACATTTTCTATCAACTGATGCTTCCTCTTTACTGCAAACTTGCACATTCCAATCACCAGCAATTATCAATGCATCTTAATTGCATGTTTGATCAATTTCAGACTGAAGAATTCAGTAGAATTCTTCAGTTTCTTCATCATTGGGTTTAGTAGTTGGTGTACAACTTTGAATAACTGTTGCATTAATTTGTGTGTTAGTCTGGGCAGACTAGAGAAACAAATCCATGGACACGTGTATAACAAAGAGATTTATATACAAGAAGAATTGAACATTGAGAAAACATCCCAGCCCAGTCCAGATCAAGTCCATAAGTCCAATATTAGCCCATATGTCTGATACCAATCTATAAAGTCCTCTTCAGACTCATGAAACATATTCAATGAAGCCAAATGCAGGACGATCACAAGCCAATGGGTAGAAAGTCTTTGGATCCAGTGGTGCTGTAAGCATCTCAGGGGTCTCTCTGTGGCTTCTCCATCTTCTGAGGTCTGGTTGCGTCCATGTGGCTTGTCTTCTGCAATGTCTCCCAGGGAGTAGCAGAGAGAGAGAGGTGTCTTCCACCTCCAAGGAGAAAGTACCAGATTTCCCAGAATTCTCAGGAGAAGGCCATGCCCACACAGAAGTCTCATTGGCTATCTCCAGATTGACAGCCTAGACTCCACCTCACACTCCCAGATTAGGTGACAACCACACATTTGTCTTCTTTTTAAATGTATAGACATTATTCTATGAAATACAGCATACACTTCGAGGTGGATCTTGAAATTTTTTTTTGATGATAAATTTCACAACATTACTCTTGAATTTATGATTCCTGGTAGAGTAAACTGCATAGTTGTCTGATTCAGAATGGCCAATACCAGTCCATTTCAGCTCCCTAATGCCTACAACATTGACCTTTATGTCTGGTGGTATAGTGGGTTATGTGTTGGGCTGCTAACCACAAAGTCAACAGTTTGAAACCACCAGCCATTGCATGGAAGTAAGTTGAGGCTTTCTACTCCATAAAGATTTACAGTGTTAGGGATCATTGTAAACATGATTGTGGTGGTTTGAAACATTGTATAATATGCTACTCTCTCAATTGACCTCCCTCTTGACCCACTGCAATTGCTCTAACCTCAAATATTTCTTGCTTGATCCACGACAGAAAGTTCTTCCCTTTTTGAATATTGTTGGCGGTCTTTTCTTTCTTATTCTTTATTTTTATCTCTCTATTATTGTTTTTGATGTTGTTGTTTTCTTATTTCTGCTTCATTTTGTTTTTTATTGTTTCTGTTAGCTTTCCAGTTTATGAAGCACAGTAGGAGTGGATGCATACAGACAATAACTGATGTAAGGGCTTGTAGGGATGTGGGGTAGGGGGGCACAAGTGTGGGGAATTTGGGAGCAATCAATGATTTTGAGAGGGGGAGGGAACATTAGAACTGATTGTGATGATGTATATACAACTCTTTTAAAAAGTGATTTAACTATGGAATTGTATGATATACGAATAGTTTATCAGGAAAACTACTAAAAAAATTAAAAAGAAAGGAAGAAACCAAACATGACTATGGTTACCGTAGGTAAAGGAGGAAGAGTTTTTGCTTCTGGGGCATTGAGTTCATTTTAATGGTGGTGGAACAATTTGGAGAGAGATATTCATAATGGTTGTATAACATGAAGAGTATAATCAATGGCACTGAATTATACATGTAGAAGTTTTTGAATTGGAGGATGTTTCATAGTGTGTATTTTTGCCACAATAAAAAAATTATGTGTATAACAATGCGTACAAGTAAGAAGAAAATGTTCTAAAATTGATTGTGGTGATGACTGTATAACTCGTCTTGTTATGATTGAACTATTGAACTGTATGATCTGTGGGTGAAGTGCTAATAAAACTGATTAAAAAATGAAAAAGATTTACACTCTTGAAAACCCACCTAGGAATTCTGCTCTGTCCTAAGGGTATTATTAATTAGAACTAACACAACGATGGTGAGTTTGAAGGGGTTTTTACTTCAAGTTTTCTAGATTCACTCTTTGTACATTCCACATTTCAACTGTTAAAGGATTCTTGCAGTGATTTGTGGTTTTGCTTGTTTGTTTTTCTTATTTTGAGTAGTGTCCCATCAGCATATATTGAATACCTCCCAACGGGACAGACTCATATTTCTCCACTATGCCTAACAATGTTCTGCTGAGATTCATAAAGTTTTCAGTGACTAATTTTTCAAAATCAGACTGTCCTTTCATTCTTCCTACTCTGTTCTTAGCCTGGATGCTCTGCTGAAACCGGCGCACCATGGGTGACTGGAATAAAGTGAAATGGCTTGACCGTGGCTCATCTGTATAAATTGCTTAAATATGGATCTTCTGTTTTTATAGTTAGTCTTTATAACTCCCACAAAATTATTGAGTGCAGAATACAGATAGTGTGTTCAGGGTCAGTGAATTATTTACTTTGGCTCTTCCAGCCAAAGTCTCTAATTCCTACCTAACAACCTTTCCCTGCATGGGTCTGTTGAGAAGGTGGTAGAAGATTCTGGTAGGCTACACATGTGGGTGCTTGCAAACAGGATTCCCTGGAGTGCCATCCTGCAGTGTACAAAGTGAGCCCTCTGCGAAGCAAGAGGAAGGATCTCAATACCAGCAAGTCAGAAACAGAGTGAGTCCTCTGGACCTGAGCTCCCTGTACAGGGAACTCCATGGATCCAGAAGACAGCTATATCATAAGAGCAAGAACAGAAACAGGATCCAGAGCATATAACAGAGTGATGGACTTCTCAACCCATGAAACAAGTAAAGATGAATGATTTTGTGCAGGAGTCTAGTTGCAAAGTGGGGTTCCTCTGGGTACTTAATTGGCAAGTTTGGACTTGCAGAGCCACATAAAGGAAACTGAGTGCCTTTGGGCTGATGCTTATTGGAAGGCAGTCCCTCTGGGGTCTTAATTCAGGGAGCTGGGTTTTATGGCCTCCAACGCTTAAGCTGAATCCCTTCAGGTTGAGGCTTATAGCAGAATGGTATGCCTTTGGAGCATTCATTAGCAGACTTGACAGAAATTTATATCATGTCTTGATAGACAACTCAAACTTGAACATTTCTCACTGGTATTGCTACTTGTTAACTTCCCTAATAAATCTTTTAATCATGAAGTTTGCCTGTGAGTTTTGTATAACTATTTCCATTGATATGAAAACCCAGAGAAGTGTAACACAGAACACTCATTAAACAAGATAGGATGCATCCAACATTAATAGAGGGGATTCATAAGTTTTACCATTCCACTAGCTATACAAGAGTGAGTCATCTCAACCAGAGAAAGAGAATATTGTGACCATTAACAAAGAGCCACTGGTGGAGCATGTGCAAGAGACCTGCTAAGAGCTAGCAGAGACACCAGGGACTGTGGCATGCTCAGACCATGAGAAAAAGCAGGAGTGTCATGTAGACCAAGAGGTAGGACAGAGAGGCAGCAGTGGCCTGAGGCAGAGGGGTGGGCTTACCATCAAGGCAAAGGTCAAGAGACCACGTGTCTGAGAGCTTGAGGTTCAGAAAACTGTATCTGATGGCTAAGAACCACTACTGTGGACAAAAAAATATATCCTTAATGTTCCTAATTCTGATTTGTGTTTATCTGTTAAATCCCCTAATAAACCTCCATAGCCATGAATATTGTCTATACATTCTGTGTGACAGAAGGAAAATGCTATGGGAGGAATAGTTGGCGTCAGAATAATAGAAAGAGGATAGAAGACATAGGCATGTCGGCAGCTTCCTATTGCAACTGACCTTGAAATGAAATGGAGCTGGATTCTCCTTCTCTCTTCCCAAGTCAGATGAGGTCAGATGTGGCTTCTACAACATATATTCAATGACCCTATTGGTATTAAAAATACCTGTGGTATTGCTTTCAGAATCATGGCAGCATACAAGTAGATGGGTGGGGATGTTCAATGCTAGAACTCTCAAAACTCTAACTCCACCAATCCACTGGCATTTATTTTATAATATATTCAGAATATTGGCATCAATTTTAGACTCAAGAGCACAAATACACAGGAAATTTGAATGTAAGAAAGAGTTCTTCCTTCTGGTCTGTTTCTTATACTTTTATCAGAGGATATTTCCACTGACATTTTTTCTTAAATGTATTTCCTACGGAATTGAGTTTCTACTTGGATTGAAGTGAGAAAATGTGAACTTGGAAATAGGGGAAAGAAAATGAAATGAAGTGATTCTGCCTGGTGGTGAGATTCACATATTCAAGACAGGAAAGAGACACATTGCTCTGAGCGGAATCAAGCACCAACAAAAATACAGAGCCTGTGATATAAACCATATCTTGCAAACCAAAGTGTTCCTGGAACATAAATTCTAAAGATAAAACAAAAGAATGGTATTTTGAAGAGAAGGAAGTAGTCTGAACAGAAAAGCTCACTGAAATTCATGGAAAATCCGCACATCCTTCTGATGGTCTATTAAGTATGCTGTGCTGGTAAAACAAGCAAAATAATGTGACATAAAGGTATAGGCATAGAAGATGCAAAACTTGAATTTGAATATCACTTCCAATTTCCATCAGCCACTAGGTAATTTATTTAACTTCTATCAGGATCCTCAATTTAATTAATAGGAAATGTATAAAACTATGGATTGTGATAAGAGTTGTACAAGCCCCCAATAAAAAGATTTTTTTTAAAAGAATTATATAAAACTCTTATACTCACTGCCATCAAATTAATGCTGCCTCACAGAAACCTTACAGGACAGGATAGACTTGTCCCCTGCGATATGTTCATATGGTAACTCTTTTTTAAAAAATCATATTATTGGTGGCTTGTACAACTCTTATCACAATCCATAAATCCATCCATTGTGTCAAGCACTTTTGTACATTTGTTTCCCTCATCATTCTCAAAACATTTGCTTTCTACTTGAGCCTTTGGTATCAGCTCCTCATTTTTTTCCCTCCATCCCCACTCCCCCCTCCCCAATGAACCCTTGATCATTTATAAATTATTATTATTTTGTCTTATCTTACTCCATCCAACGTCTCCCTTCACCCACTTCTCTGCTATCCATACATCATGAGGAGGTTGTATGTAGATCCTTGTAATCTGTTCCCCCTTTCTCCCTCACCTTCCCTCCAATCTCCCGGCATCACCACTCTCACCACTGGTCCTGAGGGATTCATCTGTCCTGGATTCCCTGTGTTTCCAGTTCCTATCTGCACCAGTGTACATGCTCTGGTCCAGTCAGATTTGTAAGGTAGAATTGGGATCATAATAGTATGGAGGAGGAAGCATTCAAGAACTAGAGGAAAATTGTATGTTTCATCATTGCTACCCTGCACCCTGACTGGCTTGTCTCCTTTCCGTGATTCTTCTGCAAGCGGGATGTCCAATTGCCCACAGATGGGCTCTGGGTCCCCACTCTGCACTCCCCCTCATTCAAATGCTATGATTTTTTTTTTTCTCTTGGTCTTTGATGCCTGAAACCTGATCCCTTCAACGCCTCCTGTTCTCGCAGGCTGGTGTGCTTCTTCCATGTGGGCTTTGTTGTTTCTCAGATAGATGGCGGCTTGTTTATCTTTCAGCCTATAGAACCCCAGACAGGCACCATCAGCTTTCTTCACCACATTTGCTTATGCACCCACTTTGTCTTCAGTGATGGTGTCCGGATAGGCTCGTGTGCTTCTTCCATGTGGATTTTGTTGTTTCTCAGCTAGATGGCCGTCTGTTTATCTTCAAAGCCTTTAAGACCCCAGATGCTATGTCCTTTGATAGCCAGGTACCATCAGCTTTCTTCAATAGGGTAACTCTTTACAGGAGTAGAAAGCCACATATTTTTTCCTTAGGAGAAGCTGATAGTTTCACACTGCTGATTTTTTGGATGGCAGCCCTAAGCTTAACCACTATGCTACCAGAGCTCTGTAAGTATTAGACAGTCCATGCAAAATATATTGATTAGAATACACTCATGTGTTAAATGGATAGCTGACTTTGTTATTATTAGTAATTTGATACTAATATCAACTATCATTCAGTAGATTGTTGTCAGGTCATCTCTAATTCAAAGTCAATTTTGGTTGAATGAATCAATGAATGATTAAATGAATGGGAAATTTGCAGATACCAAAATACATCTCTGACTTTTTAAAATATCATCCTGAGTCTGTGTATCAATAGAAAATACAAATTATATACTAATCAGAATTGCTGAGGGTTGCACTTTGCAGTATGATAAAATTTATTTGATTTCAAAATTTCTGTAAAGAGGTTTTACATTTCTATGACCACACTCAATTTCCTCTTCCAAACATATTTAAATTCATTGTAGTCATTTTAATTATAGTGAAAAATTTAAAATATATCAGGGAAGTATGCTTACAAACTCTTCTGTTGGAAACTAGTGCACTATTTTAAACCCAGTGTTTCCAAGTTTAAATAAATAGAGCTTCCATAATTCAAAATGTGAGCTGTTTTCTGTTCAGTTCTTTATAAACACATACACATAAGCAAGAAATCATAACCTTAACTTGACCTAGACCAATTAGTGTACTGCTAATGTCGAAGTTTTGTTGGTTTAGTATCTCATGGAGATTCCTAGGAAAAAGTAAAATGGAGCACATTTATAATTTAGCACTGTAGTCTCAGATTTGAGACTGTATGCCTCTCAGTGGAGGCATACAGAAGCCCTATGGAGCCAAAGTCAATAGAAAGTTACTGCATCCTTCTGGTGATAATGCTCCTCCCAAACTATTTCCAAGGGCCAGTGCATGCTAACAAAGAAAGCTATACTGCAAGTAATGTCAAACATATCAATGAGTTCATACCCTCCCTCAATACAAGAACACTTTGTTCTAACACAATGGCATTTTGTGAAGCTCACACCCCCACACCACCCACCCCAGACACAATTGCTGAAGACAAAATGGGTGTATAGGCAGATGTGGTGAAGACAGAGGATGGTGCCTGGCTATTAAAAGATTTAGTATCTGGGGTCCTAAAGGCTTGAAGTTAAACAGCCGGCCATCCAACAGTAAAGCAATAAGCCCACATGGAAGAAGCACACCAGCTGATGCCATCAGTACTGGGTAACAGGTATCAGAAGACCCATAACAAACTAACAAACAGAAACATATTGTTGAGAACAAAGGGGATCAGAACAGAGACACAAAATCCATCTGTAGACAATCGAACATCCTCCCACAGTGGGGTCACAAGGAAGGGATGAGTCAACCAGTGTGCAGTAAAGTACCAATGAAACACACAATATTCCTCTGGTTCCTTGAGGCTTCCTCACCCCCCACTAACTGGGCCTGAGCACGTATATAGGTATAGGCAAAAGGAAAAGGGGAAGGTGGGCATATATGGGAAGGAAGGGGGTACCAATCACAATGAATGGCACATAACCACACACACCCTCTCCAGGCTGAAGAACAACAGAAACCAGAGGGGGAGGGAGACAACAGTTGGTGTGAGATATGAAAACAATAACAATCTATAATCTATCAAGAGGCCACAAGGGGGGGGGGGGGGGGATAAAAAGAGGACCTGATCCCAAGGGCTCAATAGAAAGTAAATGTCTAGAAAAGAATGATGGCAATATATATACTAATACGCCTGATACAACTGATGTATGGATTGTAACAAGAGTTGTAAGAGCCCCCAATAAAATTATTTTTTAAAAAGAGAAAACCTTAGATAAAGTTAAAAAAAAAAAAAAAGCAGTGGCTCTTCCTAGAGGATTAAGGAGTTCACTTAGTTTGTATCCAAATCCCACTTTGCTCACCACTTAGTATTTACTGGGGAAACAGTAAAAATTAACACAGAACCAAAATTCACTGCCAATGAGTCTATTTTGACTCATAATAACACGATAGGACACGTAGACCTACCCTGTGGGGTTTCCAAGACCATATTTACAAAATTAGACAGTAACTGTTGGTAAGGGGTTATATTTATATTAAAATGTTAGATATTTCAGAACCCGTGAAAAATATTCTATGGTAGGAAATAATTAGTGAATATCTTTTTTCTTTTTTTTAGTTTTTCATTTCTTTTTTTTCTTTCATGTGTTTTATTTTATTTTATTTTTTAATCATTTTATTAGGGGCTCATACAACTCTTAACACAATGCATATATACATCAATTGTGTAAAGCACATTTGTACATTCATTGCGCTCATCATTCTCAAAACATTTGCTCTCCAATTAAGCCCCTGGCATCAGCTCCGCATTTTCCCTCTCCCTCCCCTCTACCCCTCCCTCATGAACCCTTGAATAATTTATAAATTATTATATTGTCATATCTTGCCCTGTCTGATGTCTCCCTTCACCCACATTTCTGTTGTTCGTCCCCCAGGGAGGAGGTCACAAGTAGATTCTTGTAATTGGGTCCCCCTTTCCACCCACCCTCTCTCTACCCTCATAGTATGGCCACTCACACCACTGGTCCTGAAGGGATCATCCTCCCTGGATTCCCTGTGTTTCCAGTTCCTATATGTACCAGTGTACATCCTCCGGTCTAGCCAGACTTGCAAGGTAGAATTCAGATCATGATAGTTAGGTGGGGTGGAGGGGGCGGAGGAAGCATTTAGGAACTAGAGGCAAGTTGTATTTGACTAATTTTTTTTATTACTTAATACAGGAAACTTTTAATTTGAAATTCTTATCTCAAAGACTTCCTCCTAATTCCTCTTAAGAATATTTCCTCCTAAATCCGTTTATGAATTAACAGTGAGGGATACATTGCTAATGTGACTAGGATTTTATCTGAAATTAGAGAAGACCAGAAAGATGTTTACCTTTGTTTTATTTAATATGCAGAATTCTGTTGTGTGGATTATAACAAATTAACTATGGGTAATGTAGGGAAGAATGGGAATTCTAGTACACTTAAGTGTGTTCATGTAAAACCTGTACATAGACCAAAATCCCATCTTTCAAACAGAGAAGGGGATACTGAATGGTTTAAAATCAGGACTTTATCCTTCCACAGGCTGTACTGATTCAATCTGCACACTGAGCAGAGAAGCTGGATAATCTGACGAAGAAAACAGAACCAGGATTGGAGAAAGGCTTATTAATAACTATGATCTATGGATGACACAATGATGAAAGCATTAATGAAATTAATGAAAGCAAAAAGGAATTGAAACATCTACTAATGAACATCAAAGCATACAACCTTCAGCAGGATGACACCTCGAAGACATTTAAAAGTGCTCACAATTTGATCCGTGTAAAATATAATAAACAGAGAAAAGACTGAGGTTGTCAAGGGTTTCATTTTACTTAGATCTGTAATAAATGCTCATGGAGGCAATAGCCAAGAATGCTACTGACATCAACAAGACAATAGCATAGTTCTTCAAAGGGATTGGCAAAATTTATAAACCACTTGCGAACCTAACAAAGAAAACAGAAAGAAAGCAAATCTTAAAAATAAGAAATAAAGTAGGCAGCATAACAACAGAACCAACAAAAAAAAGTTCACTACACAATTTATGAGAACTTTTATTCCAACAAATTTGGAAATCTAGAAGAAATAGACAAATTTCTAGAAATGCTTTACCTATCTAAATCAACACAGATTGATGTAGATAGCCTTAACTGACTTACAATGCAAGAAGAAATAGATCCAACCATAAGAAAAAATTTTCAGCATCAAAAAGTCCATGTGTCAGCCCAGGTAGCCTAAAGAAACAAATTCATAGAGACTCTCATAAGTGTATGTGACAGAGATTTATATTCAAGAACAATTGAATTTTGAGAAAATGTCCCAGCCCAGACTAGATCAAGTCTACAAGTCCAATATTAGCCCATATGTCTGATACCCATCTATAAAGTCCTCTCCAAACTCAGGAAACACATGCAATGATGCTGAATGCAGGAAGATCATAGGCCAGTGGGTGGGATGTCTTGTGGATCCAGTGGCGTAAGCATCTCAACACTGGTAGTGGTCTCTACATGACTTCTCCAGCTCCAGAGGTCTAGTTGCATCAGGGTAGGTCCATGTGGCTTCTCCAGCTCCCAAGTCAGAGAACCATGTGTGAGCAGAGAGAGGGTGTATCCCTGCCTCCAATTAGGAAAAACAGGAGATCCCAGAATTCTCAGAAGAAAGCCATGCCCACATAGAGACCTCATTTGTTATATCTTGATTGACATGCCAGACTCCATCTTTTCACTCTTAATTCTCTCAAGTTCCAAATTGGCACCAGATTATGAAACTACCACAGTCCAGGACCAGATATTTGATTTGTTTGTTTGCTTGTTCTCATAAATTCTACCAATAATGAAGTCAATCACAAAAATACAGCTCTCACAGCTATACCAGACACAAAATAGTCCCCGTAGCCTGACTCTCACCACCTCTCTGACACCCTACAAGGCCACAAGACAGTAAAACAAAATAGCACCAAACACTGTCCCTACATAATATCCAGGGTCGACAAGGGTGTTGCTGGATTCACTATCCTCCTCCACACTCCAAACACGATAACCTCTGGAACCTGTTCCTTTCACGTCAGCAGCACACAACCTCCTTTAACTCACCAAGTAAAATTTCAGTTTTCAAGGGAGAGAGCCAGCCCTCAGGGAGACAGAGATGCAACTCAAACTCACAGCAAAGCTGGCTCCAGATAGTTGTTAGACCTATTTTCATTAACTTTTGAGAAAGAAAACACAGTGCTCCTTTCCCCGCCACAGAAATTGGGACTTATTATGTCAGGGTTACTCAGCAAACTTCCCCACCCCTGGCAAGGTAGCCAGCAAACATGGGATCCCACTGAAACTACCCAGACCACCTTCTGATCAGAAGCCCCTCCTCACAGAGGTACCCACAATATGAATTCTAAACTTCTCTCTTGTTATATCCTGAACCTTGAAATCAATTTTGTCAGAGATTAGAATTACAACTCCTGCTTTTATATAGCTTCTGCTAACCTTTTATCCTCGACTAGTTTTGGGCTGTGAGCTTGAGATGTATCTCTTGCAAAAAAAAAAAACAAAAAAAACAGATCGCTGGGTTTTGTTTCCTAATCCAGTGTACAGCCTTTGTTTTTTGATAAGGGAATTCAGACCTTTGATGTTCAAGATTATTACATCCATCTGTGGATTCTTTGCTGTCATTTGATACACATTGTGATAGACATTTTCCACCCTTCCTCCTTAGCTGTGTGTTATGCATATGTGAAGATTTGTTTCTCTAGTCTACCCAGAATAACACAATATCAAAGATATACATCTGGAAAAAGAAGGGAAATTATCATCATTTTCAGATGATATGATTTTATATATTGAGATCTCCAAAGCCTCCACAATAAAAGTGCTGGAAGCAATAGAGGAATATGGTAGAGTGACACGAAACAAGATAAAAAAGTTGTTAGGTATTTGGATTGCTATATACAATGGATGGGATTATAGGAAAAGTGATCAAGAAGGTAGTACAACATCCATATATAATTAGGGATATACCTAACCAAAAAACTCAAAAGATCTGTACAAGGAAAACTACAGAACAGTATTACAAGAAACCAAAAGGGACCTTCACAGATAGAAAAATATCCCATGCTCCTGGATTAGTGGACTCAATATTATGAAGATGTCAATTCTCCATAAGGCTCTATATACGTTCAATGCAATTATGGTTGAAATACAAGCATCATTTTTTCTTTTTCTTTTTTTATAAGCATAATTTTTCTAAGAAACGGATAAAAAAACTGACTACCAACTTCAGAAGGAAAGGAAAGAAGCCCAGAATTGGCACAGAACTCCTCAAGAAGAAAAATAAAGTGGGTAGGCTTGAATTACCTGACTCTAAAACGTATTATGCAGCCACAGTTGTTAAAACAGCCTGGTGCCAGTATAATGATAGATTATACTAAGATATAATGATAGATATAGTACTAGTATAATAATAGCTTATACTAGGTATACCATTGACAAGGATCAATGGATAAGAACAGAATATCTAGACATAAAAACATTGGAACACAGGCTGCTGATCCTTGATAAGGGCCCAAAAGTATCAGATGGGAAGCAGATGACGGTTTTAACAAATGGTGCTTGAAAAATGGGAAACCAACCTGAAGAAGAATGAAGCAAGCCCTTTGCCTCACCCCAAACAGAAGGGCAATACAAGGTGGATCACAGACCTCTAGGTAAAACCCCAAACTGTCAGGATCATCAATTTAAAAATGGGACAAGCCTAAGAATCTTACTGCAGGGAATATATGGGATTTCAGTAATAATGAAGAACACATACCCAAAGGAAGACAAAATGGACATGTGAGACATACTAAAGATAAAATATTTGTGTGCATTGAAAGGCTTCATCAAAAGAATAAAATAACCCACAGATTGGGAAAAGATAGTAATGACATCAGCAATGGAAGCAAAGCCACAAAATCCCTGAGGAATTCTGATTGGAGACTTCTAACTCAGGTGCCTGTGCTTGGCACCTCATCTGAACTGGTTGGGGGATAATCACAAGAGGGCAACCCTGAAAGTCTAAAGTCTAAAAGCAAAATGGGGGCGCACTAGACTGCCCCACCCCTGACTGCAGGAAGAGGAAAGGGGTCTTGCAGGAGGTGTGCTCCACGGTCACAGATGCTGAGGACAAAAAGAGTTTAAGTCTGTTCAGTAAGTGGGTTGTGGGATATGGAACCCTGAAGGAACATGGGATTGGACAGATTGATTGTAACAGGACCTGCTCACTATTTAACAGAGATGCTCATCTGCTCTGGGTCAGGACAACAGACTTGGAACTATTTGTATGTCTCTTTTTTCTTTTCCTTTTTGTGTCTATCTATATAGGGGGAGGGGGTGGGTTTCCTGGGATACTGTCATTGCTGTGCAGCAATGGGATTTGCAATTGTGTATAGCATGTTTTTCTTTGCATGTGTTATACTTCACAAATAGAAAGGGAAAATAAAAAGCCAAGACAAGGCAAAGGATCGATGTAAAATATTAAAGAGCAACCATCTGTTTGAGGACCATGGTGTGCCTTGCCACATGGTTTTCGATCACTTCACATGCATGTAAAAGCTGCATGATGAATAGGATGACCATGAAAGAATTGATGGATTTGAATTATGGTTTTGGTAAAGAATATTGAATATAGTATAGATTCCTAGTAGAATAAATAAATGGGTCTTAGAAGAACTATAACTGGATTGTCCCTTATAAGGGAAGATAGGAAGGCTCAGTCTCACGTACTTTGAACCTGTTATAAGGAGCAAATCCCTGGAGAATAACATCGCGTTTGGTAAAGAAAAGGGTCAATGAACAAGAGAGACGCCTTCAACAAGGTGGATTGATGCAGACACTGCGACAACAGGCTCAAATACAAAACTAGCAGTGTTTTGTTCATTCTGTGCTTCACGGGGTCTCTGTGAGTCAGAACGGACTTGACAACAACTAGTAACCATCTAACTATACGTGTGTGTGCGTGGGAAACACTCTTGCCTTATATGATGCTTTCTAATATTTTATCACACATTTTGTGGGTGATGGTTCTCATTATAGGAACATGCTATGTGGGGAAAAGATGTCCTTTCTGTTTTAATTTTATAATGTACTTGGATAGGGATTGAAAAATCATGACAAGAAAGCATGATTTAATATTGACAGGTTTTATTCACATGACAAAATGACTTCTATGGTGTTAACAGTGATCTAATCAAAATAAGCATCTTACTGGAACACACTGGGTTATAGTTACTCAAAATTTTTTTGAAGAAAGTCTATTTTCTTAACTTAGTGGAGAAAAACAAAGAAAATATATGTAATTATAAACTCAAGTTTTGGGTGGAAAAGTAATTCTAACTAATATCCACACATTAAGAAATCTGCTTAGTACATGATAAACAATGGGAGTCTCAAAGAAAGTATAGTGTTTCGGAAAGCAATTTAAATATATGATTTTAAAAAGTTTAATGCATTTAAATTTTAAGAGGAAAATTACAAACTTTAAAAAATATTTTCACAAATTTAAATCAGGACACAGTAGAACTTGACAGTTCTGTCTACAATACTTCAGACAAGGTGATCAATACCTATGAGACTCCAATCTCTCAGTTGACCAGTCAGCGAAATTTTTATTTGATGAAACCCACAGAGGAAAGTCTACTGGGGGATTATGTGATAGATATTGAAACAAAAAGTAAAAATACTGGAATGTATTCCCTCCCTGAGGTTACGTGAAAGACTAGATCCCTTGCTTGCAATAATGTCCACCCTTTCTTCCCTATACATATACTCCTCCTGGGGACCAGATCTAGAGTATCTGGCAGAAGGCATTGCTTGAATCTGTTTCTGTTACCCTGATAATTTGCTTTTTGCAATTCTTGTAAAACATCATTTTTAGCTTTAGAAACACACAGCCCACCCGCTGAGGCAAAGTGTTCTTTTCTTGACTAAGCATATGCCTGATTCTTGGAGAGAATGTGGGAAGGGGAAATTTTTTTTAAAAAACTCTCCACACTGGGAAAATAGTTCTTCAGTGTTAAAAGACAGAATTGAAGCTTTTTATAATGAAAGTGAAAACATACGTTTACATGACACCGAAAGATAGATACTACATGATTACTTCACCTTTTCATTGATTCTGTTCATTTATTAGTTCCTACACTCATACAACTTATTATACTGTGTAATTCCAAACTATCAGCCTGTACTGGTTTCAGGTAATTAGATAGCAGAGAGAGACAACATCCTTGCTTTCATAGACCTTAAGTTTATGGAAAGCCTGTTATGTGAAAATCTTTAGATTAAAAATCTGATGCATTCGAACTGTGGTTTTATGTTCTAGCTTTATGTTAGAACATCTTTGGCTATATGTATACACCATCACTACATGGAATCCAGACACTGATGCTCATCTATGTGAACGTTTTTAGACAGTTAGGCTACCTGGCTTAAAAAAAAATCATTTCTATCCTGAGATAGCGACACTCTCACTCAACTAGCTATGAGAGAAGGGCACGAGGAGGTGTTGCTAGGTGTCCTCTTGTGGGTTCTGACTTAAAGCAACCCTTCGGACATTAGAATAAACACTGTCTGATGTGGCTCACAATTGTTTTTGAACCCATTGTTGCACTAGGTAGCCATGACAATTTTGCCACCTCACTTATTCTTTGCGCAATATTATTGGAGGATATCAATTGCCCATGATAACTGGACACATATGATTGCTGTGTCACTACTTCTAAATTTCACACTCCTACTGAGTCACTTGCATTTGTTCTATATGACACTTACATACTGTGTTCATCTGAGTACTTCAGAGAAACAAATCCACAGAAACTCATGTATAAGAGAGAGTTTTATATAAAGGTCAAATGTGCATCAAGAAAACATCCCAACTCAGTGCTGCCCAAGCCCACAAGTCCAACATGAACCAAGTAACCCATATGTCCAACACCAGTCCAGAAAGTCCTCTTTCATCTCACAAAACAGACACAACAATGCCGACTGGAGGAGGAAAGCCGAGTCAGTGAATGTGTAAAGATCTCAGCACTGGCAGGGGTCTCCACACAGCTGCTCCAGCGCCTAGGGCTGCAATGGGGTAGGTCCATGTGGCTTCTCCTTGGGAATGTCTTGCAGGAAGTGAGCCTTGCCAGCTGAAGCAGAGAACGGCTAAGGCAGCTGCACCCTGGTGCAACCATCACAGAGCAAGAGACCCTAGAACTCAAAAGGTGAGGCTCATTGAGCCATTCATCCCTCTGCCCTTCAATCAACCCCACATGTGTTTATCGGCCAGTTTGGCACAATAAACTAACTCAATCCACCCTTTGCCAACCTGGCACTTGTACATAATTCTTTATCTTCACAATTAAGTAATACCTACACCTTAACCCTATAATCCTGTGAATTTTCCCCCCACTTATGGAAGTTTGTAAGCCAACCACCTCATGTCTCTATCTTCCCCAATTTTGGGTATCCAATTTATATACTGCCCACTTACATCAACCCAGTTCTCTGAAAAGACAATCATACTTTTCGACACGAGGAGTCTTCATTCCAGTTGGAACCTTGTGAAGTCTGCATCCATAAGCAAAGTCAAATCCAGACAGATCATCCATAAAGTCAGCAACAATATGCACCAGTTCACAGGCTCAAAATTCTGGTCAGGTTCTGGTCAACTCAATGTGGGCTGCCTCTCTCAGCCTCCACAGGGTGCCCATTGTTCGCCTTGTCTTTAGACCATGGGCTCTCACAAATACTCAACAAGCCAAGCCATCTAGTGCTTGGTCATGAGCCTTAGACAAATCAACCCACTCTCATCTTCTCTTTTTCCTGTAAACCAAGTCCACAGGTGTTAGCAGCCAAACTCAACCCATCTCTTTATTGCTGTATTCCTCCCACTTCCACTCAACAAGTAGATCTAGGTGGTCACTCAACAAGCATTTCAGCCTGCTCACAGGCTCCCTTTAACATTCAGTCCCAGAGAGGAGTTTTCTTCATGGTTCACTTCAAGATGTGATGTTTAAACAGGTTTTTCAAGTGCATGAACCAGGGGAAGATGATTCATCATAGCCTCCAGAGGCATGCAGAATTTGAGGTCATCCATATGTCAATGAAGTAGCAGGGAGTTTTCACCTAACTAGGCAAGGCAATTCTTCCCTGAGCTCACACACATGGGGCAGCACTTTTAACCAAGACCCTTATGACGTCTCTCTTGTGGAATAGATCATCTGTCTTTTGTGGAGCTTGTTCCCAGGAATTATCAATCCTGGAGATGGGACTAGAAAAAATTTGCTGTAGATCACAGCCAGATGTTCCCATGTTTTATTACAGTTGTGTCAACAAAACTACATCCACATAAAATTTCAGCAGACACTCATCAGTGCTGTGTGTCAGAAAGTGAGTGTGTCATTAACCTGCTGCAGGCAGTCATGGTGTCTCTGAGATATTTCTAAAATATGGTACAGTAATCTTATGGTGACAGTTACGGAGGAGCATACACCATGCGGGCCACTCTTTATAAGACTCTGTGGTACAGTTGGAGGGCTCTGTTCAACAACAAGCACGTTACATGGACTTGGAAGATTTTATAGTTGAAAATATTTGCTGTAGGTCCAGAGTTGGAGTCGAGACACTTGCCAATTCAAACCCTTCTGAAGATGGCCACACAGACAACCACATACCTCTTTTAGGAAATAATACGTATTACTGTGTATTAATACATGTAATAATACATATTATTGTGCATTAATATATGTAATAATGCATATTATTGTGTGACAGAGAAAACATGGCATGTGTGTGGCATAAAATATTCTTTAAATTAAAAATGTTGTGTATTGATTAACTTTTAAAATATGAACGAGAAGCGGAAAACACACCGATGAAAAAGAAAAGAACCCACAAACTGAGGACAGACATATATTTTATCTGTTACAATGCCATAGAAGAAATTATGCTGCTCACCAGTGAACGAGCCAAATTGGAGCCTGGCTTTGAAGAACGTCCTTTCGGATAATTTTACAGCAGATGTGCAGCATCGAAATCAGGCCTTGTTTCTGGATGACTAGAAGCCTGAATCAGAAGAACGCTAAACCGCCTCAAACGGAAAAAGACATTGAGACGAGCAAACGTTTTCTCCCCCTTTGTTTCTAAAAGTATGATGTCTGAAGGCAGCATAGGAAACATACAGGGGAAAGAAACGAATCCATGGGGAGGAGCGAAGAAGCCAGGGGAAGGTAGTGTCAGGTGAAGCTGAGATGTGAGTCAGAGGGCAGATCATGTAAAGTCTTTGAGACTATGGAAGCCCGAACAATATGACACTTGAAGGAAATGGAGAACAATAAGGGGAGGTTCTTACAAGATGCACAAATAATGCCAAACATTATAAATTAGATTAAGCAAAACTTAAGACATGAATTAATATTAAAATGGCAGCCCATGTCTGATAATGACTCTCCTGAGCTCTGCCCTCATTAGGACACAGATGTGAGAAGGGTTAGCAAATCTATGGAGACTTTTTTATTTTTTTAAATCATTTTATTGGGGGCTCATACAACTCTTATCTCAATCCATCCATCCATCCATTGTGTCAAGCACATTTGTACATTTGTTGCCACCATCGTATCAGCTCCTCATTTTCCCTCCCTCCCCCATGCTCCCTCCCTCATGAACCCTTGATAAATTATCTTTTTTTTCCCATGTCTTACACTGTCCAATGTCTAAGGAAACTTTTCAAAAAGAAAAACACACAGGTTTGTGTTAAGGTCTTAACAATTCAATTACAAATGAGTATCATAAAGTGTCTGAATTTTTCTATTAGTTGTAGTGATATTTTTCTAGAACATGATAGAACATAATTAGATAAATTCAACCACCATGGTTCTAACTTTAGTGGAAAACCACACACACACAATTCACTGCTAACAAGTAGATTCCAATTCACAGTGGACTTTATAGGACAGGGTATAGCCCCATGGGTTTCCAACACTGTAACTTTTTTTACGGGAGTAGAAAGCCTCCTCTTTCTCCCATGGAGCAATTGGTGATTTCAAACTGCTGACCACAAGGCTAGCAGTCAACATATAATGACTATGCAACCAGGCCTCCTTAGTAGAAGCATAGCGCAATATGTTAAACTTGGCTATTCTGGATATTTTTGTTCTTCATGAATTCATTCCAGAATTTGTACAAGATTAGTTTCTCTCCAAAAATGCACTATCCAACTTGAACATTTTTCTGTTACACTATTAAAAGAAAAAGGCTAGAGTGAACTACAAGAGTCAGCATTTGTTGGAAAAGAAACAATTAACATGTGCCTATCAGCTAAAGGCTGTCATAAAAAAAAGTTTGCGAGACAACTCAAAGATGAATTAATACCAGAGCCATGATGCCAACACTTGGGGCTTGAATTTAGGAGAAGAGAAAAATTCTCAATTAATAAGAATGAAAGAAGGTTTTAGTTTGGGTTATTTAGTGGAAAACAGGCCGGTAAAAGTCGATTTAATACTATTGGTGTACACAGTGTGTGTAAAGAAGTACCCTGATACAAGAAGATCAAAGAAAGAATGTGTCTGGTCAACTCATTAGATCCTTGCTTGTGGATTAGCCACCTGTTAGAGTGTCTGAACTTAATCTTCTAGCTGCCACATGCTCTTCTGGGCTGCCTCTCCTTCCACTCAGTTAGTTGGTGGTCAGGGAGTAAAGATTAATTTTAATATTTGCCTTAGGCAAACACGCCAGAAGACAGATCTACTGTTAAAATGTTATGCATCCTTAAACCAATTATGAAATATAAATGATTTATGGATTATCTCAAATTTAAAAAAAATTTCAAAAGACCTTGATTTGCTATAGGATTTTCTCATCAAAAATATTTCCTGACACAAAATTTATTAGCTTGCTTTTATTAGCTACGACTGCGCATCCCTGAGATCTAGTTGAGAATTTGCAATTAGAAGATGTAAATTTTTATGCTGGTCCACTCCTTGGTACTTAGTACTGTGCTCTGACTTTCTGCTATAAGCTGCATTTAAAGTCCTTTTTGGCAGGGTGGGGGTGGGGAGTTATGTGCACAAAGAGATTTAAATGACTGAAGATTTGTTGGGTGAAATTTTCAAGACCACAGTATTAAGAAATCGTTGGGCCCAGAAGAAATTATATACACAGATTGTATTAGTGATAAAATTCTAAACCTATCAAGATTCCAAAGGAAGTTTTTCCCCCCTAATTGAAAGTTCATAAGATTCAATCCAACTCTGGACTTAAAATTGTCTTTCATCCATTAAGAACTGTAAATTGTTGGGTTTACTGTTATGATACTTGAGATATTATTATTCTAAGTGTAATTATTTTGAGAAATATCTAAATAATGTCAGTGAGCAAATGTAGAGCTAATGACTGCTGACAGTGATTTATTGAATAATTTGGTATTTCAAATAATAAGAGAAAAGAAAACTAATTTTCTGTCCTTGTAAATTCTCTTTTTTGTTTGGTTTTTAGCTTCATTTTAACATTAACTAAGAAGAGAGTGGTCTCAAGGGGGTGGCATGAGTGGGGAACCTTACTAAGACTATTTAATCATTCAATTTACCAAATTACATTTAGTTGAATGCAATAAATGGATTAGGGAAGGTATTTGAAAAGCATGGAATCTAGATGGTGCTGTCAGATAAGCATCGGACTCTTACCCTTAAGTTTCACAGTTCAAACTCACCTCTGGAGGAGAAAGAAAGACTATCTACTTCATTTAAACTACAGACTCACCCTCACTCCTATCAAGTGAATGCTGACTCAGTGCCCCATACCTGAGACTGTTTATGTGAGTAGAAAGTCTAGATTTTCTCCCATAGAAATGCTGGTGGTTTTGAACTGCCGACTGAGAGGATCCAAGCCACCATGTAACCACTACACCAACAGGGTTCCTTTGTTTAGGGTTCTTTTTAATCATTTTGTTGGGGGCTTGTACAATCTTATCACAATCCCTACATACATCCATTGTGTCAAGCATATTTGTACATTTGTTGCCATCATCATTCTCAAAACATTTGCTTTCTACTTGAGCCCTTGGTATCAGCTCCCCATTTTTCCCCTCCACCCTCCACTCTCCCTCCCTCACCCTTGATAACTTATAAATTATTATTATTTTTCATGTCCTACACTATCCAATGATGTATCCCTTCACCCACTTTTCTGTTGTCCGTCCCCCAGGGAGGGGGTTATATGTAGATCATTGTGATCAGTTCCCCCTTTCTCCCAGACCTTCCCCTTACCTTCGTGGTATCACTACTCTCATTATAGGCCCTCAGGGGTTTTAGGAGTCTAAATCAGCTTGATGGCAGTCGGTTTGGTTTGGTTTGGCAAAGGAACAGCTACTACTCAAAGTATATGTCGTTAGTTGTTCTCAATGCACAAGAGAGCGTCAGCAGAAAGACATATTTGGGTCCAATGTCTTCCTATTGTGCCACTCCATCTCCAAGAGGGTCTTTTGGATCTTTACTGTCTTTCTACTTCACCAGGCATGCTTTACTTTAGCAATTAATTCCTACTAAACAATCAAGTGTTTTGCAATCCATTGGTTCCCATTGGCTAATTTACATTGTTTTGTTTGGATGATTCCCTAATCAGTCTTGTTGAGAAGTTTCGATGAAACCTGTCCATCCTATGTCAGCTTGGCACCTGTGCACCTCTCCTTAAACCCTATATAATAAAGGCAATTATGAAGTCATACTTGTGCCTAACATGATACAACTAGTGTGTGCAAATGAGAATGCATTAACCCCATTTACATTGTATGTTTTATAAGTGAACAAAACAAAAATATTTGATGTACAAGGTATGTACAAGGCTGAACTACTCATCCCAACTAGAGTCCTTGCTTCTGCAGCAGATCAAGTGATGGTTGCTGGTCTGTAGAACTGCTTTCTCCCACTACCTGTGTTCCTGCTGCTTTAAGCAAGGACCTCACCTGTTCCTGATTTTGGTCTGGTAGGGTGACCCAAGCTTTTATTTCTGAAGGGCCTGGGGCCTTTAGTAATAGTTGTGTCAGATTAGGTTGCTGTCATTTACCATTTATATTAGTAGTATTACGAGACATCCTAAGGAATGTCCTGGATTCCAGACATCCTCTTCTTTACCTCCATAATGTAACATCCATCTGATTTCCCCTTGATAATCAGGATCAATCAGATTACTCAATACAGCAACTTCCTTTTCTTGCCTGTTGATCTAGAGGCCTGAGGAGCCCAGAATGGCCTGGAGGCATTCTTAACATATAGTTCAAAGGAATCCATTGTATAGCTCCAGGTGGGAGTATTCCTCCCTTTGGAGTGAAAACAACCAGACCTGGAGAGTTCAGGGCCACAGTGACAGGAAGCAGAAATGCTGCAAGTAAATCAGTAGGCATAAGAGTAAGTGGTGCCACCTCCATTTGCTCCGCAAGATTCCTAGATTCATGACACTAAACCTAACTATCACACAGACCTCATTGTTTTTAATGAATTTGGCAATGGCACAGGATGAATGAGTAGACACATGCAGCAGAAAGCAAATACCCAGTGAGTTAAAGTGTATTGTACAACCTGGCCAATAAACACATGTGGGGTTAATTGAAAGGTGAGAGATAAAAGGCTCGGTGAGTCTCACCTTTCTAGTTCTCAGGTCTCTTGCTTTGTGATGGTCAGACCAGGGTGCAATTGCCTTAGCCAGTTCCCTGTTTTCGCTGGCAAGGCTCACTTCCTGCAAGACATCCCTGAGGAGGCGGCGCAGGGACCTCCCCGATGCAGCCCTGCATGCTGGAGCAGACATGTGGAGACCCCTGCCAGTGCTGAGATGCTTACACATTCACTGACTCAGCTTTCCTCCTGCAGTCAGTGTCATAGTGTGTGTTTTGTGAGATGGAAGAGGACTTTGTGGATTGGTGTTGGACATATGGGTTAATGTTGGACTTGTGGGCTTGGGCAGCACTGGGTTGGGATGTTTTCTTGATGTGCACTTACCCTTTATATAAAACTCTGTCTTAAAAGTGAATTTCTGTAGATTTATTTCTCTAAAGTTACCAGACTAGCACACCCAGCCACCAAACACAAACTAAATGAGGCAGTAGGTAAAATTGTAGCTCTCTGTCTTCATTATGCCAAACAAAATAAAGGATGACATGCTGACACTAAAGAGGTAAATACCCAGTTTTATCTTACAGAACATAACCACTAAAGGAGAATATTACTCAGATTTCTTAAATCTTTATTTCCACATTCATGAGACAATTTGTTAAATGGAAAACAGTCAATATATAATAATTGGCTATCCTCTACAAAATCAAAATTATGTATCTTTTAATACTTGATGAAAACATTCAAGCTTACCAGGAATTGAGATATAAAGTTAATTTATTTCCTTAAAAGCCTATTATTTGGTACATTGTCCAGGCATATTATTATCAAAATTCACTGCCAGCGGTTGACTCCAAAACATAGTGGGCATATAGGACAGAGTAGAACTCTCCTGTAGGTTTCTGAGATGGCAATTATTTACGGGAGTAGATAGCTCTGTCTTTCTCCCTTAGAGCTGACTGGTGGTTTCAAAATATTAACACCGTGGGTAGCAGCCCAATGTGTAACCACTATGCCACCAGGGCTCCTATTTGAAGGTGCTGTTAGACCTTCAAAATTGTTTCAGAAAACCTACTTTGAGTTTTCATCTTCATACTGCCAGAAGTGGGTTATGTATTATTCAACTCCTACTAGGTAACACCTGTAAAAATGCTAATGATTGCCCAAAGCAAATACTATGTTTTGCCCATGCAAATACTATGTTTTGCCCATGTCATTGGATATTGCTCGGTAGCTTCAGTTCTACTGCCGGCTCATGACCAAGAACAGCTCTGCTCCAGATTATTGTTCATTCTCATGTCTATCTTAAAATAGCAGCTCCTATGTGGAATGTGGCATTCTTATGGCTCAGAGAAAGACCTGAAAGAGTTGGACGAAAACACTCACACTCCTGAAAGCTTCTCACATCAAGTCATTGTACTGCACATGGCACATGGGCCACAGAGTCAGCGAGACTGGAGACTACATTTTTCACACACATAGACACACACATCATGATAAACATGATCTGTCATTACTTAACATTAGTGGAGAGAGAGATAGGATAATATTCAATACGCCTAAAATTAAGTTAGATTCAAAGTCTCATCATCAATTAACATAATCTGAATAAAATACAAAGCAGTTGCCTATTTCTTCAATAAGGCAGAGAAAAGAATTGACAACATTTCTGAATGAAGGTGAATCGTAAAAAGTTAATCTCTTTGCCCTTGTTACATGAAAGTGTGTCTGATGGAGAAATAAATCTGTAAACATCCATGATTTCTTAATGGAAACAGATGAAGAGAGCATTAAGCACACATCAGGAAGAAGCCACAGGGTATCAGCAATTCGTTTGGTGTATCAGATAAGATCTTCCCTTTATAAACAGAGGAAAATGGTTTCAGACAAGAAGATGAAAACCAATCAACATAAAGCTATATTCAAACCCCATCAAAGAGACTAATCTCTCAGGAAGGAACGTGAACTGATAAGCTGAAAAAATAAATCAAACAACATCCAAGCTGAGAACCAATCCTGAGATTTGACAATCAATGAATCACTGGACACCTAATCAGCCTGTCTCCTTAGAACATCATGATGTAAAGGCAAGTCAATAGCAGTCGATCATATTATGATCTTAAGAAAATGATGAAGGATGAGGGGGGAACAGCCAGTCAAAAACTTTTTGCAATACTGCTTTGGGCAATAGAATGTTGGTGATCCAAGGGGCAATCATGATGTTCGAAATGCAGGAAAAATGGCCAGCTTCTTAGCTTCTGACAGCTAACAGGCCCATTATAGAAGAGACTTCTGACCTGGAGAATTACTATAATCATTAGGTCATTTCAGTGACTGAACGCCTAGAGTTAATGAGAATCAGAGAGGCCCACACAAAGCAAATTATGGAGTCTCTTCTACTGATGTTTTGTTTTGTTACTGCAAGCTTCAAGTCTATACTTTTAGCAACTAGTGATTTCAGAGAATTCAGACATCATTCTATCTGTGGATAGTGGAAGAGACACAGAGCACAACAAATCTTCTTTACTGGCCAACACATTTTTTAAAAAAAATACGTAGGAAAGTAGACAGGGGCTGAATGGCTGGCTGGCTGGCTGGCTGAATGGGTATTAGGTAGATCCACGCTACCCTTTTCCTTCCAATTCAGCTCTTAACTGGGAGCAATTTCACCCCCAAGGAATATTAGACAATGCCCAGGCAACATTATGTAATTGTAGACAGTTGTGAACGTTTACTATCATCTGATGAGCAAATTTAGGGATTCTGATAAGCATTCTATTACAGTACATAGAATAGTACAATCCCCCACTCCCTCCCTCAGCAATGAATTATGTGACACTGGTGTAAACAGAGCCAAGATTGAGAAACTTAGCTCTAACTAAAAATCAAACTCCTCTGAGGGCATTACTCTGTTTGTGACACTCCTGTTTGATGTCTGATGTCCCCTCGGCACAGAAAGTTTTCATCCTTCTTCTCCCAATGACCTGCTTCTTCACATTCGTCATGTTTCACAGCAAACGTGCAGCACAATTCTCATACCACTTGCCTTCCCCTTCAGCATTGCTTCGTGTCTCAGCATTTTTCATATTGCACAATTAACTGATTGACAGACTGATTTGTTTTACTGTCTATCTTCCTCACTGAAATTTTGAGTCGATGAAGGTATGAGTTATGTCTTTTTCTTGCATTGATATTTGGATAAAACTGAAACCATGATTTGAGTTGTAATCAATGAAGAAGGCCCACACAGTCATCATGACTAATGTGATAGAATTCTGAACTCTGCATCCTTGTGAGGACCCCTGGTGGTGTAGTGGTTACAAGTTGGTTTGCTAACCATGAAGTCAGCTGTTCCAAACCGCCATTGGCTCGGTGGGAGAAAGATGAGGCATTCTACTCCTGTAAAGTTACAGCCTCAGAAACCCACAGGGGCAGTTCTATCCTGCTCTAGAAAGTCACTATGAATTGGAATTCACTTGATAGTAGCGAGTTTCATTGTGGTTTTGTGCGTTGGTGACTATAATCCCATTTGGTAGAGTCTTCTCTACTCTACTAATGGACAAGATGCCAAAGCCAAACTCACCACCTTTGAGTCCATTCTGACTGGTAGCAGCCCTATAGGAAAGAGAAGAACTGCCCTAGTGAATTTCTGAGACTGTAACCCTTTATGAAAGTAGAAAGCCTAGTCTTTCCCCCCACGGACCATATTAGGGTGAGATTGAGATCTGATTTTAGTAGAAGGTGTGAACCAAGTGCCATCCTTTTCCTTGAGGGTATCTTTAGACTTTACCAGAGTAGAAGGTATGAACCCACCCACATCTTTGTTTCCTTAGGGGCATCTTTAAGAATCTACCTAGGGACAAGGGAACAACAAATGGTTCAAAACCAATGGTAGGGAGGGGATGGGAGGACTGG
>NW_022107432.1:15706250-15707280 GCF_000313985.2 Echinops telfairi | reverse complement strand
CCACAACCTTCCTCTAATTCTTTTTTTTTTTTTTTCAGGATTCAAGGAAACTTTATTAACAACCTTTGAAATGCAGATGACACACCTGGCTTGCTGAAGTGAGGAGGACTTGAAAGACTTGCTGGTGAAGATCAAGGATCGCAGCCTTCAATGTGAATTAAGTGGATTAAGCTCACTATACCGAAAACAAAAACCCTCACAACTGAACCAATGGTTAGTATCATGATAAAAGGAGAAAAGATGGAAGTTGTCAAGGGTGTCACCTTCCTTGGAACCACAATCACCGCTCATGGGAGCAGCAATTAAGAGATCAAAGAACCAATTGTTCGGTGTAAAACTGCGGCACAAGTCCTCTGCAGTGGTGAAAAGTGAGGCTGTCACTTGGAGGACTGAGGTTTGCCTGACCCAAGTCATCGCAGTATCAATCCCCTCACATGCATGTGAAAGTTGGACATTCAATAAGGAAATCACCGAAGATTTGATGACTTTGAGTTATGGTGCTGGCAAAGAATATTGAAAGTACCACAGACTGTCAAAAGAAAAACAAATCTGTCTTGGAAGAAATGCAGCCCGAAGGCTCCTTAGATGCAAGGAAAGTGAGGTTTCATCTCATATTCTTTGAACATGTTATCAAATATTTTCTTTGGAATTCCATGGTACTTTCAAGATTCTTCACCAGCCGCATAATTCAATTGCATCAATTCTTCTTTCATCTTTCTTATTTGTTGGCCAGCATTGACATGCATATGAAGTCACTGAAAATGCCATGCCTGGCGTCAGAAGCACTCTTGTATGTCCAAAACAATAAACTTGTTATGTTTCTGGAGCATTAGTTGTGGATCCAAGGAAAATGAAATCCTCCACAACTATGATGTCCTCTCCATGTATCACGTTGTGAGGATTTTGGTTCTTCTTCTATTGAGTTGTAATCCACATAAAACAATTGGAAAGTGTGCCTGAGTTGTATCTTTTCACCATGCTATTCAGTCTGTTTGCTGAGAATATAATGCAAGATGGATTAGATGAAGAA
>NW_022107432.1:15695620-15704139 GCF_000313985.2 Echinops telfairi | reverse complement strand
AAGCTGGTGAGCTATTTGATGTCTCCCACATGACGGCTATTCCCAGTCATCATCAATATCTGCTTGTCCTCACTTTCTGGGCACAGGGTGGCCACATTTCTCAGCCCTCTTGCAGCAAGGTGTGCTTGAATGAATTGTTCTGGCTAGTGAAAATGAGTGGAACTTCTGACATGTGTACTTAACCTGGGAAAAGAATGACTATGAGAATGCTCCATATACTCCTTCTTTTCCTCTTGCATAGAGATTGCTGAAACCCAGGACTACTGTCATCAGTATGAATTCTAAATTCATTAAGTGGAGCACAGAGACCCCATGCTGCCTAATGAATATAAACAAAAATAAACTTTTGTTTGTTTAGCAACTAAGATTTGCAGATGGTTCGTTTTCACAATATAGACATGTCTGCTCTATAAAAATTAACTATAATAAGGGAAACAGAAACATATAGAAGTAATATCTAGTGGAGTACATGTGAGGTTGTGTATGTATAAATGTGTGTGTGTATTGAAAGCAATTATTTTCAAATCCTGGATTAAAAGCATTCTGTTCTACTAGTGTTTCAATAGCTTTTTTCCCATAGGGAATATTGAATTCCTAGAATTATGAACTGGCTGAGGGTTCAGTGTAGCAGATTTCTTGAGAGGTATCTTTTGGGGTCCACATAATAAGGGGGACCCATCCTTGCAGCACAATATACACTCAAACAAATCCTCTCTAGAAAATCAGGGAGATGCCATGCAAATAGACAGCTGATGACTAAAAATGCAAGACTTCTTACATAATTCATTGACCCTGATAAAGCAAATGTGGCTCTTCTCTGAGGCTGCACTTGCTAAGCAAGAGACATTCTCACAAGCACTTAAATGACTGAAGATTACGGTGCCTGTGTATCTCTAAGACGGAGCGTGGAGACAGGGGCACGAATTGATCAGAGGTCATGCATATAGCATTTTATCTAGAGAGTCAACCTAAGCAGAGAGCAAATTTAATCTCTGCCCTGTTGTAGGCTAATCTAAAATGTAAGGGTGAATGCAAAATTGTTCAAGGCAAAATACTACTTGATTTGGAGGGAACACACGAGGGAGGGCTGTACAAGCAGAATGAAATATTATTGTGACAGCTCCTTCAGAGTGAAAACGTCATTCATTCTCTTTTTCTCTCTCTCCAACCACTCCCCA
This sequence comes from Echinops telfairi, assembly GCF_000313985.2. NCBI lineage: Eukaryota > Metazoa > Chordata > Mammalia > Afrosoricida > Tenrecidae > Echinops > Echinops telfairi. The sequence continues at coordinate 15,702,961 of NW_022107432.1, read as the reverse complement.
CTGTCCTGCCTATTTCTAGGCTAACACTTCAACCTAGGAACACAGGAAAATGTAAAAAATATTGGATGTATTAATTATTAATTGAGTCTATTTATGAATGTGTATTTTTCCTTTCGTTTCCTTTCTTTACCTTTACTCACAGTCTTCGATAATTTATAATTGATTGAAAGAGAAATGTCTTTGTGTTTTTAATGTGGTCCTTCCTTCTGTTGTGTTTAGTCTTCCAAACTAATCTACACCATTGAACTCTAAGCTCTTTAAGTAAGGTGCTGTATCTAATTGATAGCTATTTTCTTAATCCCTAACAAAATCCCTAGCATTTAGTAGGTGATAACTAAGAATTCATATACTTAGTTAAGATAAATAATAATGTAATTCTTTTCTATGTTGGAAGTAGTTTCTCAGGGAAGGGTTTTGTTCAATAACTAAATTTCTTCTTTTCTACCCAAGGTCTGAACAAGATAAAAGTCAAATGAGACCATTATTATTGGTAAGGGCATAGGCATTTGAGTGTGAGAGCTCAACAGACCTCATATCTGAATCTTAAAGTTAGGCATAATTATTACCCCATAGCTTAGGCAAGGCTGGACCCAATTCCACTTCCGTTTCCCACTCTCCCCTTTAATACTAGAGATACTAGAGAAACAGTGGACACCATGGTGAAGGAGGGGGTGTCTAAGGTATATGTTACCAGTTACTATTCCTCTTATCACTAATCTGGCCATTATCTTTCCTGCCACAGAATAAAATAAATATCTCATAGATAGACTTGGTAATATACTAAATTCCTTTCCCAGGAAAGGAACATCAAGAATAGAGAAGGAGTCAGTATGTCAAAGGAGGGTGCCTGGTGTTAAATTTACTAGTGAATTTCAGGACCAGCATTATTCACTAAGTGATGGAGAACTTCCCTCAGGAAGCAAAAGTCAAATATGGCCACATAGCAACTGTGAAAGAGAAGCAAGTCTGCTTTCAAGTTTACATTTAAGGACACATCAAAACCCTGCCACCCAATTCGGTTATGTGGGATAGTGGAAGTTCCCACCAACATTTGAACTAAAATTGCTGAATTCCAAGTGCAAGGTGCTAAGCATTGCACCAAGGGGCCAGCGGGTGCATAGAATCTCCTTCAGCATAATGCTAGAGTCCCCTGAAATCTGTGCTGATTAAGTATATTTGATAATCCCTTTGCAAAATGAAGATAACTCCAGTGTAGACTCATCCATACCCTAATTGAATTGATGGCAGCGAGTTTGGTATTTTGGGGGAAAGGAACGACTACACACTATGTAGGACTTAGAGACATTACACTATGCACATTAACTCCCACCCCATTATCTCTAAAAGAGTTGTGACAGCTGGTCTTCCTATGAAGGAAAACAGTGATCCCTGGATGAAGCCTTATTTGCCTGTTTTTTCCATTCTTTCATTCTTTCCAGTGATGCTCCTTCAAGATTTAGGAATGTCTGTTTCAATAAAACCAATCAGTCATCCCCAAGTTGATTCTGACACCTGACTATACACCTTTTATGGCAGAAAACCAGCGTGTCCCGAGTATTCAATGGCCAATTTTCAAAAGTAGATGACCAAGACTTTCTCTCAAGACACCTTTGGATAGACTTAAGCCTCCAATCTTTGAGATAGCCCTAACAGATGACCTCTTTGCCCCATTAGGGGATTTTCTTTTTTAATGATATTGGCTACATTCCAGGAAGATAAAGTTGACCTCATCACCCGAGAGGTAGATCACGTGGTGTCTGTGCATCAACTTGTGCTGCTTCACAATTCCAGTAAAATCCTCATTTTGTGTTGACGCAAAACAAGATGAGGCAGGTGCTACAAAAGGTCCACTCCTCACTGGCCTCTTTTAATCGTAGGCGCAGGCTGCCAAGTTATCCTCTGGTGAATACCTTCTTAAGACCGGAGGCTGAGTTACCTACACTGTTCCTTTTGGCATCCCCTGTGAGGTCAAGGTTTCCCCTCTCCCCTCTCGCTTCAGTTCTCCTTGTTAGCTTACTCTTAGCCCGAGATAACACATTAAGCCAAGCGCAGAGATAATGAAATATAAATTAGTAGGTTTTCTAGCCTTTATCCACAGCCTTGTCAGAGTGTATTATCTGATAGATGGAGTTCAGAGCAAGTCAGTTAAATTTTCCCTTATCAGAAACTGAGTGTGAAGTGTGGTAATGTTTCTAAGTGCAGAACAAAAATCTCTCTCTTTTGCATCCGGTGACTGCTCCAGGCAACATTCTTGGAAACCCCGGACTAGGAAGGAAGGGCAGACCCTGAGATAGATACAGTGTGACAAGCCAGGAGGCTTCGCTTCTCCAGCAACCATCCTATGAACGGCAGTCGCCTGTGGCTGTGACATTACCACACTTTGCTCAGCTTCAGAAAGGGACATTTAACTGACGACTGCTGTGAACGAAAGCCACCGCCTAAACGAGATAATACACCCTGACAACACTGTCAGGCAAAAAAGGCTGTGTTCCCATTGAGTTCATCACATTAGAGACATATCACCCTGAGCTGTGTGGGTCCGAGGGTATATTGTGCACACTGTGGGAAAATCAAAGCGGATGCACACTGGCTTCGGCAGAAATGGGCCGGCAACAGAAGATGCTCTGGAGCGATCTGCCTGAAACATGCAGTCGTTGTCAGAGCAGAGAAAGCAGCCCATGAATGGCCATTAAAACTGGATTCTCCATCTGTACCAGCAAGGACCTACCGGGCTCTTTTGAGAGAGGAAACACATTCAAAGTTTCCAAGAACACTGTTGAGCCTCCCTTTTTCCTGTCTTTATAAAATACAAAAGAAATAGCAGACACACAGCAAAACAAGCAGATATTGGAGAGTTACAAGACATTAAATAATCAAGTCATCCTAAAATTGGCTAACTCCATTACTTTGACTGAGTATAGGGTACTAGGTTTAAAATCCTTTCCCCCTACAACTTTTATATTAGGGCTTTCTAGTGTCTGTAGTGTCCATTGAAAAGGCAACAAATGTACAAATGTGCTTGACACAGTAGATGTCTGTAGGGATTGTGATAAGAGTTGTATGAGCCCCCAATAAAATAATTTAAAAAATAGAAAGAAAGAAGTTTGTGGCTACTGTGAGTTTATTTCCATTGTGGAATGGCTCTGGGAAGCTGTCATTTACTCTTACATTTTAGACTTGTTCCTTGTTACAAATTCTCCTTGAAACATTGGGTCAGATGTTGTGTATGTTTTACAAATCATTTATTGATATAACAGATATGTAAATAGAGTGGTTTTTCTTTTGCCAAACACTGGGATATAGGAACAAACCGGAGAAATACAAGTCCATCCAGATTAGACCTACAAGTTGCCAGAGAGCAACAGACACTGACCAGACAATTAAGCAAATAGGTATGCAATTACATTCTTGATAAAGTCACCAAGGTAAAGTATGGCATAACCAGTATAAAATGAAGTAGCCATTCATTCAAACTATCAGGTAAGCTTTAGACTGCTAACCACAAGGTCAGGTGTTCAAACTCACCAGCAGCTCCATAGGAGAAAACTGAGGCTATCTGCCCCCATAAAGATGTATAGCCTCAGAAACCCTATAGAGCGTCGCTATGAATTGGGATGACCTAAATAGCAGTAGGTATATGCTAGTATTCCTCAAACACCTATTTGGGGCTTGTTTAATTTCCAGGTTGAAAAATAAATGATCTGATGTTTGCAGCCAACTTCACAGCCAAATCATAACACATCAGAGTTGACTCTGATGCGGGGCTCTGTAAAGCAATTTCTCAAATTTCAAACCCACCTTTCACCAGCTGCCTTATAATAGAGCCTGGAAGACACAATATTATGAGTGTTCATTTCCCACTTGTAAGTCTGGCAAGTTTAAAAGAGTGACTCATTTCTCAATAGAAAAGCAGGTTGTTTATTTTATTTGAAAAGAAAGACTGTAACAGGAAGAGCAGCAGGGAAGAATATCAGTTGCTCTCCAGCCTAACGAGGAAGGGTTCATTTGGATAATTTTGCCGGAAGTTCTTAGAATCTGTGATTGGAAGTCGGGGCTGGGTGGGCACAGGAAACTTAGACGTCCATCAGACACAAGCTATTTTCTTTTGTTTCCTGATCTTTGAGGGCACTTTCCTGAAGATGCACTTGCGCGATGGTAAAACTAGGAGCATGGAGAGTACACTGAAATGAAAACTATGGAAGTGGCATCCCAGAATTCCTCAAGTATATCTGTATTCAGACCCAGTTCCAACATTTAAATGTGAAGCAATGGCAGCACAGTATGAAATCCAAACCCAACCCAAACTCACGTCCTTCAAGTGGATTCGGCCTCAGAGTAGACTGTCGCTCTTGATTTCTGGGACTGTACTTCTTTATGGCAGTAGGAAGCCTTGTTTTTGTCTTCGGAGGAGATGCAGGGAGCCATCTCTGTCCTTTTCGCCACCACTGTGGCTGTGTCTACGTGGTAACATCAAACAGGTCACAAGTAGAGAAATGGGTGGATTTGACTTTCTGTTCTCTCTCTGGGCTAAAGCAGAGCAATTAAAAGGCGAAATCCGCAGCGGGGGGGGGGGAAAGGCCTGTAACTGTGACATAGTTTCCATTTATTGCTATTCAGGCCGAATTAGCAACTCATTAAAACCTCAGAGTTTTCGTGTATCACATACTTTCTTGTGATTGAATCATTATAATTATCTTTTCCCACTGAAAAACAAGTTTCCTCTCTCATTTTAATAAGGGGAAAAGCAGTCGGAGCAAACCCCTCAGTTTGTTCCATCTGTTCTATTCGTGTGACTGCAGTCTCTTTTTTCCTTCTTTATTCCCCCCACAGATCAACAAGATAAACCTAAGTGCCTTGCTGCAGAAAGGGATGAAAGGGGCTCCACTGCGAACTGAAGTTTCAGTGGAGACCCCTTATCCTGGCTGATGCTCTGAAATTAGCATGAAACAGCACCAGAGGAAACAGAGGGATTCTTCAGTGTGGTACAAAGGACCCTGTGAACTTTCCAAATGCCTGAGATCTCATTACTGACAACAGAGTTTTGCCCTCCCAGCTTTCACGTGGTGACCTCTGGCATCCTCGGGAGCGCAGACGTGGCTTTGCTCTCCAGTGGGATAGTGGGAGCAGAGGGAAACAGTCTTTAGGAGGGCAAGTGGTGCCCCACCAACATAATTAGGAAAGCCGCATGGAAGGATAGCGATGGACATCTAATGAGCTAAGAGGGATAAGGTAGACAATGGGAGCGTGGTTAGGTTGCAGAAGCACTACTTGGGTTTTCCTTTAGGTAGATTGGAGAGAGTCAAACAAAACAAATGAAACAATTAAGCCAGCTGAAACCATCCTAGAGTTTGGGGATTAAAAAGTACAAGGAAGATTACACCATTGCAGCAAAGGAAACGCGAGAAGAATGCACTGCCTTCGGTGACTGGGTCTGGTAGCTGCTCCTTTTGACCCACATTCACTTCGAAGGCAGCATCAGTGTCAGCAGGAAAGAGTCACAAGAAATGTTTTTAATGATTTCAGTACAGAACACGGGATTTCTTGCAGGCCGTGTGACATTTTGCAAAATTCAAGAACATTTTGAAGCAGGCATCTGATTTTGAAAGGATTAACTATCACAAGATAAAGGAGGATATCAGGCATTGTAGGCACATACCCCGCTAGAAAGGCGAGAGGCCCTGGGTGGTGCAAACCCTCAGAAGATAACTGAAAGGTTGGAGCTTTGAGTCTACCCAGAGGTGTCTCAGAAGAAAGGACTGGGAGTGCCTTAGAAAGATCAGCCACGAGAACCCTGTGCTGCACTTGTCTACTGTGGCACACATGGGGTGCTGGGAATCAAACTGCCTCATTCTGAAATAGTTGTTTTGTGGTTCCTGTTATTTATTTATGTGTTCTTAAATTAAAAACTCCATGGATTCATTAATGAAAGAAAGCTGCTTTTAATTAACGACTGAGCTTGGATAAGTTGACAAACTTCTCTAAACATATTTAAGCCCCTTATCTGTCAAAAGATCACCAAAAAAGCAATCCCTATTTATTTATTTGTTTAAAAGATCATTTTATTGGGGACTCTTACAACTCTTATCACAATCCATGCATTCATTTTATCAAGCATATTTGTACATATGATGCCATCATTCTTCTCTAAACATTTACTTTCTATTGAGCCCTTGGTATCAGCTCCTCTTTTTAATCCCTCCCCCCTCTCATGACCCCTTGATAATTTGTAAATTATTTTTTTCATGTCTTACACACAGTCGGTGTAAGATATGAAAAAAATAATTTATAAATTATCAAGGGTTCATGAGGGAGAGAGGGCTCAAGTAGAAAGAAAATGTTTTGAAAATGATGATGGCAATATATGTACTAATGTGTGTGACACAATGGATATATGTATGGATTGTGATAAGAGCTATAGGAGCCCCCAATAAAATGATTTATTAAAAAAAAAAATCGTACACAAAATGCTGTCTCCCTTCCCCCATGGTTTCTGCTGTTCATACCCCTGAGGGTGGGGGGTGGGAGCGCAAGGGGTGATTATAAGTTGATTGCTGCAATTGGTTCCTCCCTTCCTCCCCTCCTCTCCCCACCTTCCCCCTACCCTCCTGTTATCGCTACTCCCATTCCTGTTCCTGGATTCCATGTGTAGTGATCTCTTATCTCTTGCCTGTACCTGTGCACATGCTCAGTCTAGCCCAGAATGAAAGGCAGGCCTGGGGTCATGATAATGGGGGATGGGGGTGGGGTCAGAAGAAGTCTCAAGGAACCAGAGGAATATTGTCTGTTTCATTGGTGGTATATTGCGCCCTTGTTGACTCATCACTTCCTTGTGATCCTTCTGTGAGGGGATGTCCCATTTTCTACAGATGGGTTTTGAGTCTCTGCTCCGACCCCCTTCATTCTCAACAATATATTTTGTTTGTTTGTTTGTTTGTTTGTTTTGGGTCTTCTGATGCTTGTATCGGGTCCCAACAACACCTCATTAGCACACAGGCTAATGTGTTTCTTCCATGTGGGCTTGTTGCTTCTCTACTAGATGGTTGCTTGTTTAACTTCAAGCCTTTAAGACCCCAGATGCTATATCTTTTGATAGCTGGGCACCATCCACTTTCTTCAACACATTTTCTTAAACATCTATTTGTCTTCCACAGTTGTGCCAGGAGGGTGAGCATCACAGAATGTGAGTTTGTTAGAACAACGTGTTCTTGCATTGAGGGAGGTTATGAGATGTCCGAAGCCCATCCACTACCTCAGTGTATTGCCATATAAAAATATGTACCTAGGCCAATACATCTATTTTTATGAACTAATGTATTTACATATGTACACACCTGTGTTTAG
>NW_022107432.1:15692595-15694425 GCF_000313985.2 Echinops telfairi | reverse complement strand
GTCTCAGACATTTTCATAGAACAAGGAAGCTTTGGTGACTAAGATATCTTTTAAGGCATAACCACCTGCCAGTAATTTTCCACTAGGGCCGGTCACTGAAGGACCTTGAGAATGTCTGCTAGGGCCAGCTCCCAACAAGGGATTTAAACAAAGGCAGCAGAAATAGCAATGGAAGGAATCATTGCATTAGAAGATTCATTAGCTAGAGGTTCAATAGAATTTAACATTTGACAGCTGAGTGGATATTTAATCCATAACAGTCTATTATGGAGTGAACTGGAAAACACTGAAAGTGACAAAAATTTAATTCAGAAATTAATGAGGACTTCAAGCTTGAAAAGGCACAGGTTCCTATGGACTTTTCCAGAGCAGAGAACAAAGTGCCTTGTCTTAGACCAGGAACCCTTTAAGGATGAAAATGAATTTGGTATAAGAAGTATGAAGAAATTCTGGTGAGTTTGGTTATATGGGAAAAAATTAGGAATGTGATGGAGATAATGATTTAACCATGTCTAAGACAACGAAAGGAAGAAAAATGTCTAATGTAGAGAAGGAACTGCATGCACAGAAGCCTAAAGAACAGAAAAGAAGTTTAGGGGTGATACATAAACACAATGCAAGAAAGCAAAGATGTCACTTTGAAGACTAAGATGTATTTGGTCCAACCCCTGGTATTTTCAATCACGTTACATGCCTGAGAAAACTGGACAGTGAATAAGGAAGACTAAAGAAGAATCAATGCATTTGGATTAAGGCGTTGGCAAAGATTATTGAATATACTAAATCAAAGTACAGCCGAATGCCCCTTAGATGTAAGGATGACAAGACACCTTCTTGTACACCTTGGACATTCGATCAAGAGGGAACAATTCCTGGAGAAGGACATTGAAGTCAAGCAAGTTCTTAGAAATATGAATTGAATTTAGAGCAAAGATATTAGAGACTTTGGGAGGAAAAAAATACTGAAGGGGGTGAGAGGGAGATTCTAACGAGAGCTGTGTAGAAAGTACAAAAATACCAAGGGAAAGAAGTAGTGTAAAACAGCCTTCTAAATCACTTACAAATGTTAGAGGTGGTGAGTTTCCATTTGTTTATTTTTTTATTGTAATCTCTGAGGACACTTTCTTGTCCTGGTACATACAAGTCCATTTCCTCAAACACTTAGCCACATAGTTGTTTTATCCTCCCAACTTTTCAGTTTTTCTTACTCAAGATTGAACTCATAGTTCCAAAGTAACTATAGCTCACACGTGTATTTGTCTAGACCTGCAAAGAAGACACTCTGCTGTTCATATTTATTAGCTCATTTAGCATTTAAATAGAACTTTAAGGTAGATACCAGTAAAACATTGTGACTAAACTTTTTTTAAGTAACTTGTCATCCTATACAACTGGGATCAAATCCAGGAAGTCTGATTGCAGATTCTGTATTCACAAGTACCACGAATATTGACTCTGTATATAAACCATTTATACATATTGCTCAATTAGCAATTAAAAGTGGGGTTGTTTTATTAGCTGTGTGCATGTATCTCTTATATTGACTACACTGTTTCTAACTATTTTTTTCTTCTGATAAATGTATACACAATTCCCTTTAGTACTCTACTTTAAACAGTTTTACACCAACACTAGGTATGGAATATGGCTCAGTCAGGTCAACTAGTACACCAAATATGTATAGATATATCGAATGGTTTAAAGGTTATCACCTTCACTACCTTGGTTCTATCATAGTGGATCCTTGAACTTGTGAAAGGAACAGTGAAAATCAAAAGGGAAAGGAACATTATAAATGGAAAAGAGAAAAGAAAATTATGTTAAGTCTCT
>NW_022107432.1:15689742-15690959 GCF_000313985.2 Echinops telfairi | reverse complement strand
CTTAAAATTGCAAAAGGGGCATAGGGGTAAAGCTATTATACACATACATTTCTGGGGTGAGGTCCAGGTACTATGGCAGGGGCCAGACCCAATCCAAGGATACATATGATAGTTAACTAAAAAGGTGGGGGGGAAAAAGACAGGAGTAGAAGGGGAAAAAGGCACTAACCCACCCAAGGGGAGGATGCTGTTTATATCTCCACAGGAGAGGGGGAGAGGGACCAGACTTCAACCCAGTGTGTCATCACATGAACACAACATACTGACATGAAGCAGGGAACCAATAGAGAGGTCTGCGGGGCCAGCCCCACTCCCAACTATGTGGACACACACCTTCCCCTCCCATAAGAATGTACTAAAGAGGAGAGCACTGAAGCTACAGCTCAGGGAGTGGGCCACATCTGACCAGAGCACATGGGAGCAAACGAAGAGGGAATGAGAGAGAGTAGAACACATCCTAGCCCAACAATCCCAGAGGACAATATTCCTGCTCAGAGCAGCCAATGCACAGAGAGGACCATAAGGCTGGCCCCACCTTGAGACAAGATGTCCCTCACGGACTCATATCGCTAAGAAGAACAACACTGGAGGCACAGTGCTGGCATTGTGCCCAATCTGACTCCACCACACTGGGCAAAATGCGAAGGGCATGCAACAGAGCAGCAAGGGGAGCAAAGCAATGAAGTCCCTGGGGAATACAAAAAATAGACTTTGGAGTCAGGTTGTGGCACCTCATCAGACTTGACCAGAAAACATGCCTGAAGGTCAACAAAATGATCTGGAACTATTTATAGACTTTTCCTTTTTCTACCGTTAGTTTTTTTGTTTTTGTTTTGTTATTGTTGTTTGTTTTTTTTTGTGTGTTTTGTTTTGCTCTGCATTGTTTTTGTGATTATTATTGTCTCTGCATGTCTATTTACATAAGATAGACAGGATAAACAATCCAAAGGAGAAAACAATGGGATGGTTCCTGGGGGAAATGGGAGAGAGGAGGTGGAGAAAGGAATTGGGTATTAACAAACCCAGTGACAAGGGAACAACAAGTGATCCAAAATTGATGGAGAGGAAGGTATAGGATTCCTGGTAAGGCTAGATCAAGGGCAATGTAACTGAGAGGAATTACTGATACCCAAATGAAGGCTGAACATGATAGTGAGACAAGAGGAAAGTAAAAGGAAATAGAGGAAACAACTAGGAGGCAAAGGGCATTTATAGAG
>NW_022107432.1:15674247-15688015 GCF_000313985.2 Echinops telfairi | reverse complement strand
ATGTACAAATATGCTTTACACAATTTATGTATGTATGGATTGTGATAAGAGTTGTATGAGCCCCTAATAAAACTATTAAAAATAAATAAATAAAAGAAAATTTTTTAAAAGATAGGGTTACATCACACAAGCAACAATTTTAACAATTATGCAGTGTTATTGTGAAATTTTATTCATAATATAAAATATCCAGTTTCATCTATTGAGATATAGTGTGGATGATGTTGAAATTTTTGAGGAAAGATTAAACTGCTTTTAAAGCAGTATTTTTAGATTTTAATGACTGCCAACACATTCTATTTTCAATGAGGTTTTTCCCTTCAAACTGAGAGAATATATATACATATACACATTTTAAACCAAGACAAACAACAATGAATTCAGATTATAGTTATTTCACCAGTTGTATAAATCCAAGGAAAAGTAAATGGAGAGACTGCGGGAAAAAATAGTATAGGAGAACAGGATCGGTGGGTAACATGATTTTTCAACTAAATACATAAAGTTCAAAACCAGCAAAGTCATGCTCCCATTTGTTAGCTCATTTCCATAGCAAGAAGCAAGTCAGGCTCATATCATACTTTCCTGTTCTAATAAAACTTTACATTAAAAAATTACTTTCACAAAGTGTTCTTGTCCTTTTTATATTCCAGTGGCATTCTTTAATTATCCAGATATATGAACTATGCACTTCTTAGAGTGATGGTTTTGTCACTTACAAACCAAATGAATTCTAACTAAAACAGAAAGACTACTTGAAGTACAGTTGAAATATATTTTTGAAGACTGACTAATGCATAAAACGAAGCTTTAAATAAGAGTGAAGATAGTTGAAATTATGCAATAAAAACCTTGTAAACAACCTATATAAGCTCACAAAGGGCTCTGGGTTATTTGAATTATTGAAGGAACATCTTTTGTGTGTAAAAGGACTTCTGTATTGAGAGCTGTAGGAAAATTAGACATATTTTATAAGATAGTAATACCTTTTAAAATAGGATTTATAAAGATTTTAAGAACCCTAAGTGTTGAACTGCTAACTGCAAGGTTGGTGATTCAAAAACTACCAGTTCCTTTCGGGAGAAAGACCAGGCTGTCTGCTCCCATAAAGATGTACAGTCTTAGTAGTTCTGTGCAGTGTTAACATGAGTTCAAATCTACTTAATGGCAGTGGGTCTGGGTTTTGGTTGTGTTTTTTAATAAAGATGTTTGTTCGTTCTGTAGATGATTACATAACTGATTCCATGAGGGAAAAAAATTAAATGCACCCTCAGGTTTTTGTGTAAAAAAAACAAAAACCATTGCCTTAAAGTTGATTCAATTTGGACTCATAGTATCCTATAAAGACAGAGTTAACCCATCTCTTAGGGTTTCCTAGGTTGGAAATTCTTATGCATGTCTTGGAGAAGACATTATGCCTGGTAAAAGGTTCATGTACATGAGATCACTATGAGTTGTAATCCACTCAATAGCACCCAACAACAAGAAAGCAAACCAATAATACCACCTACTCTCATCAAATCCATCCTGGAACATAGATATTCTATGTAGGATGCCTGAGCCTGCACATCTACACTGAAACAGTCAACCAGTTCCCATGGAGCAGCTGGGGGCTTCTAAAGGTTTGCAGTCCAATGTTTATTCCATAGCACCACCAAGGCTCATAAAATAATACTATGGAGGCAATGAAGTGAATTCTGGCTGATCCTTACCCAAGCATGAGAGCATTCTTTCCCTCCTGGGTTGTTAGGTTCGATACTTGAAGAAGTGGGTTCTGAATCAGAGGGACCCTGAACATACCAGAACAAAACACCACTGGGTCCTGCACTGTCCTCACAATTGGTGTGTTGGAATCCATTTTGGCAGCGACTATGTCAATCTATCTTGCCAAGGGTTTTTGTCTTTTTCACTGTCATACTTTACCATGCACGATGTCTTTTTCCAGGGACTGGTTTTTCATGATAACATGTTCAAAGTACATGAAAAGAAGTCTTGCCATCCTTGCCTTTAATGAGTATTCTGGCTTTACTTATTTCAAGATAAATCTGTTTGTTCTTTTAGCAGTCTGTAGAACTTTCAATATTCCTCGGCAGCACCACAATCCAAATGTATCCATTCTTCTTTGATCTTCCTTATTCAATGTCCCACTTACACATGCATATGAGCTGATTGAAAATATCATGACTTGAGTCAGTTGCAGCTTAGCCCTCAAAATGATATTCTTGCCATTAAACACTGTAAAGATATATTGTGCAGCAGATTTACCCAAAGTAATACATCCTTTAAATTATTGACATCTGCTTTCCTGTGCATTGGTTGTGAATCCGAGCAAGATGAAATCCTTGATGACTCCCATCTTTTCTCTGTTTACCATGATGTTAACTAGTAGTACACTTATGGGGATTTTGGTTTTCTTTAACACTGAGTTGCAATCTATTCTGAGGACTACAACCCTCACTCTTCATCAGCAAGTGCTTCAAGTCCTCCTCACTTTTAGCAAGCAAGGTTACGTCCTCTGCATATAGCAGGCTGTTAATAAGCCTTCTTCCAATCCTGATGCAGCATTTTTCTTCATATAGTCCATTATTTGCTAAGCATACAGATTTAATAAGTATGAGAGGGTACAATCCTGATGCACACCTTTCCTGATTTAAAACCATATAGTATTTCGTTGTTCTGTTCCCCAAACTGCCTATTAACTCACATGCATACAGTTTCTGTGTGAGAGTCCTGGAATTCCAATTCTTCTCAATGTTACCTGAATTTAGTTATGATCCACACAGCTGGACGCCTTTGCATAACCAATAAAATGCGAGCAAACATTTTTGAGGTGTTCCTGCCTTTAAGCCCTGATCCATCTGATCTCAAGAGCGATAGCTCTTGTTCAATGACCTCTTCTGATCTGGCTTGAATTTCTGTCACTACAGGACTTGAATTTCCTAGAAATATACTACTATAATCATTGTTGAATAATATTTGGCAAAATATTGCTTGCATCAGATATTAATAAAAATTTCCCTATTCTATTGGGTCACCTTTCTTTGGATCTCTTCCAGTTGGCCAGGTATTTGTCTTCTAAATTTCTTAACATAGACAAGTGCTTCCAGTCCTTCATCAGTAAATTGGAACATGTCAATTGATAGAGTGGATTACTTCAGCACTCTCCAACCAGTCCAGGAAGGGGCAGTCTGCTTAAGGTACTTACCTGTGTGTATCCCTTATGCATATTACCACACTATAGGTTGCATATTCATGAGTCATGCTTTATCAATCATGCCCTGACTACCTTCATTGTAAGGCCTCTGAACCAATCTTGTAATTGGATTTTTGTTTTCATTACTTTGAATTGCAATCCATACTATAGGCTTGAACGTTCATCAACAATGCTTCAAGTCCTCTTGGTTCAGCAAGCCAGATTGTGTTATTTGCATACGTCAGGTTGTAAATAAGCTTTCTTCCAATCCTGATGCCACATTCTTCTTCATATATTCAAGCTTCTCAGATTAATTGCTCAGCATACAGATTGAATAAATATAATGAAAGTATACAGCGTTGATGCACATATTTCTTGATTTTAAACCATGCAATACACCCTTGTGAGAACGAATACTTCTTGGCTTATGCACAGGCTCCTCATGTGTTTTAGAATTATAAACAAAGACAAATAAAAATGGATTAGTTCACTGGTGAAATTATTTCATCCTCATGTGCTAGTACTTGCAAATACTCTGAATTAACCCTCCTATGGATAGAAGAATCCTCTTGGCATATCAGTTATACATTGGACTGCCAACCATAGCTCAGTAGTTTGAAACAACCAGCTACACTAAAAGACAAATATGAAATTTTTAATTGCCATAAATAATTACAGTCTTGAAAACTCACAGGGGCAGTTCTACTCTGTCCTGTAGGCTCACTTGCCCTGCAGATCAATTTATCTATGGTGGAATAGAAGTTTCAGAGAATGCACCAAAAGTAACCTTGCTCTCTGTGACTGCCATACGCTCTAAAATATCCATAATATGTTTGCTCTTTAGAATCTCCAAGAGAATATGAGCTGGAGGATAGGTCTTATGAGAAAACACACATCCATATTGTGGTAGTTACATACTCTGTTGTCCAATTTGAGACTTATGAGTGAAGGGGTGGACTTTAGCCTGTCAATCAGGTTGCAGATTGATGACCTCATTTGAAGGCTCTAAGGAGAGAAATAGCTTGCTGGAGGCAGGACACATGCTGACTCCCTGGGAGACATTACTGACAACAAGCCTGATAGAGCTATGCTGATGCAGCCAGAGTTCTGGACCCCAAGGGACTATGTGGAAACCCCTGCCAATGCTGACATGCTTATACTGCCACTGGATCCACAAGACTTTGCTCTTACTGGCTTGTGATATTCCTGCATTCTGTGTCATTTCATGTGTTCCGTGAGTCTGAAGAGGACTTTATAGATTGGTATTGAACATATGAGCTAATATCAGACTTCTGGACCTAATCTGGACTGGGCTGGGATATTTTCTCAATATTCAATTGCTCTTGTATATAAAGCTCTTTCATGTACACATATGAGTGTCTATGAATTTGTTTCTCTAGTCAACCCTGACTAACACACACATTTTTCCTTTCCATTTATATTATTGTTTGTTTTAAATTATTAGTGTACTATCTACCTGTCATTTTTCATTATATTAGTGTTTAGACTCTTTCTATTATTTTAAATGCACCAATGTTCATCAAAATCAAACTGTTTGGAAATTAAGTTTGCATTAACAAAGATAAGGAGATGTCAACGTTATTGAATACAGAAAGAGCAAGTTGGTGAAATTTGACAATATTTATAAATAGGAAAGAGTGGGAAAATAGCAGAGAAACGAGAAAGACAGATAAGCTATGCCTGTCTCATCACATCCATTCCTCTTCCATATGTTGTATATCACCTCTAGCAATTTACCACATGCAAGTTCCAAGATAGCGAAAGCAGAGGATTTCCTCAGAGACCACAGCTCTGCCACTGGGTCTCACTTCCCCTCCCTGGGCCCACATTTAGAAAACAAAAACACTCAACATCAACGAAACGTTTCCACAGACTGTTCCTCCCCCGGGCCTGATTTCGAGGCAGAGTTTTCACTAGCCTATGGAAATGTTTTAGCATTAATTGGATCATGGTTTCTTTCACACTCCCTTGCTAAGGTACTAAAAAAAGGGAATTCACAAGAATTCATGGGGTGCCATAATGACATTTCGACAAGCGTTAAAAGAAATGAATATGATAATGGATCTCAGACTAAATTCTTCAACTTATCTAGTTCGCTGGCTGTTGCAGAAGATTAGTCAGAGTCCAAGTGTGTCAAATAAAAGAATTCAAATTCCTAGCAAGTAGGTGCCAAACTCGAGCTTTTACCCGGACACTGTATTCATAAAAATCTCCCTTCATTTTTTATAATGAGCAAACCTCTCCCCCTAACCCCTAGCCACCAGCAACTTTTGGATTATAGTCCCCTAAAGTGTGTATGTGTGATTTCTTGTCTATCATACAAATCTTCACTAGAGAATAGTAGCATAAGCCTTTCCAGAAAAGCATTAGCCCTATGTATTCAGATCAAACAGTCTGCTCTGGCTTGTCCCCTCTATGAGTCTATGGCCTTGTCTTTGGTCCACATGGTCGACAGTTTGAAAGCACCGGCATCCCTTCAGAAGAAAGGCTGGGTTTTCTACTCCAGTAAACACTTACAGTCTTGGAAACCCACAGGTGGTCGCTATGAGTCAGCATTTTCTCAAAGGCAGTGAGCTTGGTTTGGTTGGTTTGGTAATTTCATACTGCATTCTAATTGAATTAGGTGGCACATCATATTCCCAGTTGAGTCAGTAACCAAACTAGTAAGAAAAGAAAGGAAGACAAGAAAATCCTAAGGCCTACACGTGAAATTCTGTCTCTGTGCTTCATGAATGCACTATCAATGCTCTGGTTTCTGTTACTTAACAAATCATGAATTTTCCAGCTTGCATTGCATACATTTTATATTTTAACTTGTACACAAGAAAATTGTCAGACATTTTGTGAAATGCCTTCAAAATTGCCAATAGACTGCGTCTACTTATATTATGTGGACCTCTCATTTCAGTAACCTTGACAAAACTTGAAATTAGACTAATGTACTTTGCTCCTACAAAATCAAGTCTAATTCCTTTTGATGAAGCTTTCTTCTTCTCCTTTCTTTCTTGCTTTCTGAGTATTTCCTAATCTAATTTTAGGTTACTATAGCATTTATTTTATTTTTAATTTCTACAACATTTGGGCTTCCTTCATGGGTTCTGTGATAAAACTACTTTCCATATTTTCCTTTCCTAAATTTAAATAATTTTGTACTTCTCAGACAAATTTGGCAAATAAAATTTATGCATACTTGAAATTGGACAGGGCCTCAGAGAAATTTTTCATGAATCCTTATTTGAATAATTAATGAATGTCATTCTATTATGGAACAGCTGTGGGAGGTCAGTTTATACTACAAGGGAGGACACAAGTAAGAGAATTCTTAACCTGAGTAGTTAAGTACACCAGCAGGCAGGTGGAGTGGAATGAGAACATCATCATGCTGTGTTAGGTTGGGTTCTCTAGAGAAGAGACACCAGTGAGGCTTGTACATGTTTGCATATATTAAGAGAATTATGTCAAGAAATGCCATACAGGGTTATAGAAACAGGTAAGTCCAGAGGTCTGAAATCAGCTGAATGAATCCATCATTGGTAGTCCTCTGGTAGATTCCAGGACAGGTAGGCAATGAATTCAATAAGAGATTGAGAAAGTAGATGCCAGTACCAGCTCCTGCAGAAGTTGAAGGGCCAAAGAAGATTTAACTCTGCTCAGTCGCTCTTGCTTTTATAAAAAGTCTTATGACACCCAGGTGGTGTCATCAGGCTGAAGTTCCTTACCCAGGAGTGTCTAGTTGAAGAAATTCCTAACCATCAAAATAGCATAGACAAGCTTAAGAACACAGGCCAAATGAAGGATATATTACTGCAAGTCAGGGTAAGATATACAATATTGGTGTTATGTGTTAGTCTTGGTTGGCTAGAGAAACAAAGCCCGAGACACTCATGTGTGTGTAAGAGGGAATGTTATATCAAGAATTATGCATCAATGAAACATCCCAGCCCAGCCCAGATCAAATCCATAAGTTTGATATTAGCCCGTAAGTCTGATATCAGCCCATGAATTCCTCTTCAGACTCACAGAGCACATGCAATGATGCTGAATGCAGGAGGATCACAGACTGGTGGTTGGAAAGTTCCATGACCCTATGGCAGTGGACGCATCTACATCAGCGTGGCTCCATGTCAATATGGCTTGTCAACAGGAATGTGAAGCAGAGAGTATTAATTGGGAGGAAGAGAGGAAGTCCCAGAATCGTCTGGAGAAGTCCGTCAGGGATAGACTCCGCCCCCTCATTCTTGTTTACCTAGTTGATATGAAATTGTGTAACTGCCACATTGGTTCAGCTACAGCATGGGAAGCATTAAAGGCTGTGTGAGAAGCTATCAAGGAAAAAAAGACATGAATTAAATGGGCAACAAGTTTGTAAAACGACATTACTTATTTTATAGCCTTCTATTTTCCTTGTTTAGCTTCTGCACGTCTATGAAGTGATTGAAAATACCATGGCCTGGATCAGGTCTACCTAAGCCCTTGTGGAAAAAAACCTGGAGACCACATCTGTTTTCCTATAGATAAAAAGAGGAGAATCCATCTTCATACAAACCCAAAGCTGACTACCATAAGGAAGCAATCATACGTGTCTCCAACCTCCCTCCTTCTTTCCCCTTATTCTGAAACCACACTTTCCTCCCACAGCACTCAACTTCCCATTTGGGGGCTGATAATTCACTTCAACAGCCACACAGAACTCACAGACAAAACTCACAATGTTATGGGGGCTTAGGAGGGAGGTTAATAGGTTACCACAACCTAAGATCCGAAAAGATTGATACAGTCTTTGGTTCACAGCAACTTCTCTCCTTAGCCAGCCGCCAAGGCATCTCTCTGCTCCTCAGACTCTCAGCCGTGGGTTCCCGTGGATTCTGTGTCTGTGGCCCAGGAAGCCAGCCTGTCACCCTAGCTGGAAGTCTCATGGTCTCAAATCCCAAGGGCACAGCTGCTCTGCTCTATCTATGGGGGTCTCCTTGTCGCAGCTTCCGGTGCCTCTGGTCTGGGCCTCCACCTTTTTAGGCAGGGATCTGCAACATGCTTCTTGTGGGTCTTCTTCTTTGATGGCTCTGGGGTTGTCTCTTCTGAGTTCTGAGATAGCTCTCTCATAGCAGAATGTGAACTAAAACTGAAACCCCCGCATCCTGTTTGCATGGTTCCACCCTGTCATTTGGTGGGAGGTACGGAGACATGGATAGAAGAGCCATAGGAAGAAATGTCACTGCACCACAGTCCTCAGATGACACCTTTGCTATCTAATACTTTAAAGAGATCTTTCACTGCAGATTTGTCCAATGCAATGTGGCATTTTATTTCTTGACTGCTGCTTCAAGGTTATTAAATGTGGATCCAGGTAAAATTAAATTATTGAATACTTGCCTCATTTATCATAACGTATTTTACTGGACCAAAGGCGAAGATTTTTGTTCTCAGTTGTTGAGATATAATCCACACTGGAGACTGTGTGGATTTCGTTAATCGGCAGCAGCAGTTGTTCAAGACCTCTCCATAGAGAGTAAGCAAGGTTTAGAATCTGTGAAGCCCTTGATACTTCCTCCAACCTTGATATGTGTTCTTCTTTATATAGTTCAGTTTAGTGGATTATTTGCTAAGTGAAAAGATTGAAAAAGTATGGTGAAACAATACAACCTTAATGCATACCATTTAACTCATGCAGTATCCCCTTGGTGTATCTGAAAAGTTTCTTCTTGGTCTATGGACAGGTCCTATATGAACAAAATTAGGTCTTCCAGAATTCCTATTCTTCACAATGATGTCCATAATTTTTTTGACCCACACAGCCACTGTGTCAACCTGTTTCATTAAAGATCTTCCTCTTTTTTATTCACTCCCTGCTTAGCAAGCATACTGTCCTTTACGAAGGTCTGGGATTTTTTCACATAATAAAATGCAACTAAACCACTTTCTGGTATTTTCTGCTTTCAGCCAAGATGCATCAGGCATCAACCATGATATACTTGGTTCCACATTATCATATGAATTCAATTTGAATTTCTGGTAATTCCAATTCACAGGGACCCTATGTACAACAGAACAAACAAACCCTGCCCTGCGCTATGCTCACAGCATTGTTTATATTTGAGTCATTGATGCAGTCACTGTGCCAACCCATAGCACTGAAGATCTTATTATTTCTCAAAAGCTCTCTACTTTACCAAGCCTAGTGTAATTTTCCAGGGATTGGTCTCTCCAGATAATATGTCCAAAGTACATTAAATCAAGTCTCACCACCTTCCATTCTAAGGAACATGCTGGGTGTACTTCATCCAAGATACATATAATTATTCTTCTGCCAGTCCATGATACTATCAATATTTTTCACCAACACCATAATTCTAGTGCACCAAATCTTCACTTAGTTCAACCTGTCACTTTAATTTTAAATAAAAGATTCAAACCTAAATCCTTAATTGCTCAGGAGATTCGCGAGTTATTTATGTTTTACCTAGTCTATTAGTCTGGGTATTTTAGAGAAACAAATCCACAGAAACACATATGTATAAGAGAGAGTTTTATTAAAAAAAAAAATTTTAAAGAAAAGAGAGAGTTTTATATAAAGGTTAAGTGCACATCAAGAAAACATCCCAACCAAGTGCTGTCCAAACCCACAAGTCCAACATTAACCCTTATGTTCAACACCAATCCACAAAGTCCTCCTCTATCTCACAAAACACACACTATGATGCTGACTGCAGGAGGTAAGCCAAATTAGTGAATGTGTAAGCAACTCAGCGTTGGCAGGGGTCTCCACACGGCTGCTCCAGCACCCAGGGCCGCATCAGGGTAGGTCCATGTGGCTTCTCCTTGGGGATGTCTTGCAGGAAGTGAGCCTTGCCAGCTGAAGCAGGGAACTGGCTAAGGAAGCTGCACCCTGGTACAACCATCACAAAGCAAGAGACCCAAGACTATAAAGGCAAGGCTCCCCAAGCCATTTATCTCTCTGTCTTTCAATTAACCCCACATGTGTTTATCAGCCAGGTTGGCACAATAAACTAACTACCTCACCTAGTGACCACTTACTCCTGTTTCCTGTATCAGGAGACTATTTGCCTTCACTCTAGTTGTCTGCTTTGACTTTACTGGTAGTGCCAACATTACAATAAGTTTTCATTCTGATGACGCTGTCACGAGGCAATTCTGACATAAAGTCATATGCAGCTTTTTATTCCTTTTCCTCATTTTTTGCACTCATTATCCGTGTATTCATAAGTCTGATAGTTGAACATCTGTGAGTGAACATCTGAGAATGACACCATCAGCAAATTACGTGATGCACACACCAAAAACACAGACAATTGGAAGCGTGATTTGACAGAACTTGGGTATATCTTAAATCAGGACCCCCAACGCTTCAAATCTCAAATATGCTCCTGTTCCCTTTCCTTTCTGTAAGGTATGCCTGACGTAAAGCTGTGTTTATTTATATCCTATGTTTACTTAAGTTTTGTAGCAACAAAAAGTGATTATTACACCACATAATGTCATACCAACATAAATCTACGATCAGATACAGTTTGGCTTGTGTTCCCACAAAAAACAAAAACAAAACCAAGCTCCCTGCCATGAAGTCGATTCCAGCTCTGACCGAGAGGAATGAGGAGACCTTGCCCTGTAGCTTCTGAGTCTGCAAATGTTTACGGGAATAGAAAGCCTCATCTTTCCCCCGTGGATTGGCCAGTGGTTTCAAACTGTGATTTGGCATTTAACAGCCCAGCTTTACCTTCATCCCTAGTAACAACTACATCCTCACCCCTAGCATCTCCGTGGAGTCCTGGTAGTATAGTGTATTACACAGTGGGATGCTAACCGAAAAGCCAGCAGTTTGAACTTGCCTGCCACTGTGAAGGAAAAAGATGAGGCTCTCTGCTCCTGTAAAGGTTTGCAATCTTAAAATTCCGAAGAGATACCTCTCCTCTGTCCCATACTCCCTAGGAGTCAGAATTGCTGTGAGTGAGTGCCTGTAAGCATGACTGTTTGGAAATAGGTCTTAAGAAATCCATTCATTAGTTTACATGAGTCATACTTACAGTAAGGTGGGTTCTAATCTAATATAAGAGATGTTCTCATAAGGAGAAGAAACATGGGGGGATAGGTAAGAATTCCATACACAGAGGTAGATTGTAAGTGTAAAATGATGGGTTACTCTTGTTTTATCCAAACACTTCATAGTAATTTGTTATGGCAATTATAAGACTTTAATACAGCACTCTCCTAAATTCTAATGGGCATTTTCTACCATAAGTAATCGCTCATTGATTATGGCCTCCTTTGGAGCCAATGTTCTGCATTCTATCATTATCAGACAGCACCACACTCACCATCCTTATTATACAGAGCAGTTCAGCCCACTCAACTATCTCCTATTCCAGCTAATGTTTAAGTTCATGTTTGTGTACTATTCAGGATATGTTTGGCCTATTAAAAGATCATTAAACCTAAATTTCTACTCTTTAACAGCGCAGAACTAAGAGTTCTTTGAAATGTATTTCTAACATCTAAGGAAATTATTTGTCTACATATCAAAACCATTCATGTCCTTAGTCTTATTTTTCTCATAAATTAATTTATTACATTGTGAAATAAATGTATTACATAAATCAGTGTATGAAAAATACAATCACAAGGAGGAAAAAAGTATCCTGGTATCGTTGACTCATTTCCCAATCATTTTATTGAAAAAAATCTATTAATTGCTCAGCCCTATATAACCACACCAATGAAAATGCATGGAACAAAAACGTAAGCTGCAGCTAGTATATCATATTATTTTAGGTGCTATCCATCACTTTTCTGAAGTTAAAGGCTTGTAGAATAGAATCAAAACCAAAAATTAGTAAAAGTCTTTCTGCCCCTAGGGTGGGAGGAGTGGGGAACACACACATACACAAATACACACACAGGCGCGTACACACATTCACATACAAGCTGAACCTCTAGTCACCAAAGGAACATCAGTCTCTTCTCTTTCTCTATGGGCCTATGTCCTGGCTTGGATTTCTGGTGACAATATTTGCTGGGTCTCTAGAATTATGCCTGAGACTTCAGTGGCACAGACGGCCATTTACATTTCTTTAGAAGACTTGTTAACTCTGTAGCTCTAACAACTGCTTTTGAGCAAAGGGAAATTAGGGAACTTTGAAGATCAAAGTCACACATTTTGTGTTTCTTCCTTACCGTTGCTATACCATGTGTAGCTGACACAGCCTGAAGAAACAGCCGGATACACCATATGTGCTTAAGGGTGGGAGCAAACTTAACCTTAAGGAACAATCACCTTCAATATACCAATTTGTGTAGAGCTATTGGTTTTCTTTTTCTCACTCTTTTTTTCCCCAGAGCCAGAAGGTGGCATCTGGTTACTTCTTTGAAATATTTAAATTTGCTTCATTAAAATATACCATGCTCAGATTGGCAATTTAAACTTATATTTTTATCATTGATTATAAGATTAAGTATAGAATTGGTCATCTGGAGGAAAATAAATATATCCAAATAAATAATATGAAAAGGTAGGGGGTGGGGAGGAGGACAAAGGTAGTCAGGAAACAGGGCACTAACCCGCACATGGAAAGGGTATTGTTCATGTCTCCACAGGGAAACGAGAGAGGGACCAGACCTCAACCTGGGGCACCAAGCCTTGAGGGCAACATACCAGCATGGATAAGTAAACTAACAGAAAGTTCTGTGGGGCAGGCCCTAGTCCCAGCTACATGGAATCCCTCACTAGACAGAGAGAGAGAGAGAGAGAGAGAGAGAACCTCATCCACTTCCACCAAGCCTTGAGGACAACATTCCTGCTCAGAGCAGACAATGCACAGAGAGGACTGTGGGGCTGGGTTCACCATGAGACACAATGCCCCCTCACTGGCCCGCAGTGCTACAGGGGACAACACTGGAGACACCGTGTGGAAAGTGTGCCCGGTTTGACACCCCCTCACCCCTCTACACACACACCAGAGCAAAACACAAGGGTAGTACCACAAAGCATCAAGGAGAGCAAAGTCATGAAGGACCCAAGGAATCTGGAAAATAGACCTCAGACTCGGTGGGCAGGGTGTGACACTTCACCAGATCCTACTGAAAAACATTTAGAAGGGTCAGCAGACAGACCTGGCACTAGTTACAGGCTTTTTGTTTGTTTGTTTTTGCTTTTCTCATGGTTACCCATACAAGATAGGCAAGCTAACTGATCCTGAGGAGGAAACAATGGGGCCAACAGCTCCAGGGGCCATGGGAGAGGAGGAGGTGGGAGCAAGGGGTGGGGAACCAACAGACCCACGGACAGAGGAACAGTAAGAGACCTAAAATCAATGGTGAAGAGGGCGCAGAATGCCTGATGCGGTTTAATCAAGTCCAATGTAGCCGAGAGGAAATACTGAGAGTCGAATGAAGATTGAACATGATAGTAGGACAGGAGGAAAGTAAAAGGAAATAGAGGAAAGAACTGGGACGCAAAAGCCATTTATAGAGGTATAGATATAGGCATGCACATATGTAAATATATTAATATATAATGATGAGATATAGGTCTATGTACATATA
>NW_022107432.1:15665399-15674057 GCF_000313985.2 Echinops telfairi | reverse complement strand
GTATAGTGTCTGGATCTTAAAGGCTTGAAGTTAAACAAGTAGCCACCTAGCAAGGAAGCAACAAAGCCCACATGGAAGAAGCACACAAGCCTATGTAATCACAAGGTGTCAACGGGATCAGGCATAAGAAAACCCCCCAAAAAAACAAATATACAAATGCAAATGATGGAGATCGCAGTGGAGACCCAAAGCCCAATTGTAGACAATTGGACATTCATTCACAGAAAGGTCACAAGGGAAAAATGAGACAGGATATAGCATAGCACCAAAGGAACACACCACGTTCCTCTGTTCTTTAATGCTTCCTCCACTCACACCATCATGACCCAGTTCTACCTTGCAAATCCAGCTAGACTGGAGCAAGTACACTGGTACTGTTAAGAACTCTCGACACAGGGAATCCAGTACAGATAAACTCCTCAGGAACAAGAATGGGAGTAGTGATACCATAAGGGGAAGGGGAAGGTGTGGGCAGAAGGGGGAGAAATGGAGAACCGACTATAATTGTCAATGTATAGCACACACACACACACACACGAACAACAGAAATGTGGGCAAAGAGAGACAGCAGATGATGTATGATATTAAAATAATAATAATTTATAACTTATCAGGGTCCACAAGGGTGGGAACGTGAGGGGAGGGAGGGAAAACGTGAGGGGAGGGAGGGAAAAAAGAGGAGCTGATACCCAAGGCTCAAGCAGAAAGAAAATGTTTTGAAAATGATGATGGCCACATATGTACAAATGAGTTTGATACAATTGATGTATGGATTGTTACAAGAGCTGTAAGAGCCCTCAATAAAATGATTTATAAATAAAATATTGAAAGAAAAAAGAAAAGGTAATAAGATTATTCATCCTCAGGCCCGCATAGGAATAATAATTTTATTCTGAAGAGATCATCTAAGTTTTATTAAAGATTTTATGGCAGTTTTAAATTACCTAGACTGCTTAAAGTATGCTAGGAGTCCTAAAATGGAAAGTTCAGGGATTAAGAAATGATTTAAACCACAGAGATCTCACTGGGGCTCTTCCCTGAGAACCGAGAGAAACACAAGGCAATCACTCCTCCAGTTAGAAAGCCCGGTACCTGCACTTCTGCTGTACATAGCTCACCTATGATTCTGTTCACTGAATGTCTTCCAAGATTGGTTCCATTCAAATTGGGGAAAACCAGACAGTGATAGATTGGTGAGATTTTGTAACGATGTTGTTGTTTCTCATTTTATGAATTAAGTGTATTTATATAAGACTCCACGGCCATCATTCAATGTTGCCTCGTGTTGACCTTACGTAGGGTCTCTGAGGCTGGAAATCATT
The DNA here is from genome assembly GCF_000313985.2 of Echinops telfairi. Lineage (NCBI taxonomy): Eukaryota > Metazoa > Chordata > Mammalia > Afrosoricida > Tenrecidae > Echinops > Echinops telfairi. Next base: position 15,672,735 of record NW_022107432.1, on the reverse strand, counting down.
ACAGCAGCAGCTTGCCTCCTCTCTCTGTCAACGAGTGGCTGGTGGGTGGAGACAACCGACTGTGGTTAGCAGTCCAATGTTTACCCAAAAGAGCCATCACAATGCAAACATTTATTAATTGGAAAATAATTTCTAATTAATATTCTCTAATCTATGAACTAAGCATGCTGATACAAAAACAAGTAATCTATGTTTCCCATCCTCAAATTGTCTAAGATCCGGGTGACCATTTCCAAAAGAGGAAGAGATCATCAAAATCAAGGTAGTGATAGACATGTACAAAAGTAATTCAAATGCTCAGAGTCAAGCACAATCCTTGAACCCAGCTCAAAGGTAGGAAAGTCAGGAAGGTCTGACTAAAGAAACTAATCCTAACGGAAGCTCACCACATAAAGAGGAATTCCAAAGTAGGGAGGGGGTTTGAAGAGAGAAATCAATGCCAGGTAAATGATCTCAGGCTAGAGGATTGGGAATGGGCAGAAATATGCCAGATCATTTAATTTCTCATATGCTATTCTAAAGATTTTGAAACTCAACCCAAATACTATGATAGAGGTGGCTTCTCTTCTATACCTACTGTGCTGATCACACTGACCTTAGGGGACTCATGCTGTACTTGACTTCACTTAGCATAATTTCTTCCAACTCTTCCCATGAAAAGACATGTTTCATGTGCTCATCAGAGCTTTGTAGTGATGCATAGTACTCCATTGTGTGTATGTGCCAGAGTTTACTGATCCACTCGTCCACCGATGGAAATTCAGCTTGTTTCCAACCCTTTGTGATTGTGAATTGTGCTACAATAAACATTGGAGGACATACAACTGGCTGTGGTTTATTTCTTACTCCTTCTGGGTATATGCCCAAAAGAGGGATAGCTGGATCATAAGGTAGCTCAATTTATCTTTTTTTAAGTATTACCAGATCGCTTCCCATAGCAGCTGTACATATCTACAAGACTACCAGCAATGTAGGAGAGTTCCTATCTGACCACATCCCCTCCAACATTTGTTGTCCTCTGATTTTCTGATTTGGGCTAGCCTCAAAGGTGTTAGATGGTATCTCCTGGTTGTTTTGATTTACATTTCTCTGATGGCTAATGGGTTGAGATACAGGGACTCCGGAGGAGGTTGGACCAAACCCAAGGAGGTACATGTTGGTCCAATACAAAAATGGGAAAAGGAGGGAGAGAGGAGGGAGCAAAAGATGGGTGGGGGGGGGGGGCATGTGAAAGTGAAATGATGATGGAGGGAGCAGGGCACTAATCTATCCAGGGGGGGAGTACTGGTCTTGTCTCCACAGCATCGGGAGTGGGCTGCAGACCCTACCATGATGCACCAGACCATGAGGACAGCATGGCCACATGGAAGGATGCATGAAAAGAGAGAGCTACAGGGTTGGCCCCAACCAGAGCCAAACTGACCCCCTCCCTGGAAGTGGGTGTGGCGGAGAGCAGAATTGGGGAGAGGGTCCAACATGCCACACCCACACAGGGGCAGGACTGGAGGGAGGAAGAGAAAGAGAGAGTCAGACTGGACCCCACACTGGCTTACCAGCCTCAAAGGATGACATCCCTGTGGGGAGCTAATGGGACACAGAGGGGACTGGGCAATTGACAACAGCACGTGTTATGCTTTCCCCTTACTGGAGCAGACTGCGACAGAGGACATTTCTGTGGTCAAATGGTGGGGAGGCAGTGTGGTCTGAACCACCTAAAACAAAGCAAACCAAGAAGGGAGCATACCAGACCAGCAGCTGGAGCAAAGCAGAGCTATGATGCCCTGAGGAGGCTCCAAGGGGCGCTCCAGACCAGGAGGGGCAGCTCCTGGACAGTCATGAAGGCCAGTGAACAGACCCAGGATTTTTGTATATTTCTTCTCTCTCTCTTTTTTAAAAAAATTATTTTTTCTTATTTATTTACTATTTTCATTGTTTTAATCAGTTTGGGCTATGTCATAGTGGTGTATCACCTCCCTATATAGGATAGGCATGGGAGGCATGCCTAAAAGATAGCAGCTGGACCAATAGTCCAGGGAGACCTGGGAGGTGAGGGCAGTGGGGGTAGGGGATGGTGAGCAGGCTGCGCCATGGACAGAGGAAAAACTGGGTCAATAACAAGGAGGAGACAGCACACTAGCTAAGAGGAGGTACTAAGAGGCAGAAATAAGGGGAAAGTGACAGTGGAGCAGGAGGAAGGTAAAGGAAACAGAGGGAGGACCAAGGAAGCAAAGCAAGGAATAAAGGTATAAACATAGGGTGCACATATGTAAACACATTAGTCCACAAAAATAGAGGTACTGGCCCATGTACATATATTTACAGGGCAATACACTGAGGTAGGGGATGTACTTTGGGCCTCTGCTCATACCCTCCCTCAATACAAGAACACTTTGTTCTAACCAATCGGTAGTCTGAGATGTTCACCCTCCCCACACAATTGCTGAAGACAAAATGGATGCATAAGCAAATGTGGTGAAGAAGATCGATAGTGCCCGGCTAGTAAAATATATAACTTCTGGGGTCTAAAAGGCTTGAAGCTACACAAGCTGCCATTCAGCAGTGAAGCAACAAGTCCACATGGAAGAAGCACACTGCTAGTGCGATCATGAGGAGTCATAGGGACCGGGTAATAGGCATCAGCAGACACATAGCAAGCAAAAACATATTGTTGAGAATGAGGGGGGCTGGAGTAGAGATCCAAAGCCCATCTGTAGACCATGAAACAATCTCCCCACAGAGGGCCCACAGGGAAGGGATGAGTCAACGGGGTGCAGTAAAGCATCAGTGACACACACTATATTCCTCTGGTTCCTTGAGGCTTCCTCACCCCCCACTACCATGACCTCAATGCTGCTTCTCAATTCAGACTAGACCGGAATATGTACACAGGTATAGAGAGGGCTGGGAGCTCATGACATACAGGAACACGACAATCCAGGAACAGGAGTGGGAATAGTGATACTGAAGGGTAGGGGGAAGTGGGGGAGAGGAAGGGAGAAAGGGGGAACTGATCTACACATAACCATACACCCCTCTACAGGGGGAAGAACAACAGAAAACATGGGGGAAGGGAGACAGCGGTTGGTGTGAGAGATGAAAATAATAACAATGTACAATCTATCCGGGGGGCATGAGGGTGGGGGTGAGGCACTGATACAAAGGGCTCAGTAGAAAGTAAATGTCTAGAAAGGAGTATATACACATATGCAAACATACCTGATTCAATTGATGTATGGGTTGTGATAAGAGTTGTATGAGCCCCCAATAAAATGATTTAAATAAATAAATAAAATCACTAAGCTGTAAATAAATAAATAAAAGAGGAAGACATTTTTAAAAAAAGATTCTGAAACTTACCAAAAACTTCATTTTTTGAAAAATTGTAGACCAATAAGTAACATGGTCAAATTTGAGTTTTTAAATCATCACTATGTTATTAGAATAAATTAGAGAATTTATCAGAGTAAATGTTCTGAATTGAATGGTGTCTTTCAGAAATAAGTATTATGAATCCTAACCCCTAAACTCATGGTTGTAATTCAATTTGGGAGTGGTGTCTTATTATTATATTAATGAGGCAGTATCAGTGTAGGGTGTACTTCATATCCATCTTTTTTTTTAGATATAAAAGCTGTTTAACTATAGATATATGAATGAAATTTTAGCTTAATCTTAGCACAAATCTAAAAACAATTAGTTCACATGAAATGGCCCTGTTCAATACTTACCTTTATTAAGAGATCACTGAATATGTGACTGCTATAGCAAAGTGTGGTGAAGAAAGCAGATAGTTCCAGGCTATCAGAAAGAACAGTGACTAGAATCTTAAAGACTTGCCTTAAGACACATAGCCATCTAAGTGAGGTGTCAGCTAAATCCACATGGAAGAAGCACTCCACCCTATGTGATCTAAGGATTGTAAATAATAAAATCCCAGAAGAGAGGAGAGAGTGGTTTTAGTGCTTAAGCTCTGAACACCTATTATGCAGAGACTATGAATAACAATAAAAGACCAAAACCCATTTGCAAGGTCCTCCAAGGGGAATTAAGCCTCTGGTGAGTCAACTCAGACTATGGACCAGGGATGGGAAGAGCCTTGTTACCAGATAGAGAGCATTGTGTGGATCACTGTGTTAGACTAAAATGTGGCACCTGTCATTTAATCTGCCTTTTGGTCCAATGTATACTTGCTCCAATTTTTAATATTTTCTTCTACTTTCTTTTGTATTGAGGTCTTTCTCTGGTTTATTCTGTCATCCTTGTTAACTTGTTTGTTGGATTTTGTTTGGATTTTATATGTGTTTTTCTGTATAAGAAATCCTAAATAGGAAAATGTATAGAGAAAGCAACTGGATTAAGTTTCTTAGGAGCTTAAATGTACCATATACTGCCAAAAGAACAAACACATCAGCGTTGGGAGAAATACAGCCAGAATGCTCATTAGAGACAAGGATAAGAAGACTCCATCTCTTATACTTTAGACCTGTTGTCAGGAGAGATCAGTTCCTGGAGAAGGACATCAGGACATCAAGGAGGGGCAGAAAAAAGAGGAAGATACTCAACAAGAAAGACTGACACAATGGCTATAAAAATAGGCCCAAGCCACCCTGTGGGGAGGTCAGACCGGTCACCCTCCCCACACTATATATTCAGTGCTGTCCTCTGTATGTCTGTGATCTACAGAGCAGACATCATGTCCCAAACTAGGGCCAGCTCTGCAGCCCTCCCTTCAGACTCCCTGCTTCAGGTGGGAATATCATCCTCAAGGCTTATCCCGCCAGGGTGAGGTGTGCTCTCTCTCTCTCTCTCTTTCCCTCTTAGTTTGTTCCCATGTAGACGGGTCACATCAGTCACTCTCCTGGGACTTTATCTTCAGTGGTGCCCTCAGTATCTCTGCCATCTGGGGAGGGGGACGTGGTGACTCAAGCTGGGGCCAACATTGCAGTTCTCTCTGCTACAGAGCCATTCCATGAAGGTCAGTCAGCCTCAAGGGTTGGTGAACCGGAATGAGATCTGTTCTCTCTCTCCCTTTCTTGTGGAGACATAAACAATAGCCTCTCTATGGTTGGATTAGGCCTCTGCTCCCCCATTGCCAACTTTTGTCTTCCTTCTTCCCTTTGTGGGCCTTGAAGGCGTGAAAGAAGAGGATGAGATGTCTACTTAAATCCTACTTCAGTACACAACGGTTTGATCTAATAATGTGTCAGTGTAGGCTATTCATCTTCCCAACACCATTACTGAAGACAAAACAGGTGCATAGGCAAATGTCGTAAAGAAAGCTGATGGTGCCCAGCTATTAAAAGATATAGCATCGTGGGTCTTAAAGCTACCATATGCATACCTTCCTGGGGTGAGGTCCAGGTACTATAGCAGGGACCAGACCCAATCCATTTGGCTGCCTTTGTATTTGCAGCCAAATAATAAGGAGGGGAAAAGACAGAAAGCAAAAGAAAACATGGGTAGCAGGGGAAAAGGGCCCTAATCAATGCAAAGGGAAGGTATTGTTTATAGCTGCACAGCAGAGGGAGAGAGGGACCAGACTTCAACCTGGTGCACCAAGACATGAATGCAACATACCAGCATGAAGCAGCAAACCAATAGAGAGGTCTGTGGAGCCGGCTCAATCCCAGCTATGTACTCCTTCCCCCCCATCCCCCTGCAGAATGTACTACAGAGGACAGTGAAGCTAAACTCAGGGAGAGGGGCACATCTGATGAGAGCAAGTGGGAGCAAACTAAGAGGGAAGGACAAGAACGAGAGAGTGGAACACATCCTGGCCCACCAAGCCCCAAGGACGATATTCCTGCTTGCAGTAGCCTATGCACAGAGAGGACCATAGGGCCAGCCCTGCCAGGAAACTCAATTCCCCTTAGTGGTCCCTAGTGCTATGGGGGACAACACTGGAGACACAGGGCAGGAATTGTGCCCTATCTGGCCCCACCAAAAGAACAGCAAAAGGAGCAAAGCAATCAAGTCCCTGAGGAATCCCAAAAATAGACTTTGAGGGCAGGGTGTGGCACCTTATCAGACTCAACTGGAAAATACTCATAAAAGTCAACAAACAGACCTGGAACTATTTATAAGCTTTTCTATTTTGTTTGTTTGTTTGTTTGTTTTTATTGTGGTTGTTGATCATTTTTTTCCCTTTGTACTTATTATTGTTATTGCATGTGTATTTAGATAAGATAGGTGAGATAATACAGAGGAGAAAACAACAGACTGACAATTCAGGGGTACACAGCAGAGGGAAAGGGGGGAGAAGCAAGGGGGTTTCTGACAATTTTTTTTTTCTAACAAAGGCAAGGGAACAACAAGTTATCTAAAACCGATGGTGAGGAGGGCATAGGATGCCTGGTGGGGCTTGATCAAGTGCAATGTAGCCGAGAGGAATTACTGAAAATTGAAAATTTCTCGAATATGATAGTGGGACAAGAGGAAATTAAAAGGAAATAGAGGAAAGAACTAGGAGGTAAAGGACATTTATAGATGTCTAAATACCGGCATGCATATATGCAAATATATTTATATATAACAATAAGGAAATAGAACTATGTACATGTATTTATATGTTATTAAGGTAGCAGATGGACATGGGGCCTCTATTCAAGTATTCCTTCAACACAAGAACACTTTGTTCTAAGAACCTGACATTCTGTGATGCTCACCTTCCCGACACTGTCATGGAAGACAAAATGGGCGCATAAGCAAATGTGGTGAAGAAAGAGGATAGTACCTAGCTATCAAAAGGTATTCTGAAGTCTTAAAGGCTTGAAGTTAAACAAGTGGCCATCTATCTGAGAAGCAATGAAGTCCACATGGAAGAAGCACACCAGTCTGTGTGATCATAAGGTGTCGAACGGATCATGTATCCAGCATCAAAGACCGAGAACAAAAAATCATACCAATGTGAATGAGGGAAGGACAGATTGGAGACCCAGAGACCATCTGTAGACAATTGGGCATTCCTTCACAGAGGGGTCACAGGGAGGGATGAACCAATCAGGGTGAAGCATAGCATTGATGAAATATATGACTTTCCTCTTGTTTTTTAGTGCTTTAGTGCTTCCTCCACCCCACTATCATGACCCCAATTCTACCATACAAATGCAACTAAAGCAGAGCATGTACACTGGTACAGATAAGAGTCTGCAACACAGGGATTCTGGAACAGATAAACCACTCATGACCAATAATGAGAATAGAGATACCAGGAGGGTAGGGGTAATGTGAGGGTAGAAAGAGGAAACTGATCACAGCGGGGAGAACAACAGAGAAGGGGAGAGAGAGAGAGAGAGAGAGAGAGAGAGAGAGAGAGAGAGAGAGAGAGAGAGAGAGA
>NW_022107432.1:15658425-15665299 GCF_000313985.2 Echinops telfairi | reverse complement strand
GAGCCTTCTTCTACTGCCAGAACTCTAAATTTTAAATTTCTGTTTTTCAAGGCCATTCCTTTGTGGTGCTTCTGTTATAACAGCACTAGATAACTGAAACAGCAGGATAAGGCCGGAGATAAGCAGATGTCAGAGCTAATTAAATGACGAAGGTGAAAACAAAGCTGTGGTTATGAGGACAGAAAAAGAAAGCACAGCTCCTAAGTATTAGATGGGAAACATGGAACGATACTGTGATTTTCACATAGTGTGATGAGGAAGGAAAGTAGGGATTAAGATGACACTGTTATATTTTTGTCTGGTTTATTGGATGAAAAGTGACACCATCAGATAAAATACAGAACAGTGTAGAAAAAAATAAGGAGTAAATAATCTCACGTTATAAATGTTGCGATTAAAGCTGAAATTTATCAAAAGTAGGAAAACATTTAGAGACAACAGTTATGGCTTGAATGGTGTCCTTCCAAAAGATATGTTGAAGTCCTAGCTTGTGGTACCTGTGAATGTGAAATTGTTTGAAGATAGCCTTTGCAGATGCAATTATTCAGATTAATATGAGGTGATACTGGAATAGGAGAAACCTTAATTTATTATTCTTGTAGTGCTTATTTAAAAAGAGACATAGAGAAACAGCTACTGAGAGAAGATGGTTATGTGAACCTGGAAGCTGAAACTGAGCAAAGCATCTACAAACCAAGGAATACCAAATATCTCAGGAACCACCAGAAGCGAAAGGGATGATCTTCCTCTAGAACTTACAGAGAGAGCTGGGTCCTGCTGACGACTTGGTTTTGGCTTTCAATTCTCCTGAACTTTGGGAAATTAATTTTCCATCGTTTTAAGCAACTCAGATTTTAGTACTTCATTATAGCCATTATAGCACCCCTGGAAAAGTAATAGGGTTTCTTGGTGGTACCGATGTTTAAGCATTTAGCTACTAAATAGAAGGTCGGTAGAAGGAATCTACCCAATGCACCTAGGAAAAAAAATGCCTGGCATTATTTAAGAGTAAATTAAACAGTATCATTTAATATTCTTTAAAAACCTCTATTAAGCAAACTATCAAAATGTGAAGCTATTGGTTTTTTTTACCTATCCCCCCTCTACTTCTATTATTTTCTAAAGGTAGTATTCCCATCTCTCTAACCCTTCCCTGAAAACACCAGTACTCTTCAATTTACATCATGTCAAAATGGTAATTTGGGAACCACCAAGGAACCTCTGTTAAATTGTGTTCCTTTTAACCATTCTTTGAGTTTGGGGAACAAAGTGAATAGAGAAAATTTTCTAGTGAAATTACTGCAGGACAGCCCTGCTACCCTCAAAGTATGAGCTAGTATGATGGGGTTGGAAATTACTTGCCTCAATTTTTCTGGTCTTCATCTCATCAGTGCAGTTTCAATTTCCTAAAATGTCTTCCTAACAAACATCATGATCATCCTACGTCCTTCAAGAAAATATATCAAGATTACTTCTCTGGGGTCCCATAAAATAGTTACCACAGCTTACTGTGCAGTCCTCTCTGCCTTGAATTTAACTGGTCTCACACGCCCGCTCAGAAGGTGTTTTTGACTGGATCTTGCTCTCTGCATTAGATTGGTAAAGTCAGTATGAATTGGTAAATGATTCATTCTATTAAATCATCTTCAGTATCTTTAATCTTGCTGAAAATTCTGGTGCATGGTTTCATTTTTCCCACAATGCTGTTCCCATTGAGCTGAAAGCGTTCTGAGGACCAGATATTCATTTCAAATTGAAAATGACAAACCATGTGACATCTCAACTTCAGTTAGCTATCACATCTACGGTCACTTTATGGTTTTCTATCAATAATTTCTATATTTCTATGACACTTTCTTCATTCATGCCTCCCATTGAGCTCTTCTCTTACTTTCTCAAAATGCTGGATCCATCTAAAATATGTTCCTTTCTTCAGGGGCAGCATTCCTGGAAATTTGTTGCAAGGCTTCAATGATTTGAAAAGATGTACAGTTGAGTTTTGTTTAAAAAAAAAAGTAATGTTAGCCTTGACCTCAAAATCACTCTTTTCCAAGGTACCACAATGATACTGACAAGATTACTGAGTAACTTGTCTGCAACTGTGCACTGATTACAGAAGGATGTTTAAGCATGTTTTATTTGGAATACATTTGCAAATGTATGAACAAGAACTCTAGCAGCAATATTTTTTACTTACATTTGACAATGCTTCTGAGAGCCCACACCCATGAAAACCCTGTGGACTGTAACTCTACTGTGCCACACACGGCGTCACCCGGAGTCAACATTGATGCCATGGCAATTTGGGGTTCTGTTTTTACTGCTGTTGTTTAGTTTGGGTTTGTTGTTTGCTTGTTTGTGGGAAAATAACACAACACCCAAGTCAAAATGTCTATTTAACAGAAGAGAATAAAGTACGGTTGCAGACTAAAGACATCAATGTAGACATGTTTAGGCCAGCCAAGATCTAGGAAATGGAACATAACCAAGAAATTAAGGGTTGGGCAGAGGTGTTCATCACAACAGTTATGACCAATGGTTTTCAAAATTACCTAAATTATCTAAACAGTTTCCATTGATAATCCCTACTATCTTTATTTTCATCTGAAATATGGCAATAGATGTTGATATTATTAAAGTACTTACACTGTAAACCCCATAATTTGCAACTTTAAATTTCCATTGCATATTTATCTACCTGAAATTTAATTTCTAAATATAATTCTAATAAAGATTTGCTAATATTCTTTCCATAATTAAAGGTTTTCTATTCAAACATGTATATGGTTCTCTTGTTTGAAAAGCTTCCTAAAAACAATTTATCAAAGAGTACCAGCTATTTATTGAAAGGAGAACTTTGCAAGTTTGGATGCAAGGGACCAAAATACAACAACAGGTTTATTACCAGATGAACAAAAATAATAAACAAGGTGCCCTCTGCTTCGTGATGCAATGGTTATTTGTATCCAGAAGACCATATTGCAAAAATCTACACATAAAGATGTTTTGAACAGTTTTCCTTTGGAAAATCAGTTATATATTTCTCATACTTATTTGCACATTAAATCTCTGCTCTTGTCCTTGGCATTTCACATCTGGTATTACAAATCCCATTCCTCAGCACCTGTCTTAGCCTTCTCTTCAATCTGTCCAAAATGCTATAGCTGAAACAATCTTTAAAATTTCTTCTTTAACCATATTATTTTTTCCCTTAAAGTTACTAATAAATGCAATCATTATGTCTCAAAATAAATTTTTTCTGTGAGCCCTCAGGGATATTCAAGTACCATCTTATTAGCCTTCACATAAATAATAGTATAGTACCCAATCACCAACACAGTTTGTTTCTAATTGTAACGAAATATCACTTATTGTGCTGTGCACAATTGACATAGGACTATAAATATTTAGGCCATTGGTTTACATTAAGATTCTTCAAGTCTGTGAAAAAGGGTATTTATAGAGGTCTAATACTGGCATGCACATATGTAAATGTATTTCTATGGGAAATAGATCCATGTGCATATATTTATAGGTTTAGTATTAAGACAGCAGGTGGACATTGGGCCTCCACTGAAGTACTTACTCAATGCAAGAACACGTTGTTCTATTAAATTGGCATTCCATGATGCACACCCTCCTGACATGATTGCTGAAGAAAAATGTGTGCATAAGAAAATGTGTGACTTTAGGGGGGTTGAGAACCACTGCTCTAAACGTTGTCATTGGATAAATTGTGCCCTTTTGGTCTCAAAATGCCGATGGCTCTAAGGTGTAGGTCTCTCTAGAATGACTGTTCTTACCCATCAGTCTATCATTTGGCTTAGATTGACAACAATGGGTTCAAATATAAGAACAATTGTGAGGATGGCACAGGACTGGGGGTGTTTTGTTCTATCACACACAGGGTCGCTATGAGACGGAACTGACTTGATGGCACTAAACAGCATTGTTTGGCTGAACATTGAGACCCAGAAGTGAGTTCATTTGCATATCAGAAGGGTGACTAGGGACCACAGTCTCGGGTGTCCCACCAGTCTCTATCCAACCAGAAATATTGGTCTCTTTTATGATTTTAAGTTTTGGTTCACTTTTTTCCTCCAACTCTATCCATCTATCTATCCTTGTAATGTGACCCTTTTCAAAGGATCATATTAGGATCGCTGGGCACCATCTAGTTCTTCTGGACTCAGGGTGGTGGAGGCTGATGTTTGCTTGGTCCATTAGTCCATTGGGCTAATTTTTTTCCATGGATGGTTGATGTTCATCCTTCTTCTCTTCTCTGAACTGGGAGACACCAATCGTTGCATCTGGGTGACTGTTCACAAGCTTTTAAGACTTCATTTGCTGCTCACCAAAGTATGATGTAAAGCATTGTCTTGTGGACTATTTGCATATTCCTTCAATGATCTGTTGCGCATTCCCTTACTTATATGCTTACTTATTTTGTACTTATTTTTGCTCCATTAGAAAATAAATCATGGACTGTCAAAAGAACAAAGACATCACTCTTAGAAGAAATGCAACCAGAATGCTCCTGAGAAGTGGCAATGAGGAGACTATCTCTTGCTGCTGTCGTTCAGAAAAGTCCAGTTGCGATCGGACATTATGCTTGGTGAAATAGAGGCCAGCAAAAGTGAGGGAGTGGATAATTTGAAAATAAGAACCTATAGACTGAAGAACATGCCACCTATGATCCTGAAGCCTGAAAAATGTCATTCAAATTAAGTGAGAAGATTATGAATAGTGCTGTCCCTCACCTGCTAAGATGAGGGCATTGTCAAAAAATTTGGGTAAAATATTCATGAAATTCTTGGTATTCCTCAGAAGGAATATTAAATGTAACTCTTCTCTCCATGTAAAGTTTATATCTTGAATACATAATTTTATAAAACAACAACAAAAAAAGAAAATGTGGTGAAGAAAGCTGATAGTGCCCAGCTATCAAAAGATATAGCATCTGGGGTCTTAAAGGCTTGAAGATAAACAAGCGGCTATCTAGCTCAGAAGCAGCAAAGCCCACATGAAAGAAGCACACCAGCCTGTGTGATCATGAGGTGTCGAAGCAATCAGGTATCAAGCATCAAAGAACACACAAAAAAATATTACTATAAATGAGGGTGGGTACAGAGCGGAGACTCAAAGCCCATCGGTAGGCAACTGGACACCCCCTTACTGAAGGGTTGTGGGGAGGAGATGAGCCAGTTAGGGTGCAGAGTAGCATGATGAAACATATCACTTTCCTCTAGTTCTTAAATGCTTCCACCCCCAACCCCCACTATCATGATCCCAATTCTACCTTACAAATCTGGCTAGGCCAGAGGATGTACACTGGTACAGATAGCAACTGGAAACAGGGAATGCAGGACGGATGACCCCTTCAGGACCAGTGGTGAGAGTGGCGATGCCTGGAGAGTGGAAGGAATGTGGGGTGGAAAGGGGGAACCAAATGCAAGAACTACATATAGGCTCCTCCCTGGGGGATGGACAGCAGAGACGAGGATGGGGAAAACATCTGACAGGGTAACATATGACAAAATAATAACAATTTATGAATTATGAAGGGTTCATGAGGGAGGGTGGAGTGGGGAGTGAGGGGAGAAAATGAGGAGCCAATATTAAGGGCTCAAACAGAAGGCAAAAGTTTTGAGAATGATGATGGCAACAAATGTACATATGTGCTTGACACAATGGATGTATGTATGGATGTGATAAAAATTGTATGAGCCCCCAATAAAATGATTAAAAAAATATTCTTCAAGCCTTTCACTCAATTTTATTACTTTCTATCTGTTGGTTAACTCTGATACCATACTTATTTTAAGGTGGAAAAACTGATAGCCAAGGAGTAGTTTAAGGGCTTGTACAATTCATTCAGAGTTCAGATGAGTCCAGAATTCAGTTCTCAACTGACAACTGAAACGCAAAGCATTCTCTACTAAAATAAAATAGTGTGCTTAATAATACTGTGCATTCATGTCCATAAAACGAAGATTAGTATTACTGTGTGCCTGGAGTAAATTCAGCACTGGGCTGAGTAAATTAGATAGATAGTTCCCTTAAACATCACACCAACGATATCATTTTCCTTCAACACACAGAGGGTTTCTGAGACAATAATATGACAACATAAAAGCAAAAATAGTATAATTTATTGATAATGAGAAGATAAATTCAAACTGTGTTTAATCCCATAATCTGAGCTCTGTCCATCTAACTACCCTGTCACACAGAGTGGCATTTCCGGTATATCTCCATTTATTACTCTCCCTTAATAGATATTTTTCTTCTTCTCTATCTTAAAAAAAACCCTTTTTATTGTTAATTGGGAGGTTTATAGAGCAGATCGAAGTTCAACTCAACAATTCATGTAAACTTCGTTTGTCTCATTGATTACAATCCTCACAATGTATCGTTACATATCCCACTCTGTCCCTGTGCTTCCGGTTTCCATTCTTCCTTCTTCCCTAACCCCTCTGAAAGCTGTCCTTGGAGAAATGTTGTCCTTTTGATCTGAAATGGGTGATTGTTCTCAAGTGTGCATACCTCATTAATGTTTTCATTCTCTGTATAGGTCTATCCAATTTTTAGCTGAAAATTGAGCCACGGGGGAGAGTTCAGTTTCAAGTCTGAAGGATGACTAAAGGTCACAGTCTTTGGGGTTTTACCAGACTCTATTCAACCAATAAGCCTAGGCTTTTAAAATTTTTTGAGTTTCATTCCATTTTTCCTCCACTTTATCCAGGTTCTTCAAATGTGACTACATAGGATGTGGACTATGGTAGTGTCCTTGGTGGTCCCTGGTAGTGACCTCGGTGGTCCCTGAGACCATGGTCCTCATTTCTCAGGCTCAGTAGCTCCTTTGATAATGACT
>NW_022107432.1:15655767-15658080 GCF_000313985.2 Echinops telfairi | reverse complement strand
AACCGGAAGGAAATATATATATATATATAATTAAAAGGGAGGTGGAAACAAAGGAAAAGAAGGGACAGGAGCAAGATCCCCACAGGAGAAAATCGTGGGGAGCAAGGCATCAGCTAGGGGTTGTAGCCTTGCTAGTCAAAGAGTTCATGAGGTAGGATGTGGGTGAGATACCCAGTCTTCTGGGTTTCTTCTGGCTTAGATGTCTGAAGTCAGGACACTGAGTTTGAAATTGTCCATGCCAGCTCAGGAGTTGAATAAAAAGAACTCTTTTGGACTCGTGGGGCAGCCGGTGGGAATGGCTGGCTGTGAAAGGGTTTCTTGCCAACACAGCGGTGGTCAGGAAGCTCGCACTGTATGTTCTGTGCCTCCAGACACAAGCCTGGTGTGCCAGGTATACATCCATAAGCATGAGGTTCTGACCTCAGGCAGAGCCAAAGTTGTGCAGGTGGGGTGTTCCTGGCCACTGAGTGGGTGAGGGTGGAGCTGTCCATGCTACTATCCCCCAGCAGGAGGTAAGGAACAAGTGAATTGTGCCTGTTGCCAGCCAACCATGTGTGTTTATATTTTCAGGCTTTTATCACTTGCTGCTTCCAAAAGTTCAAGATGGCACACCAAGTCAGGCCAGCCACAACTCACCCATCTGTCTCCTTTCTTGCCATTTTTGTTGTTTTCAGCTGCTTCTCTTATTATCCAATCCATTTCTCTATCCTTCCCTCTGAAGCTCTGGGTTCCAGGATTATCATCCATATCTATTGCATTTGGCCTTCCCTGTCTCTGTTGTAGCCGATCTATGAAGCATCTCTGCCTACTCTTCCATTTTGCTTGAAGTTCAATAGCTGTTTTGTGAGTGACTAATAGTCAATCAAAATTCTTTGCTATTGAGTCAATTCCAACTCATTTTGCACAGAGCACGAGTACAACTTTCCCTATGGGTTTCCAAGACTATAAATCGTTACCATAGCAGAGACCTTGTGGTTAGCAACCCAATGCATAATCTATTACTCCACCAGATCTCCTTAGTAATGGTTATTTGTGATTTTAATTGTAGAATTAAAAAGAACTCACTGCCAGTGAGTAAATTCTCTTTAGGGTTTCTCAGGTTCTAAATCTTCACAAGAGCAGAATGGTTCATCTTTCTCACTTGGAGCAGCTGGTGGGTTTGAAATAAGAGAAGAAAAATTTAAAATAGATGTGTAAATTAGTTACATATCGTGTTTATTGGATTATATACCGGATATACTCAAGTATAAGCCAACCTGAATAACAGCTGAGGCTGATATTTTACCACATTTACCTAATTTTACCACAAAAACTGCATTTAAAATTGTGCTGTAAATCTCAACTTATACTCTAGTAAATAGGGTAATAACAACCATATAGTTGTACAAGATATTTATCATTTAAATGCATTAGAAGTTACATGGTTAGTAATTGAGTTGAGGCTTTTTCCAATCTTTCTCTTTTTTTAAAAAGAAGTACTGCTTCATCATCAAAATAGGTATTGATGTAGTTTCACAAATACTATTCACTACAATATTAAAGCCAAAACACCAGAAAGTTTGAGAAATTCGGTGACTACAGAAACGCCCCAGCAGCACAGCAAGCAAAGGTGCTCGTTGTAGCAGCAAGTATAGACCGAATCACATCATCCGAACAGCTGTTGTGATTGGCTAATAATCACAGTTCTGACCGGAGCTCCTTAGAAAGTTCAAAGAGTAAATTAGCATCACCTTTTCGCTTTGTAGGTATAGTGATGCAGTTACGTTAGGCTTATGAGACGATTTTGTTGTTATAACCAACTACGGGGATTTTTATTTAAGGGTAACAAATTTCTGCTGAAATATTACAAGAAAATTTTACAGACAGTCATTTTCATGCTACTTCTCTGGTAGTGTCACAGGATTCGGTCCACACACCAACCCTCCTTCATCCCTTTAGCCATACCACGAATGAAATAAAAGAAATAATGGAACTCTGAGTGTTAGACATCAGAAAGCATTGTCCTTCCGGCAAGAAGTACAGACTTTGAAAGTAGAACCTAATAAAGTAATTCGTATGCCTGTTTCGTAAGTGTGTGTCAGTTACGGCAATGAGAAAGAGGTGTTGGAAATGAATGACATATTGTTAAATGAACTGAAAATCGAAAGTGAACTTGTACCAATTAAAAACATGCATTGGCTGTTTTTGTCATTGCGGCTAAGTGAGGCACAATCAAATCCATTCCCACCTTCTTCCATTGTATGAGTATCATACAATGCCACATTAGCAGAACAAACATTTCCAGTATTAAGGTAAGTTATAAGTAGAGGACCA
>NW_022107432.1:15648810-15654776 GCF_000313985.2 Echinops telfairi | reverse complement strand
AAACCCAGTTACCAAGGAATTGGTTTTGAATCATTATGAGCCCAAATGAGCCCTCATAGTGTAGCATTTAAGCCCTCAGCTGTAAACAGAAAGATCGGCAATAAAAGTCACCAGCTGCTCTGTGGCCGTCGGCTCCAGAACAGCCTTGGAAACAAACACTTGGGGACAATCCGACCCCGTCCTGTATATGAGTTTGAATCGACTCAAAAGCAATGGGATAAGCCAGCAATTGACTGACGTTTCCTTAACACATGGATAGTTTTTGAATGACTGACTTCATTGAATACCGATACTATGTCCTATCATTCTGCATTATTTTAGCACATATTTCATATAGTAGTATTTATAACAGGTTTAAATAACTTAGTTTTCAACTGTGGATTTAAGAAGTCTTTTTTCTTGGTAAATTCAAAATCCATTTGAAGCATATGGGTTCATTATTTCAATCCAAATTCATCTTTTTCAAGTTTAAATGAATTGGTTGTGAAACATGAATTTAGAAAGGCAAAAAGACTAATCAAAGAAGCTCCTAAAACTTTTCGCCCCTGGAGAAACATATGGATGTTATTTAAAATCAATTCAGAAAAAGACAGGTTGAAATTTCTTTTTTAGATCAAAGCTTGCTTTTGCAATACTACATATTGCATGATTATTAGATGATATGCATCAGATGGGCCTCATGGTAGCAACTGACAGAAACTGACGGTGGCTGATGTAAGCAAATAATTTTTTTTTTAAAAAAGCTCAAGAGCTCACAGATTTGAATCACTATGAAGACTGAAACAGGACAGAATCAAGAAATAGCAGTATAGCAAGAACTACAGCCAAAACCCATCCAGGCAATTTAGGTAATGAGGAACACTGTTGCTACTACCACTAAGGTATGGGTCCCATCTTTAATCAGCCCACGTGACTGACAACGGATACTGGACCATCAACTTCCAGTACCATCCCCAGGAAACAGTTTCTACTTCCCTCATTTCATTTTGATTAAGATCCAGGGTGAATGATCTGATTGGCTGAGCTTAGACCACAATATGGTGCATGTATAAAATGGAAGGTGGCTCAGATGCTGTACACCCAGTTTTAAAGGTGAATATTGACAACATCATTATCTAATGTATGATACTTTGTTAAAATTGCTCTTCTTTGGCACTTAATCTCTGTTTTTTGTTTTTTTGTTTTGTTTTTATAATTCTTTCATCTTTCTTTAAAATAAGCCTCTAAGATATATCGTCCTAAGTATTTAAAGTCCTTCCTCATCCCTCAGGACTGAAATATTTCTGAACTATACATGAACAAGTCCAAAATAATGCTGGCTGTGTTAGACAGGGTTCTCTAGATAAACAAAACCAGAATGCTTATAATTGTATACATATTTATACAGGTAGATAGCTAGATGATAGATAGATTAGATAGATAGATAACATAAGAAATAAATTTAATTACATTATAAAGCAGTAAAAATGGCTCAG
This sequence comes from Echinops telfairi, assembly GCF_000313985.2. NCBI lineage: Eukaryota > Metazoa > Chordata > Mammalia > Afrosoricida > Tenrecidae > Echinops > Echinops telfairi. Next base: position 15,653,301 of record NW_022107432.1, on the reverse strand, counting down.
TACAACTCACTCCATGAGACAGCTGTGAGACACTGTCAGTCCTTCAAGTCTTGAGGGCCTCCAGGTAGTCCTCTGCAGAGCAATTCAGGCTATCTGGGCACAGGCAGCAAACAGCAAGGCAGGTCACCAACAGTCAGTCAGATGACAGGTTCCAACAGTCCCCAGCTCAAGAAATGTAAATTCCAATGGTGTGGTGAAGCAGGTCTTGAAGGAACCTCAAAGTACAGCAACACAGTCCATGGGTTAGTTGTCCCACAGGTAGTGTAGCTTGAAAATTGAGGCAAAGAACAAGCAAGGCAGCCGCACACTGATCCGATGATCAAAGAACAAGAGACAAAAAAGGCGAGGCTTGCTGAGCCATTTATCTCTATGCCCTTCAGTTAATCCCACATGTGTTTATTGGCCAGGTTGGCACAATAAACTAACTACCTCACTGGCTCCTGGAGATAGGACAGCCAGGAGTAGTATGCTATCTCTATAAACATAATGAGACCAGAATGTTTTATATCTTTCCGTCTCATACCATCAAGCCCCCACCATAGTTCCAGATGGTTGTCAGAAGCCCATTCAGGTCAGCATTATTGAAAAAATAGGATGGTGAACATGATGTTTCAAGAGTTATCTTGATTATCTGACTATACCTAACTCCATACTGCCGAGAAGGAAAGTTGGTGTCCCCTATAAATCACTGTTTGCACAAAATATTTTGACTGCCTGATGTAGTATGATTCAGTGCCCTAAGTATTACAAAATTATCTTACCAATTAGCAACATAGAGGACATTCCAAGGGCAATTTTCCAGGAGTTGACCTAGGGTGATATGCTGAGGTTGACCAACCAGTCTTGAGGTGATAACTCTTTTCTACTAAGGTATTCAATTTAAGGAGGTCTCTCTCTTGAAGAGGCGATGGCATGAGACATTGGGTACAAAACCCAGTTACCAAGGAATTGGTTTTGAATCATGGTGACCCTCTATATGCCAGCAGAACTGTGCTGTATAGGATTAGCAATAGCTGATTTTTCAATAGTAGATCACTAAGACTTTCTTCTATGGTGCTTCTCAGGCAGACTCGAAACCCCAATGCTTCTGCTAACAGCGGAGCTCCTAAACCCAGGGACTCCGCCATTGATAAGACCCTCGGCATCCTTTCCTGGGAAGAACCATGCTCATAGCTGTAGTTAAGTGATCACCAGCAGATGTTTGCCTCCCAGCCTACTTCACCTTTAAACAAAATCTACAGTTATTTCGGAGAAGTGTGTCTCTCAACCAAACCTTTGTGTGTGTGTGTGGCTGATTTCATTTTAGGTTGTGGTCCTAAATAACTTAACCCAACTAGTTTATCTCACTAAGCCTGTCACAGTACCTGTTTTAGATAAGGCCATGTAATAAAAACCATGGCAAGAAGACACTTTTATAGGACATTTCCAGGAATTTTTTTTTCTTTCTCATGAAAGCCATGAAAGGCAGTGAGAGAGGGGATGGCTTTCTGTCTCTGGTTTAATGGGAAATTGTGTGTTTGTGGAGGTGTTCTATTTCTTTTTACTATGATGAGGCTGATTTGAATGGCAGCAACAAATAGGTGAGAGCAAAAGTATTGAGAAAAAATAAATAGAATTCAAGCTATAAACTTAAAGACACAAGAATCTTAAATCAAACAGTTCCTCTGACCTTGCCATTCCTCTGTGTTTTGTATTAAGTAGGAAATAATGCTATGCTTGTTTAAGCCAATTTGAGATGGGATTTCTGTTCCTGACAATAAGTATTATTAATGTGATTTCTCAAACGAGAAATCCAAGGCATAGGAGATGTAAATAATTTGCTACTCTCACCTGGATTCAACAGCGGATCTCTTTGAGTGCCTAAATGACATATTTTTATCTTAAAACATGCAGATACTAAGTTAGATGTTTCTTATTAAACTTATTCTGCATCCTAGGCCACAGCCGGTTTTGTGCTAGCAGCATACTAAAGTAGCAGTTTCTTATCAAATTGACTCTGCATCCCAGGCTGCTGCAGCATACCATGACCTTCAGATAATAAAAATTTCTTGTGGCATCATTCATTTTTTAATTCTTTGATTTAGGAGAAAAGAAGTTCTGGATACCAACAGAACTGCCATTGAATCTAGTTTGGAAATAGGCGAGCCTTAAAAGGGTGAGGACTGAACTGACCAGTATGTCCTCCTCTCCCTTAGGCACTTCACAAGCATTATTGTATTTTCCTCCAAACACATATGGAGTGAAATAGATATTGAATTATTCTGAGATTCCTGAGCAGTTCCATATTTTAGTTTTAAAAGCTAGACACAGCTTAACAACAATTAATTGAATTTAGTCTCCAGTAGAAATTGCTCCAGTAAGCTTAGCTGTATTTATCAAACATCATGTTCTATACCATCTCAATTATATTCATACAGGGAAAAAAATATCTATTACTTATGTCCCCAGAAAGAAAAAGGTGAAGTGTAACTGTGGGGAAAAATATTTTCAATTATTTTCATACTGTGAGCCTATTATAAGTGCAAAAAAGATTAAAGATGGAGCATCAAGGTGTGTATTTAAATGACTACAAATAGCTGTTTAACTAGAGCTGCCCAGGGTGCATCAGTAGCTCCTAAATGATCAAAGGCTGTTGCTGCAGGCAAGGTCCAAAACCGCCTGTTTACATAAAGGTGACAGCACTGATATTGTGCATGTGCACTGATATTTCTTGAAAAATATTTTTCAAATGATCTATCCAAAACTGACAGAAGGCAAGCAGATTGAGAGTTAAGTTTGTATTTCTGCAACCAACTCATCGATTCTCCTAGCACAGAAAAGTGCTAATCACTGAGGACAGTTTATGACTCCCATGCCCTGTCATCGTTATCTACAGGAACAAGAAATTTGAGGTTAGATTAGAGCTTAAAGCGGCAACCTGTCACTCACTCTGGACAGCCTCAAGCAAGACTGTGACATAGGATAGGGTTCTTTTCTGTCCCAAATCTATCTTAAGACCCACCTTTATATGAAAGCTGTAGTAAACTGACTGTACAGGTGTTATACTTGGGGTTTTCTTCTGCCATATGACATCATACTTAGTATTTACTTGTGCTTTATATAATAAAATAATTCCTTTTTATTCTGTTTTGTTCCTTTTCATCTCGGTTAAGAACACAACATAACTTTACTTCATAAATGGAATTGAAAACCTACTGATATCTTATGATATCCAGCTTGAAAATAACCCAAGATAAATATCTATTAAATATGCCATGTTCCTACTCAGTAATTTATATGACAATAGGAATAAGAATGACTGAAAGTTATTTCAATAGGATATCATTTAGTTCAGGGAGGAATATAAAATATCAGAAACTCTGTACGATATCAGAGAAGAATCTGCCTGAATTTAGAAGATTCTTCTTCTTCTCCCCTAAGCCAGTATTTTCTTCTTCTTAAGCTATAAGGAAGTTAATGATAAAACCACTTATCCTCAGCTTCCTTATAGCTAGATGTGGTCAAGTTGGAGTAATGCACCTAACTGCCAAGCTCTGTATGTAACTATTCCCATTTATGACCCTCTAACACAGTGGTTCTCAACCTTCCTAATGCCACGACTCTGTAATACAACTCAGCATGTTGGAGGGACACCCCCAACCATAAAGTTATTTATGTTGCTATTTCATAACTGTAATTTTTTTTGTGTTATGAATCAGGCGACCCACAAAGGGGTCATGACCCACAGTTTGAGAACTACTGCTCTACCACATATTCCCTGACTTGATGCAAGTTAATTACACAGTGATCTGTGTACCCATCATACAGAACATACATATGTACACTTGTCTTATCTAGGCTGCCCCCCTCTATCCCTCTTCTTTATAGACCTAACTTCACATAATCACTAAGTAGCCTACTGTTTTATTTGAGTTTTTTTTCATGTCTGAAAAAAAGAAAATGAACAGTATTCTTATTATTGGTCATTAAATTGAGGTTCTGTTTCATTACTAATTTGCCTTTAAGTGAATTCTGGTATCCATACTGGGGGAGATTTTCAAAAATCTGACATTCTTGAAGAAGACTGTTATTGAATAAAAAAGTTGGCAGGATAGGATCAACGAATGTACAGAACTAGGAAACATTTTATATATATATATATAATTTTATTGGGGGCTCTTACAGCTCTTATAACAATCCATACATCAATTGTATCAAGCATATTTTAACATACGTTGCCATCATCATTTTCAAAACATTTTCTTTCTACTTGCGCCCTTAGTATCAGTTCCTCTTTTTCCCCCCCTCCCACCTTCCCACCTCATGAACCCTTGATAAATTATAAATTATTATTTTCATAGCTTACACCATCTGCTGTCTCCCTTCACCCATGTTTATGTTGTTCATCCACATTTCTGTTGTTTGTCCCCCTGGGGTGGGGAGGTGGCTATGCATCAATCATTGTTATGGGTTTCCCCTTTCTCCCCCTTCTCCCTCTGCCTTCCACCTACC
>NW_022107432.1:15633794-15648518 GCF_000313985.2 Echinops telfairi | reverse complement strand
ATGGGCTTTGGGTCTCCACTCCAACCCCTCCTCCCATTAACATCAATATGATTTGTTTGTTTTGGGGTCTTCTGATGCTTGATACCTGATCCCATCAACATCTTTTGATCACAGACTAGTGTGCTTCTTCCATGTGAACTTTGTTGCTTCCCCGCTAAATGACCACTTATTTAATTTCAAGCCTTTAAGACCCCAGATGCTTTATCTTTTGATTGCCAGCACCATTAGCTTTCTTCACCACATTTTGACTTTAGCAATTGTCAAAATGGTCCTCAGGAAGGTGAGCATCACAGAATGCTAGGTTATTAGAACAACATGTTCTTGCTTTCAGGGAGGACTTGAGTAGAGGCCAAATGTCTGTCTACTACATTGATACTTAACACATAAACATATGTACATAAACCTATATCACTATCATTATACATTAAGATACATATATACATGCCTAGATTTGTTTCTCTATGAATGTCTTTTGCCTCCTAGTTCTTTGGTGTTATGAAACATTTAAACTCATTTTCTCCCACTAATATGGAGGAACATCAGAATTTGTGGAAAATGAAATTAACAGATAATGACATTTATCATGAATTTTTTCTGTGATGCGTTATGAATGATGCACATAGAAAATTATCAAACCCCAGATTCTAGCACAAAGGAACCCCCAAAGTGCCTCAGAAATGTTTATTGTGAGAATATATATCCAAATATCATATTGGCTATAGGAATAATTTGTCTAATGAAAAAAGCAGCAGAAAGTTATTTTCAAGGGTCTCTGTGAAAAAGTATAATGCATTTTGGGCCTGGAGAACAATGGTTTCAAGCAAAATTAATTGTACAATATTGATAATTGACTAAGGATTTCTAAACTCAGTTTCAATATGTGAAACATACTGCTTTTATATAAACAATGCACCATGCCATAATTAAAAATAGGCTATTAAACCACAATCATGTTGAAAATACCTTAGTCTTCAAAGAGAATAAAAGGTACAATGTTTGAGTAAATCAACCAAATTTTAAAAATATTCTGCCCTCTAAATATTGATCTCAATATAATTTTATTAAAATTTGTCACTGTTGGAACTGAAACACTGGATAAAGGAGAAACATATTAATCCATTTATATTTATAGAAAATGATTTAAAAATGAATCTTCAATAAATTCAAGACTATTATTAAAGTAATCTCTACTTAATTCCAAATTACAGTTTTTTAAAAAACATTTTTGCAACACTTGTCAACATTTTTTTTTTTACTTTATAAGTTTAAATTTCCAATCAAGGGCCAAAGGACACAGTAGATTATTTCTCTTCTTACTGAGAATCTTACTCAATCACTATTGTAAAAATGTAATCAACACCTACTTACATCTGTAACTACAGAATGGTCCTGTACATTAAGGAACTAGAGACTTGGGAGACGTGAAATAAACATTTGGCTGAATTAACTGACCAACTAAATAGGAAACATCCAGCTTCATGCCTATCCTAAAGATATTCCATTTCATTGGATGTAGACATTATCTAACAAAATCACTAATATCACACACAAGTAAAATTTTGCTGAAGATCATTCAAAAACACTTCATGGCCATGTAACTTTCAAACTCCAAAGAGGAAGTGGGACAAACGATATCATTGCTGTGTCAGCTAAAATTTACCTGACAGCAGAAAATAGCAGAAATAAATTTATTTGTGTTTTATTAACTATGCAAAGGCACTCAACAGTTTGGCCCAGACAAATTATGGTTAACATTATGGAGAAGGAAATTCCAGAGTATGTATTTGTGCTCCTGTGAAACCTGTCCACAGACCAAACAGAACAGGGCATACTACAACATGGTTTAAAGTTAGACAAAATTGGCATCAGGGTTGTTTTCTTTCGCCATATTTATTAAATCTGTTTGGTGAGCCAACAATCCCAGAAATCGGACTACAAAGAGAAAACTCATATTGGAGGAAGACTCCTAACCACCTGTGACATGACAGACAGCACAGTCTGTCCTGCTTGAGGCACCTACGGATGAAGAGCAAAGACAGCAGTCTTCAGTCTGTATTTCACCTCAACATAAACTAACGAAAAAGAAACCCCCAATACAACACTTCCCTGCCATTGCTTCATTTCCAAAGCATAGCGACTTTGTAAGTCAGAGTGAAGCCGCCCCTGTAGTTGTCCAAGACTGTAAATCCTTATAGCACTAGAAAGCCTCACATTTCTCCTGTGGAGCAGCTGGTGATTTTGAACTGCTAACCTTTAGCCCACTGGGTAACCCACAATGCCATCGATGTTCACACCGATGTTAAGATAAGTAAACACAAAGTCCTCATAAGTGGGATAATAAACAACATCATGATAAAAGAAGAAAATTTTGAAGTTGTCAAAGATTTCATTCCACTTGGATCCACAATCAGAGCCATGGAAACAGAAGTCAAGAAATCAAATGACATATTTCATTGGAGAATCTGCTGCAAAAGACCTCTTTAAAGTTTTCAAAAGCTCTTGTCTGAGGATTAGCCTACACAGTGGTATTTTCAATGATCTCATATGCATTTTCAAGCTGGAGAATGAATCAGGAGGACTGAAGAAGAAACGGCACATTTGAATTATGACGTTGAAGAATATTACCTATACCATGGAACTTTCAGAACAAGGAACAAATCTGTCTTGGAAGAGGCACCACCAGCCAGAAGGCTCCCTAAAACTGTGTGACTTGAGGCTTCAACTCTTGTTATCGGGAAGGAATGGTCCTTGAAGAAGTACTGCATGCTTAGTAAACTTGAGGGTCAGTGAGAAAAGTCATAAATACCCTAAAGGATGTGAGCGGACACAATGGCTCCAACATAACAATGGTATTGACAGTGGGGCAGTAGGGCTGGGATGACTCAGAATGGACTAAACAGCACCCAACAGCAACCTACCAACTAGGGCCACGGACTGGAAACCGGCTTATTTAAGTAATATTTTTTCATAAGAGATTATATTTTTGTGATCCAGTTACTTATATTTTTCATTTGTGATATGTATTTCAAATATTCATTTTTTAATTGCCCATCTACGGTTCATGATACTAAGATTCTGGCATGAGACATGATATTTTCAATCTCTTTATATGTAAGTGAGAGATGAACATTGAATAAAGAAGACTGAAGAAAATATGAACCCTGGTGTTGGTGAAGAATAATAAGAGTGCCATAGACTTCCAGAACAGCCAACAGATCTGTCTTGGAAGAGGTACGGCTGGAATGCTTCTTTAGAGGCAGGGATGGCAAGACCTCTTCTCATCTTGCTTGGATGTGTTACCAGAAGAGACCAGTCCCTGGAGGAGGACATGCGCTTGGTAAAGTGAAGGAACAATGAGAAGGAGGAAGGCCCTTAACCAGATGGACCCACCCAGTGGCTGCAACAATGGGATCAGACATAAAAACAATGGTGAGGACGGTGCAGGACCCGGTGGTGTTTCTTGCTGTTGTACGTGGGTCGGGTCGCTCTGAGTCAGAACCGACTCCACGGCTCCTAGCAGCGACAGCCGACCATCTGCATTAGAATGTTTCTATTTTGCTATATTTCGTTTGACTTCTTTTTCAAAATTAAACACATAGTTAATCAAAAGTATCCCTCCCTTTCAAGACATGATCCTTGTATTTTCCTTCAAGCCATATCTTTATACCTAACATACTGTGACCTGCATAAGTACTGTATTGATGTATGCTGTCTAGTGATCCCGTGAATAGAATTCGAGTAACACAACCCCATAGAGTTTCCTAATTTGTATTATTACAGGAGCAGAGCACCTGGCTTTTCACTAGTGCAGCTTCTGGGTTCAAACCAATAACTTTTGCTTAGCAGCCAAATGCTGAACCATAGTGCCACAGTGCCCCAGGCCACATAAAAACAAAATTCCAGACTGGGTGTCGGTCTTGATTCCTCAGTGCCACCCTTTAGGGTCAAGTGGAACTGCCCCCTAGCGTTTTGGAGGCTTTGTGGAAGCATAATATGGCTTAATCCCTGCATAGTGGGTGATGGATTCCAACCCGCAGCATTTGGAGGAGCAGCTGCCTTGAACCTGACCCTGAACCACCAGGGGCCCCTTAACAACAGGTACTCATACAGGTATTCTCAAGCCACATGTCATGCTAATTCTATGTGGCACACATTTACCAAGGTAGTACTTGGGGGTTGGTATTTACCTGGGAACCTTTGCTTTTAAAACTGTTTTTCATCTAATTGTGTTTTATGATTGCTGATGCATTTGAATTTATAGTTGCCATTTTTTTGGGTGTGTGTTCTTCTATGATATTTCTTTGATTTTCTATGCTTTCTTACTTACAATCGATTAATGAAATTTTCTTCTTTTATGTACAGATATTTGGAAGTATATTTGCCATTTCTATTCTTAAGTGGTATACTTCAGTTTAATAGGTGTGACTAATGTAAATTGAACTAACATCAATACCAAGCAAAAATATCAAGTCCTCTCCACTTACTTTCACTCTTATACAAGTCTATATTTTAGTTCTTATTTCAGGGAGAAGGAGAACATGATAAATTCTTAGCTTTGTTTTTATTCCTCTTCCCTTTCTCCCTCCCCCTTCCCTTCCTCTTCATTCATTTCTTCCTTCCTCCTTCTTCTCTCTCTGTCTTCTTATCTTTTGAATATGTCCTTATTTTACCTCTCTTCAAACTGACAGCTTGGCCTGGTATCAGTTTCTAGGCTAATTGATATTTCCTCTTTAATCCAGATGTGTTTATTAATCTTAGACTCTTGATTTTTGTCAATTGTTCTCATGAAAATTTTTTTCAGGGAAAACATATTATCTCTTTGAATATTGACTCTTCTTTATTCTCCATTCTCATCTGGAAAGCCATTAAGCATAAACAAAACTTTTTTCTTTTTACTTCTCTTTTTGCTTTCTTCCCAAAGATTTTCCTAAGTTTCTCTTTCAATTATGATATTCTGCTATTTAAGCTATGTTTTTCAATCTTAGATTGCTTCACTTGTTCAAATTTTCCAGCTCTTTGTTTAGAGTGTCCTATTTTTATGGTTTATGTATGTGAGTTATGTTGCTTTTATTTTAAACACAACATTTCTTTTACATTTTGCATTTTCCTATTGCCTTTTGTTCTTTATCTTGAGAAAAAATGACTCCTCTTTATATTCTATTTATTCCTTTTTTCTCTTGTGGACTAGCCCTGTAACGTATTTTGAAAATGGTGGTGAGGTCAACTACAATAAGGTTTTGTTTCCTTCATTTTTGTTGCTGTTGTTGGGTGTGGAGTCCTTTTGCTGAGATTTGTGAGGGTGTCCACTGAAGATACAGGATGGATTTATTCTTACCTAATGGCCAAAGGCTGGACAAGCAGTGGTCCACTTGTATGTCAATTTCTCAGGTTGGATCTCTAGACACCTTTGCTTTGTTCAAATTTTGGATTCTTTCACTATTTTTTCCCTTCTTAGACGATGTTTTTTCCAATTCTGTTTGGCAGAGCCCCAAACAGAGAAAGCTTCTAGGAAGCAGACTTTTCTAAACAGAATTTCCGCGAGCATTTCCAAATTTGTTTAGAACTTGGTTTCATGTGATAATGATTCATGGGCCCTAGGCTATATCATCAACTCGTTTTAAGGCTTTAAAAGTGTAGCCCCTAGCTTGTAGGGCACTATCCGAGTATAATAAATTCTAAAATGAGACAATCTGATCCCATAAAGCTTTCCAGCCTCTGAAACCCCGAACAGCAATTCGACTCTAAGTAAAGTAAGTCAGAATTGACACATGGCCATGGGTTCAGACTTTGCCGCAAGAAGCTCAGCTATTAACCAACAGATTGTCAGACTGAACACACCAGAGTGACGAGGCCGCCTGCGTTCACAGGATTGCTGCCCTGGAAGCCCTATGGAGCCTTTGCTTTATCTGACAGAGGAGGCTCACTCTCAGTTGAAATGAACTCTACGGCAATGAGTTGGGGTTTGGGTTTGTAAGCCTTTGCTCAGCAATTTCAGCACCAGCGTTTTACTACTGAAGCTGTGGTATTTTGCGGTATTCTTTTCCTGTCCTTGACAAGTAGACATTTCTCTCCTCTTCTTTTAATTTTGCAAGGGACTTAATGCTTTTTGTTACTTTGCCTAATTTTATGCAGCATTGCTATGATTGTAGTTGGAAATGGCTTGGTATGAATTTAGGCTGCCATATTTCTAGCAAAATAAGTGTATGTTCCTCTCTCTCCAATTAGTGAATTATCATAAGAAATTTTGGTTAACAAGGTTTCTTGTTAAAGTCTACCTAATTCAGTCTTCTTTAATAACTAAATCAACCAGAAGTAGATTCGGTGAATTGAAATATCATCGTCTACAGCATGCTGGATAGAGTGTTGGCAGGTGCGTGGGGGGTGAGTTGGGTAGAGAATGTGAAACAAACCTCAAAATCATAAAAAGGAACAGGATTACTGATCAGAAGAAGGTAGGTCAGACGAGGGCTATGGACCTTAGTCACCCTGTGAGTCTATTAAAAAAAAAAAAGGCTGGACTCAGAAAAGTGAAGAGATTATTATAGTACCTAAGGCCAACACACTGGAGTGAGAGTCAATAAAGAAACAAACTGGGAAGATCAAAAGAATTTCACCATCCACACTGAAATGAAAATGTCCTGTCAATGTGCTACTGAGTCACAATCCCATAATCGGATGCTCTCTGAAAATGCCAGGCTTGTCCGCCAGTGCTCATGGCAGCATGATTCACCATAGCCAAAGATGGAAGCAACCCAAGTGTCCCTCAACTGAAAACTGCATACAAATGTGGTATACACTTGTTCGTCCAATGGAAGAGCACACTGCTGTAAAAAGAAATGAAGTTCTGGTACATGCCACAGCATGGACAAACCCAGTGCTTCGAATGAAATGACTTGAAAAACAACAAATATCCTTCGTATACCTACAAAATCCAAATGTAGGGAGACCAAAGTTGATTAGTATTCACCAAGGGCTCAAGGTAGGGGAGATTGGGGAATGATTGCCTATAGATTACTGAGTTTTTCTTAGAGGATAATTTTTTTTTTACTTTAGAGGAATGAATGCCTGTTGGTGATGGTTGCACAGCATGATGGGTGTAATTGTTATTGAATTTTAAACTTAAATCATGTAAATAGAAAATAATTCTGTGTTATGTGCAGTTTGCTGCAATGAAAACTATAATCTTTAAAACTAAAAAAAACAAAAGTTCTTTATGAAACAATTGGTGCAATAGACTAATGGGTTACATGGACATCAGTCTCTACAACACGGAGACCAGAGAACTAGATGGTGCCTGGCTACCACCACAGAGCTGTGGCCTGCTCTGGAATGAATCACATTAGGAAGTGTTGATTGGAGTGGGGGAAGTTTGAAATAAAATTAAAATGCACAAAAGAGACAAAGATTATTGATCAGAAAGAAACAGATGGTAGCCCTGAGACTATGACCCACGTAGACACCTTCAGATCTGGAAATGAATCCATTCCTGTCTCATAGTAATCAGCCATTTAATACCAGAAAGATAACATATTCTTTATAGCAGAGTGCTCCTCCATTGGATGAACAAGTGTATACCACATTTGTATGCATTTTTCAGTTGAGGGATACTTAGGCTGTTTCCACCTTTGGTTATGGTGAATCATGCTGCCAAGAGCACTGGTGGACAAGCCTGGCATTTTCAGAGAGCATTTGATTATGGGTCTGTGTCTCAGTAGAAATTGACATTGGCTTTTTAAAAATTAATAAATCATTTATTGCGGCTCTTACATATATTATAACAGGCCATACATCCATTGTAGTAAGCAGATATGTGCAAATACTGTGATCAACAATGTCAAAACATTATCTTTGTTCTTCAGCCCCTTGATATCAGTTCCTCTTCTTTCCCATCCATCTCCCCACTGTACCACACTCAGGAACTCTTAATATATTATGTATTGTAATTTATACATATCTTACACTTCCTCATTCTATCCCTTCACCTACAATTCTGGTACTAGTTCCCCTAGAGGGGAGTTATTTCACCATCATTGCTATTAATGCTCCCTTCCCCTTCCTCCTTGCCCCCTGCCCACCTCCTTTCACCTACTCTCCTGAGGTTCTTACTCCTGTTTCTGAGGGGTTTGCTATCCCGAATTCCCTAAATTGAAAGCTCTCTTCTATACCAATATATGTACACCAGACTAGTTGTATTTGTGAGGTAGGACTGAGATCATAATAGTGGGGGTAGGAAGGATTAGGGACCTAGAGAAGTATTGTGTGTTTTGTTGGTGCTATATTGCCTCTGGATGTATCTTCTCCTCCGTCTGGCCTCTCTATGCTGGGATGTCCAATTATCCCTGGATGGGCTGTGGGTCTCTACCTCGACCCCTCTCCATGACTTTGGTGAGGTTGTTTACATTTGAACTTCTGAAGCCTGCTCCCATCGACACCTCATGATCACACAGGATAGTGTGCTTCTTCCATGCGTGCTTTATTGATTCCCTGCTAGATGGCTGCTCATTTGGTTTCAAGCTTTTAAGACCCCAGAGGCTATACCTTTTAAAAGCCAGACACCATATATTTTCTTTGCTACATTTACTTATGCACCCAGTTTGTCTTCAGCAATCGTGTTGGGAAGGTAAGCATTGCCCATTGCCTGGTTGTTAGAACCAAGTGTTCTTGTGTTGAGGGAAAACAAGTAGAGGCCAACGTCTGTCCTCTACCTCAATGTATTGCCTTATAAACATATGTACATAGGCCAATAGTCCAGTTTTTATGTATTAATATATTTACATATGTACACAACTATGTTTGTACCTCTATAGTTTTGCTTCCTAGTTCTCTCCTCTATTTTCTTTTACCTTCCTCCTGCCCTACTATCACAATCACCCCTCATTTGCCTCTCTGTAGTTTCTCTCAGCTATATTACAGTTGCTCTACCCCCTCCAGGAACTCTATACACCCCCTTGCCCTCGATTTTAGATCCCTACTTGTTTATTTGCTCACCACTCCCTCTTCCCCACCTCCTCTTCCCTCAAGTCCCCAGATAACCATAGTCCACTGCTTTCTCCTTGGATTTGCTTCTCATGCTGTCTTATATAGATAGGCACAACAGAAACAACAAAGACAGGACTGGAAACACAAAAGCAATTAAAAGGAAAAAGAAAAGAGAAGAACCATACATAGTTCTATCTGTCAGTTGACCTTTATGACTACCTCCCCCCTCACCCTGTGTAGCCTCAGGCACTGCCCCACCTAGTCTGAAGTCTATGTTTGGGATTCCTCAGGGGCTTCGTGACTTTGCTCCCCTTGCTGATCTGTTAGGTTCCTTTCTTTGATCCCCACACTGTGTAGGGGTCAGGCCAAACTCACTCCCCACACTGTGTCCCCAGAGTTGTCCTCCATAGCACAGTGCTTTCCTGAGGGGACATCATATCTAGAGCTGTTGTTGGCCCTACAGTCCTTTCTGTGCTTTAGCTGCTCAGAGCAGGGATATCATCATCAGGGCTTGGTGTGCCAGAATGGGGTCTAGTCCCTCACTCTCTTTTCCTTCTTAGTTGGCCCCCCTGTGGGCGGGGCAATCAGGCCTCTCTCCACAGCCTGGGTCTGTGTTGCCCTCGATAGCACATTCTTCTGGGTGGGGAGGTGGTCAGCATAGCTTGGATTGGGGCCAGCTGACATTGGCTTTTATATGTCACTGTGGATGATGCAATTCTTTTTATCTTCATAGTTTGTTTCTTCACTGAGTGCTTTAGCATCGTGTTTTGTTTCCGACATCTTCTAAGACATCGCATACGACTTTTAGATTTAGCTAACCAAGTGCAACCAAATCTACAGCCGTCAAACTGATTCCATAGCTGCCCTGTCGCACAGAGTAGACCTGGCCCTTTGAGTTTATGCGGCTGAAACGCTTTACAGGTGTAGAAAGCCTCATCTTTCTCCTGGTGGGTACCTGGTGGTTTTAAACTGCTGACCCACTACAGAACCAGGGCTGTTGGTTTTAGAAATATTCATAAGAACGACATGTCCACTGGGTTGTTGCACTCTTCTTAGTGAATCGATGAGATCAAGTGCATAGCCTGCAATGGAGGTTTCAACCTTGTAACTGGAACCAAGATTTTTTTCACCATCAACTTAGAAGATTTTACAAGGTGAGTTCAGCAGTAATTCTGTTGCTGGTGTGTAAGGTAAAACAGAAGACAGCTTGTCCACTGGAGCTCTCAAGTGTCTGGACTGCTGTCAGTAAATTCCACACCCTTGCTGTGGATTATTTAAGACACACCGTGAGCACAGATGTATGGCAAGCTGCCATTTTTAAAGGGCAAAAAACATTTCGCTTATCTTCATAAAGTCAGTGGAGTGGAGCAAATGGTGAATGCATTCAGCTACTAACCAAAAGGTTGGCCATTCAAGTTTAAGCTGACAGCTTAAAGGAAAGGCACAGCAATCTATTTAAAAAAAAAAATCAGCCACTGAGAGACCCCATGGAGCACAGTCCTGCTCTGCCACACATGGACTCATCTTGAGTCAGAATTCCATAGATGGTTAAACGGACTAGTTCTCTCCCCTACATCACCAAGTCAGACATGGCCTGTGTTTCAACAACCTCACCTCCAGAAACAGAGTGAAGACCTTTAAAAGCCTTCTGAAATGCCACAGGCAAGGGAGATGGCAACAGGCAGTGAGGAAAGATCAGGGGAGAAATGGGAACAAGCAAGTCATAAACCTGGAGTCATGAGTTATGGAATCTGTTTCTTCAATGCTGTAGAAGACCTTTCTTCAAAGCTCAAGGGTGTTTATGACTAAAAGGGAACGCAATGAGCTCTCATTTTGTTTTAATTTTAGAAGATGTTATTACGTATAAAGAAGTAGATGGTTTCATTGTTAGGCATAACATAGTCCATTCTCGTACCTAGCAACCCAGTGTACAACAGAAAAAAACACTGTTAGACTCTGCGCAGTACTCAGTCATTCATATGTTTGAGCTTGTTGTTCAGCCACTGCCTGCCCATCTCCTGATGGCCTACCTCTCTTTTGCTGACCGGTAAGTTTATCAAGCACCATATCCTTCCCTGCGGACTTCTCTCTTCTGGTAGCATGTCCAGAGCACAGAAGATAAAGTCTCACCATCCTTGCCTCTAAGGGGCATCTGGCTGTACCTCTGCCAAGCAGATTTGTTCTTTTTTTTTTTCTGGAAGTCCATGATATAGTTAATATTTTCTGAAAACACAAAATTCAAAGACATCGATTCTACTTTGATCTTCCTGATTCATTGCCCAGTTTTCACATGCACATGAGTCCGTTCATAGTTTCCTAGCTTTCTTCAGGTATACCTTTCTCCTCAACGGGATATCTTTGCTTCTAAAAGCAGCTTTTGCAGCAGATTTGTCCAGCGCCATATGTCATTTGATTTTCTGACTGCTACTTGCATGATCATTCATTAAAGATAAAAGTAAAATTACATCTTTGACGAATGAAGTCTTCTCTCCATGTGCTATGATGTTAGTTACTGGCCCAGTGGATGAGAACCTTTGTTTTCTCTTGGTTGAGGGGTCATCTGTGAGGAAGCCTGTAGTCGTTGATCATCATCAGTAAGAGCTTCCAGTTCTCGTGTCTCTCAGCAAGCAAGGTTATGTCATAGGTCGCCCCAAGTACTGGATCTATGCCTGGAGTGATGAGTCTAATACGTAACATTCCATGTGAACCAGAGAGAGAGAGAAAACTGGGTTAGTAAGAGGCTATCCAAGGGAGCATCCTTCAGTAACTAAGGCTGTTTGGTGGGTGCTTGAATTATCCTAAATGCCCAGCATCTATTTCTTCTGACAATGTTAATGAAGTATTCTATGGAGAGTTGGCCAATAATTCTTAAGATACGTGACAGACTGCACAAAGTCATAAACCATAGGAAGTACAGAAAACATAGTGAATACATAAAAGAATAATTCTATAATTCATTATTTTGACACTGACTTTCCAATTGACTGCATTTTATCAATCTTACACAATGACTGAGAAAGTTAGTGAGGTCAGTAAAAGTCCAAGCAAAATTCAAGGAGAAATTGGCACTCCAAATTTCCCTCAGGTCCTTGCAAACAACTAAAACATATATTAATAAATGTATAACAAAATTGATTCTACGTAACCATGCTGACTTAAATCAAAACGACTGTAGTCTTTCGGGCTGGCCTCAGTGTGAGTCATGAGAGCCTCTCCCTGGATGACGGCGCTCCAGAGGATGGCCCTGAACACACAGTCTGGGGAGAGCAGCCAGTCTGATGCACATACTTGGGGCAAACTTGAGGGGAGTGTGATAGACCAGCAACCGGTACCAGCCTCGAAACCCCGAAGAACCCTGAATGTAGACTTCTGACTCTGGGGGCAGCACTTTGCACCTCACCTGAACTGGTTGGGGTTGCTCACAGGGGGCCACCCTGAAAATCTGAAGGTAAAGCAGAGTGGGGGCACTAGACTGCTCCATCCCTGACTGCGGAAAGGGTACTAGGGACCTGTAGGTTGCCCGCCTTTCAGACACTAAGGTTGAGGACTGAAAGGATATACTTGCTGTTAGGTCTGTGTCCAGGGATATGGAAGAAAATTTGTTCTGCCCGCTATTTATCAGACAGGTATCATCTACTTTGGGTCAGGGTACCAGTTAGATTTGGAAATAATATTTATATGCTCTCTCTCTCTGTCTTTCTGGTTTCTATCTATATAAGATAGGCAGGATAAGCAACCCCATGGAGACAGGGACTGGCAGTTGGGGGTGGGGAGGCAAGAAGGGGAGGAGGCAGGGGGAGGGGAGCGGTGAGCCAATAATGACAGGGACGGCGGAATAGCAAGGGTTAAAAAATTGATGAGGAGGAGGTTGTAGTGTTCCCAGTCAGGTGTGATCAATCAAAAAGTGTCTGAGAGGAATGATTGAGAGGTGAAGGATGGTCAACATGATAGTGGGGCAGGAGGAAAGAAAACGAGGAAAGAATAAAGCAAAATTTTATATATAGATAAATATGTAAATATATAATTATCTAAATAGAGGTGTATTTGTCTATACATGTACATATATGTAAATATAAGAAAGAAGCAGATGGACTTTAGGCCTCTACTAAAATCTCACCTAAGTACAAGAATGTTTGTTCTAGTAATGTCACACTGTGTGACACTCACCTTCCTGACACAATCGCTGAAGACAAAATGGGTGCATAAGTCAATGTGGTGAATAAAGCTGATAGTGCCTGGCAAATAAAAAATACAGCATCTGGAGTATTAAAGGTTTGTAATCAAACAAGCGGCCATTGAGCAGGGAAGCAACAAAGCCTTCATGGAAGAAGCACACCAGCCTGTGTGATCATGATGTGTCAACAAGAATAGGAATCAGAAGTTCAAAACCAAGCCATCAAATGGATGCAAAGGAGCATGGACAAAGTGAAGACCCCAAACCCACATGCAAGACAATTGACAGGCCCTCACAGAGGGGCCACGAAGCGGGGAGGTGGCTAATGAGGAATCCAGGCTGTGTTGTAGCACTGATGAAACTCATAACTGTCTTCTGGTTCTTTTAGATTTCCTCCCCTTACTATTAAAGCTTATGTTTCACCCTATTAATACTGTTAGCCTTACATATGTTCATGTGTATAATTAAGATTGTTTGATGCAGGAATGCCAGGATGGATAGTCCTTAAGGAATAGTAAAGGGAGCAATGATTCCCTGAGGATGTAGAAAGACAGGGGTGGGGTGCAGGGGAGCTGATAGCAATGATGACTGTATAGCCCCACATGAGGGGAGTGAATAACAGAATTGTAAATGAATTGATATATTGGATAGGGTAAGATATGGGTAAAAAATATATATATATATAATATGATAAGAATATAACAACAACAAGGGTTCTTGGGGGTAAAGTTTGGGGAGGGAGGGGATAAAGGGAAGCTGGCAGCAAAGAATTCAAGAAGAAATAAAATGTTTTGAAACTGATTGTTGTAGCCATTGTACAATTATGCTTAATACTTGATATATTTGAATTATGGAATGTTATGACATTTGTAAGAGTTCCCAATAAAATGCTGAACATAAATAAATAAGTTTTTTAAATGACTGTTGTCTTGCTCACAACTTATGCATACTAGGGGTTGTTCATAAATATTTCTCTAATGTTTCATTTTTGTTCATAAACTCCAGCTTCTCAGACTATTTGTTCAGCATGCAAATTTAATAAGTGTATGTCATTTATTTGGAAGAAGTAACTCTCTTCTACTAACTTCACCAGGTAGCTGGGTGCCAGGACTGTTCTAACATCCATTATGGTTTTTTTTCCTTACTCCCACTTTTTTATTGACCACTTTATTTCTTCATGTCTGATGTTCTTGATGTCTGAACTTAGGTCATTAGAGTTTAGTGCATTTTGTGTATTCAATTTCATCTTTTTCTCAAACCTTTGTATTACAAGCTAATCCAGACATCATTTCATTCCATAATTCAATCAAATCAAACAATTTTGTAAAACTACAACCGCATTCCATTTCCAAACCTTTTCTTCCTTCTCATACCCTTGGTATGAGCTTCCCTTTCCCCCCTCCCTCCCCCACTATACCCCCCAGGAACCCTTATTCTGGTTGTTTTCTCTGTAGGTTCATCAATCCTGGATTTCACATACCAAATACCAGACAAACACGTGGCAAACATTCAAGAAGGCTACCCACAGTGACAAGATACATCAGGAATAAAACCAATATGGAAAAGCAAAA
>NW_022107432.1:15631037-15632936 GCF_000313985.2 Echinops telfairi | reverse complement strand
CAGTTAATAAAATTATTATTCTATTTACAGGACAGCAATATGAAGCACTTAAACCTTTTTACTAACTTCTGTCTGAAATTGATCAAACCTGCCATCACAATACCATAATAATTACCGGTAACTAGTATTTTGAAGGTAGGCATAAAGAAGAATCCATAGTCGTAAAATATAGAATTTTGGAAGAATAACAACGTATTCATACCTTTATTCAACATGTGGTGGATGTACACATATGTCTTGCCAGACGGAATATACAGAAATCCTTTCAGCTACATTTGTGGAAGGAGATGATGGAGAAGTTCTATAGCATTGGTCAGAACAAGGCTAGGAGTCAACTGCAAAACTCACTCTCAATTACACTTCAGTAAGTTCAAGTAGAAGCTGAAGAAAATTAAAACAAGTCAACAAAACACTACCTTGACTATATTCCACCTAAATTTCAAGATCAGATTCACTCTGAGCTAGACCCGGTTTTCAATATTTTCTGTGGGATTTTTTTCATATTGGACTTATCTCTGATGTATCTTGTCACTGTGGGTAGCCTTTTTGAATGTTTGCCATGTGTTTGTCTGGGTTTTGGTATATGAAATCCAGGATTGATGAACCTACAGAGAAAAGAGCCAGAATAAGGGTCCCTAGGGGAATTGGTGGGGGAGGTCGGGTGTAAAGGGGATCTAATACCAAGGAATACACGAAGGAAGAAAAGGTTTTGAAACTGATTGTGGTAGCAATTGTGCAGTATCATCTGATCTGATTGCACTATGTAATGATATGATATCCGGATTCGCTCCTAATCAAATGGCTGGTAAAAAAGAATGGACATAATGTCCTGGACATTAATGCTCTAGGTTCAGACCAGCTGAGAGATGACATCAAGAACATCATACATGAAGAAATAAAGTGGTCAATGAAAAGATAGGCGTAAGAAAAAGAGATACAGTGGATGTTACAAGAGACTTAGAACCCAGCTACCTGGCCAAGTTCCTAGAAGAGATCTATATTGGTACTTACTTCAAATAAATGAGATCCAAGACAGTGTGGAAATTATCAAATTTAATAACACATATAAATGAAGTGTGCTGAAAATAATTTTTACAGGGCTGCAGAAGCATATTGACAGGGAATTGCCAAAATTCAAGCCATATTCAGAAGAAAATGTGGAACAATGTCTATCATTGCTGATGCCACATGGATATTGGCTGAAACAAATAATATCAGAAAAACGTTTACCTGTGCTTTCTGACTATACAAAAACATTTGAATGTGTAGAACAGAACACATTGTGGATGATATTGTGTAAATGAGAATTCCGGAACACTTCATTGTGCTCATGCTTAACCGTACTGGCACACAGAGACAGTAGCTTAAACAGAGCAGTGGGTTACTGCACGCGTTAAAGTCAGGAGAGGATTGTGTCGGAGTCCTATTCTGTCACCATACTTACTCGATCTGCGTACTGAACCAATAATCAGAGAAGTTGAACTATATGAAGAATAATGAACCATCAAAATTGGAGAAAGATTCTTTAACAAACCTGTGAGATGCAGATCACAGTACCTTGCTTGATGAAAGTAAAAAAGACTTGAAACTATATTGACCAAGATCAAAGACTACAGCTTTCTGTATAGATCACATCATAATATAAAAGCATGTCTTTCAAAACCTCACAATTCGATGAATAGACCTGAGGATAAACAGAAAAGGTTGAATTTGTCGCTGATTTCATTTCCCCTGGATCCACAGTATCATTGCCTATGGAAACAGCAACAAAGAAATTAAATGGCATCCTGGAGGGGCAAGTCGGCTGGAACTATCTCTTTAAACATGTCCCAAAGCGAAGATGTCACTACAGCTGGAAAGACATTAGATGTGTTACGTGGAGGGGCCTGGGAAAGGACG
>NW_022107432.1:15618680-15630415 GCF_000313985.2 Echinops telfairi | reverse complement strand
CTTCCAGATCTTTCTTCTAGCTTACTAAATATCTCTACTCACATACAGGTGTAACTCTCTTAATATAGCGTCTATTTTCAACTCCAGACAAACAACAATATATTCAACATTTCCCTCATCTTGAACACTTTCTTGATCCCATCACTAAATACCAATTCAAGACTCTATTTTTTGGACCTCTATTTTAGGGCTGACGATCCATGGCAGTGTCGTGGGTTAGGAGGTGAGCTACTGACCACAAGGGCAGTCAGTCTAATGCAGCCCAGCTCTAGAAAGATGAGGCAGCCTGCTCTCACACAGCCTGACAGCCTCAGAAACCTCTGTCCTATAAGAGTGCAGGGGAATTAGGTTTTGTGGGAGTTTGATACTGAATTAATTTCCTTGAATATTAATTATGAAATGAATTTGCTTTCCTCTTCTTGATCCTGAATCCTCATTGTCATTTCCCTCTGGACAAGGATTTTGCCATTCATTTTTATGTTATCCATCATGATTCTGAAATTATGCCCTCACATTAGTAGATTTTCAGGAAGTCTCATTGACTTGAAAATGATTCAAGCCTCTGTTTTTCTACCTAGCCACACAGCTTACATTATTTTCAAAACCCAGTCATGAAAATGATTGTGTGCTCAAGTAAAGAGAAAGCTTTTGCTAAATCCAGTCTCTCCTTAATCAGGCAGAAACCACCTCGGAAACAAATGCTTGCTACCATCCAGAATGTTTCTCCATCATCTGTGTTCCTTTCCTTTTAAGTGGCATCTCAGCCTACCACATCCCTTTGAGGCTGGAGGATGGGAGACAAAAGCAAAAACCTGTTGTCAATAGCGCAAACTCCAAACACCACCCATGGTGTTTGACTGACATGACATGTCCCTCTAACAAGAGCTGTCATACAGAGACTACAGGAAAGAGACAGGCGGACAGACTTCAGACAGCTATTTAAAGGGACTAGCATTCTTCTTCTGACAGTTTCATTTGACTCTAGCACTAAGTCTAGTTCCCTTCTTACTCTCACAGAGTTTTAGTTCATAAGTGACTAGAATATCAAGAAAATGGGGTGAAAGAAAGAAAATTTTAGCTGGACTAATGGAAACCGGAGTGGAGTTTAACTGTTCAGGTTTCTCTGAAAACAGTGCCTAACAACTGTGTGTTAACTTTTGATCTACATAAAAATAGTGAATAGTTTTCAATTCCCTGGTGAAATTTGCTTTTACTGCTTTTTCTCATCCTAAGATTTATTTCCTCTTCTTCTTAATAATAGCACCTTTACTTTATTTTGAATAAACAGCCCCCAACACAAACCCTGTCTCTAAAAGATATAACTTAATCTCCATTTAATCTATCAGATTAGTATTCATCAGCAAAGAGTAATTCATATAACAGTAAGAGGAAGGCGTACTTATAGTGATGAAAACTAATAGCCAACTCAAGGTGTTTGCTTTGGCGGTCCATAATTTCAAGCCACTTGGAAGGTGTCTTTGAGGCTCTCCCACCATTCTGCCCATAGTCCCATAAGTGTATTTCTAAGCAAGGAGTAGGGCAGGGTGCGTGGTGGCATAAGAGAGGCTTAAGAGAAACTCTCTCTTCATGCTCCTTTTTAAAAAATTAGAATAAGGATCTCTATCCCAGAAATCCCTCAGTCATATGCCTACTCGTAGATAGAATGGAAAATGGAAACTCTGGCTTATTCAGTCTCTATATTGTGAGCTCTAAAGGGTGATGGGTATAACTTGGGCTGCTAATCCCAAGAGCAGCAGTTTGAACCCACCTGTAAAAACGTACAGTCTGAAACCCTTATAGGGTTGCATGTGTGGAGCCAACTTGACAACAATGCATTTGGTTGGTATACTGTGAGCAAATGAGAGAAGGCAAGGAGGGGAAGGTTGCAATCCAACAGAGGAAGGTTCAGCTATCCCACAGCTGAAAGTGCTCCCGTTGGTCAGTGATTAGCTCGAGAACGAGCATGGAAACCAACCTGTGCCGGGGAAACCAACCTGTGCTGGGGAAACCTAATTCGGGAATGGTCTTCAGAACTATCGGTGGAGCTCTCCGAACTGACCTGCGTGGCACAATTTTTGTTTTGTTTTGTTTTGGTAATATTCTCCATGCCATCAGTAAAATATAGGGACATAAAACTCTATTGAAAAAAATGGGCACAAATATGAGCAGATAATTCACAGAAAAAATCATCCAGTCTTTAAAAATGTGAAAAGATACTTAACATTATTTATAAGAGGATGATCTAGTTACTATTAAGTTGACAGCCTCTCATGGCAACCTCTATGTGTCAGAGTAGAACTGTGCTCCTTCGAGTTTTCAGGGGCTGATTTTTTTCAGAAATAATTTACCAGTCCTTTCTTCAGAGGTGTCTCTGAGTGGACTCGCGCCTTAAACCTTTTGGTTAGTGGCTGACTAGGTTAACGATATGACCACCCAAGAACTTCTATAGGAAAGAACATGCAGGAACAAGTATGCAATACTATCATAAATCATAATGGCACTCCTTTAAGCATACATCTGGAAAAGGATGGGACAAAATTGGAAGAGAAATATTAATCAAAGTATGACCAAAGAAAGTGCACATGCATGCATTTGCACGCATGTGTGCACACACAAACACACACACACACACACACACACTCACCTACACTTTGTAAAAGCATTGGTCAACATCCAGGCAGAGAAAAAAACCAGTTATATTAATATAAATAAAATTAAAAACTAACCCACACTTTCTCTCACTTTAGATAGAAGGGGAAATATAGAACAACAATAACAAAATATTGAGACATTTATTAAAATTTCTACTGCCATAGAGGCAACTCCAATCATAGTGACCCTGTAGGACAGAAAGGCCCAAAGAGTTTTCAAGGCCACAGATCTTTCTAGAAGCAGACTGCACCATTGTTCTTCTACAGGGCGGCAGGTGGATTTGCAATGCAGAAGTGGGGTTAGCAGCCAAGCACTTACCCACAGAGTGCCTACCAGGGCTCCTCATTGAAGACTATTAATTTATGGTACACAGAGAGAGGAAGTTATCAAACTTGCTCAAAGATACCTTGTATCATTGCTTGACTTACACAGTAGTTGTAAACTTTGATTCTAAGAAATCATTTGGCAGGAGTCTGGGTTTAACAAACCATTATATCAGATGCAATATTTCGCAACAAAGAAAGCAGGCACAGGGAAGCTTCTCCTGCAGCAGCGGGGTGAGACAAGTGGTGCACTACCCATTGAGGACCATTTCTGTGACTTTCCCAAAAGATCTTTAACGGTCTCTAAGGCACCAGAAAATGAAAATTGAAAAATGCTGCTCTGGAGAATGTGAAGCTAAATCATTGTAGATGAAGCTGGAAAGCTGTGTTGATGGCCTCTGGCCCAGATTCTAAAATGAAAAAGCGCTTGCACTTCATTCAGTAAGTAGGGGACACTGCGGAATATGTTAGTAACAGAGTTGTAATCAGACTGAAACTTTAAGAAATCACCTCTCACATTATAATATATTGGAGTTACCAGACACCAGGGGCAAAATACAGCCAGCACCACAGTTTTTGAATAAAACCATCACTTTTCTTACAAATTAGTTACTTTTCATTTGTGGTATTGACTTGTCCCCACCTCCCACTTGTTTGGGAACCTCGGTGCTTTAGCTACTTTCCCCACTGTGCATAATCAGTATTTTTCTAGTTGATGCCTATACCCAGGTTGACAAAATGCTCTGATCTCTCCAGGTCTAAACTACTTCTGTCTCAATTTTGTTAAGTAGTGTATCAAACTATTTTTATTTTCTTGCCTTCTTTTCTATCTCCAAACTCTAGAGAGTTGTTTTTCTCTGTGCTTCCTTTTCAAGCTTTGTCTTTCCCAATTGATTTTCTTTAAACACTCCCTCTAAAGTAAAAAAGGATTAATAAGTCCCCCAATACGGATAGGTGCTCCCTAACAGAGCTCCCCTCGCAATCCTCCTTGGCTCAGCTCTTTTTCACAGCCAGGTGCAATTCCTGGAACACTTTCAAAACATGTTATTCCTTAATAATGGGTTTACCTGTATATAAAATAAGGGAGTATTTTTAAAATCAATTTCGGTCTTATATGAATACTTGCTTGCCAACGTGTGCACCTGTGCTATCAGTTGTCACATGGAGGCCATTTCCTCCCCATGGGAGGGGGAAGACTATCAGAGCTTATAGGAATGACTCGGTCGCCGGATCGCAGCTGACACCTGAAGCATTTTCCTTTCTGCCCTCTTTGTGCCTGATGTTGCTGTGAGGGGAGGGAAGTCCATTGTCCTTTGGAGGAAACTGTCTTTTTATTCACCCCTAGAAATCGTAATACTAATCTGAATCTTAACCACAAGTCTAACGGAAGCCCTGAACTTCCTGTTCCGAGGTCACGATATCTACATAATCAAAAAAGGGACATAAAACTTTCCAAAAGAATGAGGACAGCCCCTTTACAGCAACCTGTCACCGCCTGGAACAGACAGTGGTGTTTAGTGTTCTACCACCCTTCAGGGTTGACCAAGAATATACAGGTGTATTGAGGGGAGGACAGGATAAGTACCTTTAAATAATTTTGTTGGTGATACTGCTCAAAATAAAAGCAATAACTAGTGCTAGTGGCTGTACAATCTAAAGAGCAAGATTAATGCCACTAAATTGTACTGGTAAACTTTTTAATGGCCAATGTTTTGCGATACATATAATATATATCCACAATAAAAATACATAATACTACAACAAGTATATAGCCACAATAAAATTATTAACTACAACAGAACAAGTAATCGCAAAACACACACATGTACCTGCACTGTTACATCCACTCAGTGCTGCCACTTGCTATGTATTATGATGGATGATGGAAAACAATGATAAACACCACAGTGGGGTAGCTCTGTTTATACCAGATGAGGAAAAATAAATTTAATGATGATTTTGATAAGTTTTGCAACTTTATTTGCTTGCTCCTTGACTTTGGCCATCTCACACATTCTTATCATTTCTAATGTTGACATAAGTGGGCAATTTTTTTCTTTATTTTTCCTCCGTGACTCTTTCTTGACCATTGCACTGTCCATTACAACTGGTCACTGGGTGACATATGCTTATCCTGTAGATACCCTGGCTGTCCAAAAATGACCCAAACACTTCCCCCTGACAAACCTAGCTTTCTCACCTCCCTTTATATCACTACCTCTCTTCTCAATTTATACACCTAGGTACTCATGGCCATTAACTTTTTGGAAGGTTTTCTTTGATCAGAAAAAGGCAATACTACATGGTTTAAAATCAAGTAAGTATGCACCAGATTGCATCCTCTTACTATATTTATTCAATCAGTAGGCTGAGCAAATAAGCAGTGAAGCTGGATTCTTTGAAGAAGAATGCAGCATCAGAATCGGAGGAAGTCTCTTTAGCCTGTGATAAGCAGAAAACACAAGCTTGCTTGCTGAAAGGGAGCTGAATTTGAAGCATTTGCTGATGAAGATGAAGGTTTTCAGCCTTCAGTGTGGATTATAACTTAGTGTAAATGAAACAAAAATCCTCACTAATAGGTAACATCATGATAATAAAACATTGAAGTTGTCAAGGATTCCATCTCTCTTGGATCCACAATCAATGCTCTTAGAAACAGCGATCAAAAGCTGCATTCCTTTAGGTAAATCTGCTGCACAACACCTCTCTAAAGTCCTGAAATGCAAAGATGTTACTTTGAGGATTAAAAGGTGCCTGATCCAAGCCATGGTATTTTCAATTGCTACATGCATGTGAACGTTGGGCACTAAATAAAGACTACAACAGAAGAACCAACGCATTTGGATTATGATACTGATAAAGAATATTGAAAGTCAATGGACTGCCAAAAGCACCCCACACACACACACACACACACATGCACACAAACACAAAAGTCTGTCGTGAAAGAAGTATAACAAGAATGCTCCTTAAAGGCAAGGATAGCTAGGTTTTGTCTCACATACTTTGGACATATTCCCAAGAGGGACCAGTCCCTGGTCTTCCTGGTCTCTCGGGTGCCTATAAAAGGGTGTCACGTTTAGTAAAGTAGAAGAGCAGGGGAAAAGGCAGGCCTGCAGCGAGACGGGTGGACACAGTGGCTGTACTAGGCTCGAACATAAGACCAATGTGAGAATGGCACAGGATGCGGTGGTGTTTCCTTCTGTTGTACACAGGGTCTTCCTGAGTCAGAACTGACTCAACAGCACCTAACAATAACTGCCTGACCAGGAGTCCCTGCAGTAATGTGGAGTGGTATTCATTAGGTTGCTAGTGGATAGCAATCGAGAGCTAATGCATAGATGAGCAGTTCAAAACCACCAGCTGCTTCTCAAAAGAAAGATGAGGCTATCTCCTCCAGTAAAGATTTACAGTCTCAGAAACCTCAACTAGCAGTTGTCCTCGGTCCTACGGAGCTTCTGTGAGTCTGAATTGACCTGACGGAAATGGACTCTGGTGTTCCGTTATCAAAGACTAAGTCAGGAGTCATTTCTCTAGTGTCTTCCACTCCCTCTGAAGAAGACTGAGCAAGATCCAAAATGATAATGCTAAATCCATCCCTCTCAGAAGCCTCACTCTCATTGAGTCCATGCCAACTCATAACAACCCTGAAGAGCAGGGTAGAACTGCCTCGGTGGCGCTCTGAATCTCTCTTTCTGAGAATAGACAGTCCCATCTTTCTCCCACAGAGCAGCTGGTGGTCGGGCTGCTCTGCCGTAGTCTAGTCGTCCAACATGCAGCTGCTATGTCACCAGGGATCCCGAGTCCTTGAAAAGAAAAAGAAAACATTGTATTGCCATTATAGGATCAATACTCATTGAAGCAGTAGTCAAGAAATCAGATATATTGCAATGGGCAGATCTGTAGTACAAGAGCTCATGAGAACATTAAAGAGTAAAGGCATCATTTGAGGGACTGAGATGCACCTGGCCCAAGCCATACTTTCAATCCCATCCTATGCATGGGAAAGCTGGGCCAGCGATAAGGAGGACTGAAGAATCGATGCCCTGGAGTCCTCATCTCATGGACTGCCAGAAGGCTGAGAATGCTGTCTTGGGAGAAGTACAACAGGAATGCTCCCTAGAATTGAAGATGACGAGCCTTATCACACATCATTTGAACATGTTATCCAGAAAGACCAGTCCCTGGAAAAGGACTGGGTAAAATGGAGTGTCGTTGGGAATAAAGGACGCCGCTCAAGGAGATGGGTTGAAATACTGGCTGCAATAAGGAGTTCAAACATAACAATACTGGTGGAAATGGCCCAGGAGCAGGAAGGGCCTGCTTCTGGGACAGCACCTGACAGCAATAACAACACTATTGGATTAGTAGCAACATCCTTGCAAATGTTGGGCAGCCAAACAATATACGCTTCCATGTGGCTTCATTTGGGGATTGTTCCCCTACTCATCCCTTTTCTAGCCACTGTGTAGAAGACACACACCACATGTTTTACTCAAGGATTGATTATCACCTTCTCTATATGCTTCCGATCTGAGAAATCTGACCTCACATCTAAGCCTTGAAGAGCTGAAAAGTAAGAATACAAGAGAGTTAGATGGGGAGAGGTGTGCGTAAGTCGGTGTTTTAAATTCATTTTCACATTGCTTTCTTAAAATTGTCAGTGTACAATCTTGAACTTAGCAGGCATAGTAGTTATCAGGCAAGGGGGTTGGCATATTTTCATTCTTGTTCAGATGCTAGTTTGCAATAATTTTCTGAAATCCACAGGGGATTCTTTGGAGAGAAGCTGTGAGGCAGCTAATCAAAAAAAAAAAAAGATATTCTAATGTTTAGTTATATTACAGTGCAGCACAGGCTCCTAGGGGATATGGCAGAAGCCCCATTGGTTGATTCATTTTAACAGGGTTGAATAAAGCAGAGAAAATAGTTATCAGAGGAAATCTCACACTGGTAATTCTTGAAATAAGCTCAAACATGTGTTCCTTAATTTCTGTGATGTTCTTTTTTCTTTTCTTTTTTTCTTTTTAAAGAATTTCCCTTTATTTTACTTTGTTTCTTTTGTCTTCTTTAGTTTTATATTCCATATCCACCAGCACCTCAGATTTATTTAATCTCTCCTCTAAATACTGAGGCACTGACAGGGAAACACACTCATTCGGAAAATGCAAATTAAAAAATTAAGTTCCTTAATGGTTCCTGTTTATTTTCAAGGTGTAAATAGATGGCACATATACGATTCAAATTGTTTTGGGAATGTATAAGTCAGAAAGTTGCCATAGCAACCTCAGCACAGATAACCTCCACAAGAAATGAATTCCCAATGGTGTGGGGTCCTTGACAGTTTGCACAGCACTTTCAAGCCGTAATTGCACTCAGTATTTATTATAATCATGTAATTAAGTAGGGCTGTTGTTACTATCCTTATTTCCAAAGGACAATACTTCAGCTTAGAGAGGTTAAGTGAATTTGCCACAGTCATGCTAACTGGTAAGTGGTAGTCTCAGAATACCAAATATCTTTTGATCATAATAAAAGTAAAATTTTCAGAGTCAGCTTAATTACTGCAAACAAGTTACATTGAGGCACAATAGATTAAGTGATGGGCTGCTAATCGCAAGGTTATCAATTCTAGTCCCCCAGCCTCTATCGAAGAAAGATGAAGCTGCTGGTCCCAGAAGAGTGTATAGTCTCAGAAACACAGGGGAGACATTCTGCTCTGTCCTGAGGGTCACTATGGGTCAGAACTGACTTGATGGCGGTGAGTTTGGCTTGGTTTAGAAGCTAAACATTTATAAAATAAGACATTTAGGGGAGGACCTGGCTAAATGTTTTCTTGTAAACTTGGGGTATACAGTCCAGATGTCTTAGAGCACAAGTCCTTGCTTGATAGGTTTGATTATAGAAAACAGCTATGGGGCCACATTACCAAATAAGCTTGTTATGTCCAGTGATCTAAGCCATTCATACTTTGTCAATTACTCTAATTCAATCCCTAGCGTTTTCTCTGGAAGAAAGGAAAACACAACTTCTCATTCAAGATGGAAAGATGTACAAGTGCAAGAATTTAAATGTTTTATATATGAGCTAATAATCATGGGATCAATAGCAATCAAATAAATAGTACCTTTAAATAAGTAGTTCTCCACTGGGGATGGTTTCATCCCCCAGTTACAATAGCTGGTGGAGTCGGTGACAAGTTGGACTGCGAACCTACCAGGCTCTCTGTGGGGAAAAACAAGGACTTTTTGCTTCCGTAATGACTTTCAGCCTTGGGTAAGCACTGGGGCAGCTCCACCCTGTCCTACTGGGTCTCTGTGAGTCAGCACTGGCTTCAGAACAGGGAATTCAGCAGTGAGAAAGACATTTTCAGTCATGACGATTGGGCAATAGTACTGGTCAGTTATGCCATGAGATTCGAGAATATAGAAGAAAACTCCCTGCTAAAAATGAGTCATTTGGTTTGAAATGTCTATAGTGAATTGTGAAGACCTTGTGCTATTAATAGTGCAAATTATTTGACTCTTGTGTTTTTAAGCACCTTATAACAGTGATTCTTGAAATTGGTTTGTATAAAAATTATAATTTTATTTTATCTGTTTGAAAAGAAACCACGTAAATATTACAGGACTCTTATAGAAAAATATTAAATATTAAAATATTAAAAACAAATAAACCCAAAGAAAAAGAAATAAAATCACATTAAATCTTCTAGATACTGTCATCTTAAGTATTGCCATAGACACTAGCACTTTAGGACAATACACAGTCATATTGCACTTTAGTTAACCTCAAAAACATTTTAATATAACATAAATGACTCATAAAGTCAACAAATCTGGAACTCCTCCATTATTTTTAATTATTGACTACAATTTTCATTTTATAATGTAACAAACTCAACCTTATTTAACATTTTAGATGAACTTCTTTTTTCCACTATAAATAATGAATATCCTTGTGCATGAAATTTGGTGTGACCATCTGATAACTTTTTACCATAAGTCCTCCATATAAAATTTTCCAGAGAAGAGTATCTATGTTATTTTACTATAGTTGACACACACAGCCAAATTTCACTATTTAAAGGTCATACTTGTTAACAAGCATATGAGAAGTGTCTGTTGTCAAGATACCTAAAGTTCTACCTAGAATGTTGAAAATTATACTTTTGAGTTCTGTGCAAAACAGAAATAAAAATTTAAGATTTCATAGTAGTTGGGTTTATGGATGAATATTGTCTGATCCTAGGAAAAATGATAAAATTGATATAGAAGTCTAAAATTTTGGCTAAGTATTTCAATTCCCATTCTGTAACATTTCAAGTAAAGAAAGTAAAAAGGCACAAAGTGAAAAGATCTTGCCATTCACAGTTAGGTTCGCTTAGGTTCTTCTAAATAATAAAAAAAGACATGAGTGAGAAAGGCATTCAGTAGAATCAGAACTCACGGCAGACGTTGCATAGAATTATATTAAAAAGGTAACCCTACAAAAAATCTTGTAGATATTGAGAGTTTTGCTTATTTTACTATGGTTTGAAGAATGGGATGGTGAGACTTTTTTTTAATTGCAAAAGGGAAGTGCACCCTTATAAGCCTAGATGATTCTAAAACACCCAGCCCGTTGACATCTGGGTTGCAGATAAAAGATTGTTCAAGGCGAGAAAGGGACCTCAGGGAGCATGTCCAGGTTTGTGTGCTACTTTATGTTTGCCAGAGCCACAGGGAATCTGCCACGGGGGCAGAAAGCAGAATTATTTTTACAGGTTTCCCCCCATGTAATTCTTATTTTGTTGAATATTAGACAGCTATTTTTGAAATGCAATTTAATGTACTTTCTTTTAAGAAAATTAACACAGGGATAGTTTTCTGGCTAATTAAGCTACTCTCAAAAAATAATAATAACACTAATAAAGAGGCAGTAGGGAAATGCTTGTTAATGTTTAAGCCATAAGATACACAGAAATGCAGGCAATATTTCATCCTGATACCCAGGAGACCCATGTGTGACACAATCTAGAGTCTATGTGTATCTCACTCTCCACAGGAACTAATTTCGGAGCACCAGAATGCCGTGAATTGGCTGTAAAACAATGTTGAAGAAACTCAACATAGAACAGAAGGCACACTTTCCTTAGGAAGAATGCTGATAAAATTTTAATGAACTAACATGTTGTCATGGGGATTTGTTGCTATTCATTAATTCATTGTGCTGTTCCTCTATAGTTTTGCTGAAGCTGAGTGACACATTGTCAAGGAGCTGGTTCTGGTGGTTTATATTGCCTCGTTGATACCCTGAATTTCAGGGGTAAATTCCTTGAGAGACTTGCCCCATTGCATGTGGGGTTAGCATATTTTTCAGCACTGTGTGCACTCCCTTGTATTTCAAATAAATCTCTATGTCTGGGGGAGGTCTTTGACTCTGCAAAACAGTGGTAATAATAACAGGATGATTGACAGCTCTGGTCACAGATGGGGACTACCATAGGAGCCAGGGCTGGGGAAGGCCTGCCATACAAAATAGTCACCTGGCCACCTCTGAATTAGGATCAAATTTTCAGTGAAAAAGAATAATTCTATCATAAAATCATAGAATGCCAAAAATTGGAGGCATCCCAAAATTAATCTCACTCTTTCCGTTTGAAAATAAGAAAATGTAGGAAGCCCAAATATACAGGGTCATAAGGGGCGTGAGTAGCAGAGTAATAATTACAAACTAAGTATCTTTTTTTTTAATAATGAAATTTATTTATTTATTTAT
>NW_022107432.1:15580796-15616116 GCF_000313985.2 Echinops telfairi | reverse complement strand
ACTGCAGGGTCCTACCCCCATTGATGCAGCCACTACATCAATCCATCTTGACCAAGGTCTTTCTCTTTATGGTTGAACTTTTCCTTTTCCAAGCACGATGGCCTTTTACAGGGACTGCTTTCTTCTATAGCCTGTCCAAATACATAAAGTCAAAGTCTTGCCATCAACACGTATAAGGAGCTTTCTGGCTGTCCTTCTTCCAAGACAGACAGGTTTGTTCTTTGGGCAGTTCATTGTACTTCCGATATTCTTAGCCAGTGCCACAACTCAAATGCATTGATTTCCTTTAGCATTCCTTATTTAATGTCCAACTTTCACACATGCATGAGGTGATTGAAAAAAACCGTGGCTTGGTTCAGCCTCTCCTCGGAATTCCAAACGACAGCCTTGCCCTTCCACACTTTAAGGAGGTCTTACGGAGCAGATTGCCTATTGTCATGTCATTCGATTTCTTGACTGCTACTTCCACGGGTACTGTGGATGCCAGCAAGATGAAATCCCGTTTATCATGATGATGTCTACTGGTCAGGTGTGAGTGATATGGATGTCTTTATAAGGAGGTGCAATCTATCCTGAAGGGCCCAGACCTTCGTCTTTATTAGCAGGTGCTTCAAAACCTCTTCTCTTTCAACAAGTAAGGCTGTTTCATCTGTGTATCACAAGTAGTTAATAAGCTTGCCTTCGATCCTGATGTTTAGTTCTTCCTTCTAAATGACAGGTTTTCAGATTATTTGCTCAGGATACAGACTGAATAAGGATTGTAGCCATCAGTATGGATTATAATTCAATGTAAAGAAAACCAAAATCCTCACACCTGAACTGATAGCATAATTATAGATATCACAAAGAATGAAGTTAAGCGATCAAAGGATGCACTGCACGGGGCACCTTCAAAACCAGAGATCCGAACCTAAGACCAGTGACCACCAATCCCACAACATTGAGATATCAGCCCACTGCCTCTTTTCCCACTAAAGCATGCCAACTTTAAGTCCAATGGAGTATGTGGGTTCCTTAAATCTACTCCAGGTGAATTTCAGACGAATGAGCTTAAAGTGTAAACATATGGTTTAAGAAGGCTGGAGACGACAGTGGATGCCCCAAATCTATTTGCAGGGTGCACCCATGGATTCAATCCTCCAGTAAACTTCTGTTAACATAGTTGAGGGATGTGACTAGCCTGGATATCAGATAGAGAGCACTGAAAAGTTGATTATGGAAGATGTAGTTAGGTTAAAATGTCATATCATTTAAACTCCCTCTTGAGCAGTTTAAAGTTGTTTCCATGTTTTAAAAAAAATGTGAAAGGAAATGCCTACATATGAATTAGGCCTCTGATAAAATCTCTCTGACCACAGACGCATGAACAGTCTTGCTGTCATGCAGAGCGCAGTGACAAGTGTATGATTTCTCAAGAGCCGCTTAACATGTACCAACTTATTATTTGATCTCATTTTTGACCCACTTTAAAGGTCTTAGTTTTTCATTTTTTCTGCTTTCTTTTTGATTGAGGTTGTTCTTTGATACTGTTTTTAATTTGTCTTGTATGTTTTTCTGTATATGAAATCAGAGTAAATAAATCTACAGAGGCGGTAAGGGAATTGAATAGTATGGTGAGAGCATACAACTCTGACACACAACCTTCCTGATTTAAACCTTCAGGATGCTCTTGATCTCCGTGAAGAACTGCCTCTTGTTTTATGCATAGCTTCCGCATGAGCATGATTCTGTGTTCTGGAACCCCCATTCTTCTCAATGCTATCCATAGTTTGTTATGAGCAGAGTTGAGTGCCTTTGCATAGTCCATAAAATACAAATAAATATCTTTCTGGGATTCTCTGCTTTTACTAGGATCCATCTGATATAAAAATTGATATCCATTGTTTCTAGAGTGGGGCTGAAATTAAGTGTAAGCCCAAAATCTGCTCATATGTATATGGTTTGTATATGTCTCTGGTTCACTTTGGAAATATCATTAGCATTTTATGAAAAAGAACATTATAAATCACCCCCTTGGGACATAAGGTCTTCTATAGATAGCATCATTAATTTAGTCAGTAGTATATAATTTAAAATACTGTAGAAAAAAGGAAATTGTACAAGTATAGGCTGGCTTCAGACAACAATACATGAATTATTGCCTTGTACAGGTTAAATTCTTATGTGGCCGAACTCTATTTACACAAACAATAAGGGTTGGGGATAGGGCAAGATTTTCAATAACACTCATTCCCACATGCCTACATGATTAATTAATATGTGTTGTTAGAAAGCAAGGAGGGCATTAAAATAGTAAAAATATGGTCGCCCCAGGTCACCATTCATTGGGTAAAGCCCAGATCATTTAGCAAGGGTTTCCACATTCAGTCATGATCATATGGTCTTTAAAGAATGCTATGCACTTATAAAATAAATAAGTAAATAAATAAAGAATGATATGCACTTAAAAAGGACGGAGTCTAAAGCACATGGTATTGTCTATAGCACATGGCCGGGTCAACGATGGCTGGATAGAAATTAGGTCCAAAATGTCCAAATTAGGAATGCAGTTCTGGCTTTGCTCTCCCCTTGGATTCTATAAAGTGATGCTAAGCATTTTTTCCCTAATCGGAGGTTGTTCCTCCAGGTTTACTCACCAACATAAATGCAATGGCCTTCTCTGAGTCATACATGTCTGCCTTCCCACATATTGACGTAGATTTCCAGTAAATTTAGCTTATCACGCAGGTTAGTTTATCGTTCTAGTAAGAGGGTCTGTTGATTTGGAGTGACCTTCGCACAATGTTGTATGGCGGCAACTGAATAGTCTTTGCCCTCTCCCCCACACTGAAAAGTTTACCCCTCCTCCCCTAACTCACCCCTCACAGAAAATGACAAGAAGGGAAAACTGACCCTAGCTGAAGTATCTTCTGTCAGCAGTTTTTAAGATGTACGTATAAGGGAGGTGATTTATGGTTCATGGGTGCTTGGCAGACTCTTTAGCCTAGTGCTTAGGATACCAGATTAGAAGATTACATGACCTGAGAGAAAAAGACTGTCATCTTGATGTTTATGCTTTGAGGTAGTTAGTTTATTGTGCCAAGTTAGCCAATAAACACATGGGGGGTTAACTGAAGGGCAGAGGGATAAATGGCTCAGTAATACTCGCCTTTCTAGTTCTCGGGTCTCTTGCTCTCTGATGATCAGACCAGGGTGCAGCTGCCTTAGCAGTTCCTTGCTTCAGCTGGCAAGGCTGACTTCCTGCAAGACATCCCCAAGGAGAAGCCACATGGACCTACCCTGATGCAGCCCTGGGTGCTGGAGCAGCCATGTGGAGGCCCCTTCCAGTGCTGAGATGCTTACACTGTCTCAGCTTTCCTCCTGCAGTCGGCATCATTGCGTGTGTTTTGTGAGATGGAGGAGGACTTTGTGGACTGGTTTTGGACATATGGGTTAATGTTGGACTTGAGGGTTTGGGCAGCACTGGGTTGGGATGTTTTCTTGATGCGCACTTAACCTTTATATAAAACTCTCTCTTATACATGAGTTTCTGTGGATTTGTTTCTCTGAAGTACCCAGACAAATACATGCTTACAGTAGTGGTTTCATACAGTATTTTTCATTTGTCTGTCAAATTTCTTGACATAGACCAGTGAGAGCTTACAGTGCTTCATAAGCTTGTTAAAACATTTTGATTGGTATTCTGTCAGGTTCTGAAATTTTGTTTTTCACTAATGCCTTCAGTGAAGCTTGAACTTCTTTCTTCAGAATGATTGGTTCTTCTTTTTATTTTTATTTTTTTAGGTTTTAAAGGTATTTTTTAAATAGCAATCGAAATATACTTGTGTTGCCAATTTATTAAATTTATTAAATGAGAACTTAGAAAATCTGTCCACTCTGATGTCTTCTTGAACAACTTTGAGACCTGAGAAGGGACGCCGACCCTCTTACTCTTTAGACACTCACTGGGGGACTCAAGAGGAAGCAGCTGATTTGTTGCTTAGAAAAACAATACTAAAATGCCCCTATGACGATGGGTATTCAGATGTGTAATCAAGGGAATCCATTCTACACGGCACCCCATGTAACTTTGCTAGCGAAAACAAAGTGGCAAGCTGAGTAAGCAGGGTCATATTTGTTGGCACAGCTTCCCCATATGGGTTTTACAGATTCAAGAACTATAAAGGCAATTGACAGGAGAATGCAAAAGGGCAATTGGAAAATAACCTATCTCAATAGAAAACAGATTTTATATGGTCATTAAGAAATGAGATGAAATTGAACTACAGAATGATATGATATATGTGTTAACTCCCAATTAATAATACATTTCTTTTAAAAAGAGAGACGACTATAAATGACGTTGATGAAATTGATTCAAAGATTCTAATACCACACGATCAGAGGTTAGGTGGACCAATGGAAACTTCTGCTGGTCCCCAGACTAGTCCATTCTATTCACCCCAGGTCAGCCAAGAGATATTTACTAGTGGGAATTCCCACCTGGGACCATGTGAAGTAGAAGCTCAGCAAGTTGGTGGAGATAAGGATGATGAGAGACTAGTGTCTTCTAGTTCAGCCCCCAGACTAGGACTCTAGGCCTAGACACACAAGCCTGATATACTGTAACCCTCAAATCTGCCAATAAAACTATTGAAGAGACCTACATTTAAACTCTGAGATATGGAGAGACAATAGATGCTGGGAGTAAGGTGAAAGTTGGGATCCGAATTGGAAGATTTGAACAGTTCATGTATGAAATAGTTCCCTCTCCCTTACCTGAATGTATTATTGATAAGGATAACATATCTAATTGGAGAATACGCCCTCTACTTGATATTGTAAAATTAAAGTGTATAAATTTGTTCTTAGGTGGTATTCATTCGAAATGCTAAATGGGAAACATCACAATTGCGTAATTCCACTAAGATTGTTAACCTGAAAAATTATAGGATATCGGGGGGCCAAAAGAAGATTTCTTCTTTGATTGGGGACATACTAAAAGTTCCAGTGTTGCTGCCAACAAATTGTTTGCATAAGAGTCGTGTACAGCCTGTGAAAAAGGAAGATGGCTAATGGAAATTGGCAGAGTATGAAGGACACATGGGGCTTCAACTGTTCCAGACATGGTACTGACAACACAGAAAATGAGTAGGCTGAAAGGAACTGGTGTTCCGTGATTGATTTTACAAATGCCTTTTTCATTATCTTAGTTTTAAGATAATGAAAAGTTTTAAGAGTTTGCTTTCACATGGGAAGATGACAATATACCATTCACCACACTGTTTACGTTTATTTAAATTCTCTAACCTAATTCTGTCATAGTTTGTTTAGAAGAGATTTGGACTTCATGCCGATCTCAAGTGTAATGATACATTATATTGATGATATTATATTAATGTCAAACTGAAAAACAGGCTAAGGAAGATTTGAAAATAGTGGTGGCTCACATGGAAGACTTGTGAGTAAATCCCGAAAAATCCAGAACTCTGGCCAAAAGATAAAGTTTTTGTGAATAACTTCAGCCGGAACCATTCATGACATTCTGCAAGCAACTGAGAACAAGTTATTGTTGCAAGCTACACACAAGACTAAGCAAGAGGCCCAGCGTTTGTTTGGTCTACATGTATTGTAAAGGACTCATGTTCCGTTGGGAATATTGCTGGCTCCCACCCATCCAACCATTTAGAAGAAGACTGTGATTGGATGAGAGCCTGAGAAACAGCAGGCTAGGTCTGAGTCACAGAAAGCCTCTTGCTCTCAATGTCTAAGGCCTGTATGATCCACCTTCAGACATGATTTTGTAGGTGTCTGCTACATGTGCCTATGCAGACTGGAACTTATGGCAAAAACCTGAAATGGCCACCTTGTAATGACTATTGAGGTTCTAGGCTAAGAAGTATCCAGAAACTGAAACACGATATGAACCATTCAAGTATCGTTTGCCTGCTACTGGTCATTGATTGAGACTGCCTCCATGACAGAAATACATAAAATCGTCGTGAGACCTGATAAACCCACAATGTCTTAGGTGATCTAGGAGAAACACTTAAATAAGGATGGTGGCACTCAAATTAGTTCCCTAGCAAAAGGAAAGTAGTTTACACAGAAACAAGCTACTGGGGGGGCTGCATAATGGCAATTACTGTATCCACAAAATGCATAGCCTCCCTTTACATAGGCCCTGCTCTGAAACCACCTGAGAATCTAACAGAGCCGTGTGCTCTATGAACAACTTTCTGCTGACCAACAGAAGGTTGCCTGGTTCATAGTCGGAATTCCCAGGGTATATGGACATATCTGAGGTGGAACACTGATGTATTAAACCCAGCAGATCAGAAAACCTCAATTGAAGAAGGCAAGAACAGGTTAACTCAATGTGCTGAATTGTGTGCTATTTTTCTAGCCATGATGGAAGACTTGGACAAGAGTGAGAACCCATATGTTTGGATTTTTACTGATTCATGGGCAATGACCAATGGCCTGTCTATGTGGTCAGGCAAATGGACCATGGAAAATTAGACTATTACAGGTACACCTATATGGGGAAAGAGCCTATAGAAAGCATTATAGACATTTAAAGGGCACATTAGCGTTGGTGCCCATCAGAAGAATCCAATTCCTAAATCAGGAGAGTTTTTGTATCAGCAAATGGACATTTCGGTATGCTCCCTTGTGGTGGCCAATTGGGTGTATGTATGTCCACGGGGAAGCGGGGGGTCACATACAGCAATGCAGAGATGAGCTGAAGCTAGACACATTCCTATTACATCCTGGGAGGCACACGGTACCAACAAGGACTGCTTCTCTGTTTACCAGCAGGGAAGACAGAGGTTGCAGATGACTAAGGGACAGATTCTCTGTGGGGACGGCCATGCACATAGCTGATAAATCAACTATGTCACCATCAAGAATGCCAGTGGCACCAGGTGGCTAAAAGTGAATTCCCAGAGGAACAAACACTTAATTCCAAGCTCTGTCTTGCATATCTAGTAACACATGTGGATCCTAAAAGCATCATCACATCATCAAGGGATTAGAACAATAGAAACTCTACCAGTGTGGGTCTAAGTTGTAACTCCTTAGAGCAAGGAGCGGGCACACTTTACAGTCCAGAGAGTGCAGCAATGGGCCAAGAAACATCATATTAAATGAACACATCATGTTGTATACCACCTTCAGAATAATAGTTTGATAGAGAATTGGAATGGACAGTTGAAATATTTATTATGCAAAACAGGTAGATAA
The DNA here is from genome assembly GCF_000313985.2 of Echinops telfairi. NCBI lineage: Eukaryota > Metazoa > Chordata > Mammalia > Afrosoricida > Tenrecidae > Echinops > Echinops telfairi. The sequence goes on along the minus strand of NW_022107432.1, from coordinate 15,608,889 downwards.
AGGCATAAGGTGTTGACGTTCACGCCTTCATGAATGTGTGCTTACACTCAACATAAAGGGGCCAAAGGGAGGCTCACCACCGGCTGGATTTCTACGTGTATCAGGGAAGTCTGCAGAAGAGGGCTTGGGGGAGGTTGCTGGTATCTCTGTGTAGTTCTCCTTCATGTCACCTGAAATTCTTTTTTTCTGCTGGATGCTCTGTACATCTGTGGCTATGGTTCAATTTTGTAGGGCATTCCCTACTCTACCAATGGACAGGATTCTTCTTATTATGTTATTAGGTGCCATCAAGTCAGCTATCAACCCAATGCACAACAGAAGGAAACACCGCCTGGTCCTTCATCATCCTCACAATTGATCCTGTGCCTGAGCCTATTGCTGCAGCTGCAGTGTCAATCCATCTCGTTGATGACCATCCTCTCCTTCACTGCCCCTCCACCTTTACCGAGCATGACGTCCTTCTCCAGGGACTAGTTTCTAACCAGTGACAGGATTAGAGTGGGATTGATACCTGACCTTATTAGAGGATGTCAACCAAGGAACACCTTTTGTTTCCTTGGTGACATCTTTAAGGCTCCAGCTGAGTAGAGGGTGTGAACCAAACCAAATGGGGGTATCTTTGACTCTACCTTAGTGAGTGTGACTGAAGATACCATCCTTTTTTTCCCTTGTATCAGACATATGTAGTAGTTCCACTGTACAATTCTAATACACATCACATCAGCTTGAAAGCCTTTTATCCCTTCTCTGACTGAGCTTTATTAGAAGCAAACAGATCTGCTGAAACTTGTGGATTTTTTGTCTTCTGGCTCTGTACCCGGCTCTTGGCTCACCTCTGCTTGATTTTCGGTGTGGGAAGTGAACACTACCCACCACAACAGGAGACATTTCCTCAAAGTCCTGTGAGCTCCCGTTGGACATTGCAACAAATAATGGGATGCAGGGACCTGAGGGAATATACTCAAGGGAGGAGTGAGTGGAGAAGATAGCGTAGAACAGCATTTGGGGAAGTTTAACATTTGAGACATCTTTAGTCTCCAACTCCTTGCTACTAGTCTGGTGCTATTCTTCGAAAAGAAATTCTTACCACAGGCATAGCTTCCAGCGTCAGAGCAACACACAAGCCTCCACAGTCTGACAAGCAAATAGACAAATAACACAGCAAGTTACTCATGAGTCTTTCTCCAAGTTTGGTGCCTTGTTCTTCTTCATATGGTCCAGCTTCTCGGACGATTATCTCTGCACATAGCTTCAGTAGGTCTGGTATGAGGATACAGCCTTTGCAAATACATTCTGACTTAATCCATTCAGTATACATGTGCCTACTCAAATTGGTCTATGGATAACTGCCACATGCGCGCAATTATGTGTCCTGTAATTCCCAGTCTTCAACATGCTATCCAAGTTCATTAGGATTTATGTTGTTGAAAAAGGAGTTTTCAATGAAGAAGTCATTGGTCTTGCAAAATTCAAGGCCATGTTTTTTCATCTTCTCTATTTCCAACCTTCCCATTCTAATTGATAATAATTATTGATGCATCATAATGGTGTTTCTTCAATTTCACATTGAAGAATTTGGTAGAATTTTCAATTTCTTCATCATTAGCTCTAGGTGTCCATGCATAACAGTTATATTAATCTAGAAAAGCTATAGTATATGAAGAAGAATGAAACATCAGGTTTGGAGGAAGACGTACTGACAGTTTACAAAATGCAGATGAGACAACCTTGCTTGCTGAAATTGAGGAGGACTGGAAGCACTTGCTGATGAAGATCAAGGATTACAGCCTTCAATATGAATTACTATCTCATGTAAAGAAGACCCAAATCCTCACAACATAACCAATAAGTAACATCACAATAAATGGAGGAAGATTGAAATTGTCAAGTATATTTGTCTTACTTGAACCGACAGTCAGTGCTCCTGTGGAGCAGTCAGGATATCAAAAGAGGAGTCGCATTAGATAAATTTGCTGCACCAGGCCTCTTTAGAGTATTGCAAAGCAAGGATGTTACTTTAAGGACTAAAGTGTGTCTGACCAAGCCAGGGTAATTTACATTGCTTCATAGCATGTGAAATTTGGATATTGAATAAGAAAAATCAAAGAAGAAATTATGTGTTTGAATTGTGATGCTAGCAAAAAATATTAAAGTAGCGTGGAAGAAGTACAGCCAAAGTACTCCTTACAGGCAAGGATGGTGAGACTTCGTCTCACATACTATAGACATACTGTCAGAAGAGACCAGCCCCTGGAGAAGAATATTGTGTTAGACAGGGTTCTCTAGAGAGATAAAACCAAATTGCTGATAAGTTAATATATTTATTTATAAAGATAATTAGATATATAACACAAGAAATGAACTGTTTTTATACGATTAAATATATAATACAAGAAATGAACAGTTAGATTATAAAGCAGTACAAATGGCTCAGTTCAACTCACTCCCATGAGAGAGAATTGTGAGACACTGCAGTCCTTAAAGTGTAGTCTGCTGCCAGATCTTCCTCTATATAGAGAGAGAGCTAGTCTATCTCAGCACAGCAGCCAATCACAAGGCAGGTCACCAACTGTCAGCCAGGTCACCAACAGCCAGTCCCCAGCTCCAGAGATGTCTTAAAGGGACCTCAACTTACAGCGACACAGTCCACAGGCTAGGCGTCCCACAGGTAGTGTAGCCTGTAAATTGATGCACAGAACAAGCAAGGCAGCCGCACACTGGTCCGATGATCAAAGAGTGAGAGACAAGAAAGGCGAGGCTCACCAAGCCATTTATCTCTCCGCCCTTCAGTTAATTCCACTTGTGTTTATCAGCCAGGCTGGCACAATAAACTGTCTCAAATATCATGCTTGATTACATAGAGTCGCAGCAACAAAAAAGAGGACTGTCCTAGACAAGATGGATTGACAGTGGCTGCAACAGTGGGCTCAAGTTACATTCTTTAACTTATAAACTGTTACTAGACACATTTACATAATAAGTTCATTTCTGATATGCTCTTTTTTCTTCCATTTCTGTTGGTGTGTTTCCATTGCAATACTCAACATTTATTAAGTATGTTTACTTTATACTTATTTCTTAAAACATTGATCTATTGCTTGTGAAGCTTATTTATTGAATTTATTCCATGAAAATTTCATTTACTTGGTCCTTGTCGTTCCCCTTGTTATTCAGTATTTTAGTTATCTCTGTAATTTTTAATTTGTTTTCTCATATATATGAGTATTTAAAGTTCATGCCTTTCCATTTGGATTACTGCTTTCAATAATATTTTAAAAACTGTTATACTAATGGCAAATTTCAGATTTTCTGGGGGTTTTTTTAAGTCTTGAGTTCCCCCTAGTCTTTTTAGAACAACTTTGTCACTAATTGTTTTCATTCTGTATTTTGCATGTTGCTCTATTGTCCTTTGGTCTCTAGAGATTTTATGGAGAAATCCACACAGATTCTTTGAATCAGCCATGAGATGTTAGGATGCATTTTTCTCTTGCTGGTTTCAGATTTATTTCCTAGCCTTTAATTTTCAAAGACTGTATTCTGATATGGATTGAAGTTGATTTTTTTTCTCTCTTTTTATGTCTGGGAAATGTTTTCTGATTAGCTTGAGGAAACTTGCTTGTTTGGTTTTACTATTGTCTCTGGGATCCCAATAATTCTCATGTTACATTTCTTCATGTAATCTCAGAGGTTCTTTTGAGTTTGTTTGCTTTTTGTTTATTTCTTTTTAAAATCTCCCCTTATTTACATAGGACTTCCTAATTTCAATGTACTTTGCCTTCTAGTTCATTTAGACTGATTTTCATCTGACTCTATTGCTGAGTGCTTTCCTTGCACATTCTAACTCAGTTTCTTTCGTCTTTACTTCCGGCACTTCTCTTTGGGTTTTAATGATATTTCCAATTTGATTGTTGGACCAGTCATTTGTTTCCCTATGTATTTCCTAGTCTCCATTAATTTATTGACTGTATTTTTTCTTTTTGCTTTCTTTAAACATATTTAGCACAATAGTCTGAAATTTTTCAATTAATTGGGTTAGTCTGGCACTCATAGGAGAAGTTTTCTTTTCTTCACATTATGTTTTTTTTACTATTCTGCTATAGTGGTTTTGCGTGTTATACTTTTTGGGGGGGGTTGAACTTGTTCTGTTTGGTAAACTCTTTTTATTTTAAATTTCATATTCGAATGTTTGTGATATTCTTTTTTTCTAATTAGTCTCCTTCATGGTACAGCGGCCAAGTATCTGACTTCCAAATGAAGAGCCACACGGCCACGAGCTACTCTGTGAGGGAACGATGTAATTGCCTGTCTCCAAAAAGACTGCTGGCCCTGAAAATCCTACAGCACAGCTCCACTCTGCCGCTCTGGGATCGCTGAGTCAGAACTTTCCCGGAAGCAGTGTTTCTGGTATCTTCTCTTGATAAGCACTAGAAGGCATGCATATCTTTAGGTTTTCTCAGTGCTGATTAAGGAATCCTGGAGCCTTGATCTCTGCATTCAATACACATGAGAGGGGACAGAGAATTTCTGGCCATAGATGCCGACATTTAGTGGTGAGGCTAGATCACCCTGGGACAATTTTGAAAGGCTCTTCTTGTCTTTACCTTACACTCACCTTGTGCAGACGCTCCTATTGTCCCACTGTGGGCAGGGCGTTAGCTGTTTTTCTAGGTAGACCATCTGCCCAAATGATTACCATGACCAACTGCCTTCACTCTTCCTCCAAGTCCTAGGGTCCTGAGCAAGGTTTAACAGCACTCTCTCACAGCACCATGGTGCCCCTGGACCCCCTCATAATCATATGACCAGCAAATTTCCATGACCAGACTATGATATCTTAAAATATGGGCCCCTGCTTCCTCAGATTAGCTCCCTTGTGTTTCCTCTTTGGAATGCTGCTCATTTCCATTCCCAAATGGCTACGATGAACAAGTGTTCCAGAGGTTTACAAGTAGTTTCTTCCATTTTCTGTGCCATCCTTGCTTTTCCTCTCGCTTGGTTTTCACTTCACCCTAAGGTGCCAGAACTCCAGGTGCTGCCCAACGTCCTGAGGTTTCACTTGGCGCTTGTTTTTGTGTTCAGTGGGGTTTTCCTGGTGGAGTAAGTGGCAGCATCCATTCACTTCACCATTCTAATGTATCCCTGATGAGGCGATGATCTCTATGGGAGCAGTCACTGGGCAGTTTCTCCTAGAGAGTAGTGGGGTAAGTTTGAACCATCAGCCTTTCAAGTAACAGCTAAGTGTTTCAGATCTGTATTCCTAGGGCTTTTCTATGCTATCATCTAAATCCTTGTTACTCTAAATTTAGCCATTAGACCATCAGCATCACCTGGTAACCCGTTAGAAATGCTGAATCACAGGACCACCACATATTCACAAAATGAGAAGACGCTTTTAATAAGATCCACAGATGATTTCTATGTGCATTCAAGGCCAAGGAGCTCTGGGCTGCATCACAAAAGAGAAATATTTGAAAAATAATTTCACATTCGTGGTTAATAGCATGTATAGCCCACAGCCCTAAACTAGATACTTACTACTATTGTGCCTCTTTGTTTTTCCTATGAGACAGCAATAATCATGATTATATTAAATTGTGCTTTTTTTTCTCCCCAAGTTTCTATTGACACATCTAAACATTTATTTAATGAGGAGCTGTGTATATACTACATAGGCTTACTATTCATGGATTTCTCTAAAGAAATGTAAAGTTTGTAAAATTCCAATGCAACATTATGTTCAAAGTCTGTCTTCCAGTGAGATGGAGCCCCGGTGGGGTAGTGGTTCGAGTTAGCTGCAATCTGCAAGGTTGACACTTGGACTCCACCAGCTGCTCCCGGAAAGAAAGTCAGGAGTCTCTCCTCCTGTGACCTTACAGACCCACAGGAGGCGAGCTGGGGCTCCGCTTCCACTCAATGTCAGCTAGTGTCTGTTTTTGTGTTTTTATTCAAATGAAAGCAGCAACTACCATTCACTGGGACTTTCTATATACTAGAATGTACTATGTAAATCATGTACAATTTATAATTTCATCTTCTTGGCATCCCAAAGAGGTGGGTAATAATAGCAGCTTTGTTTCACAGAAGGAGAAGTTAAAGCATAGGAACTGAGTGATCTACCTACATAAAGGCCACTATCATGAAGTCAAAGTAGGATTTGAACTCCCCTTTGTTTTCTTTTTGATACTAGCGCTGGCAAACCATGTCAAGACAAGGGCATAACATTGTGTTCACCTGAACACTAGTATTTAGCAAAGATAAGTTGGGCATTGTTTAGAAAAATCTTTTGTCTAATAATTCCATGCCTGCTGCATCTATACCAACTGAAAAGAGTAATATGCAAAATATTACAGGAGCTAAGATAATGTCTATCTTCAGTGTTAATTATTTACCTCAAATAAGATTTGACTTCTCTGATGGTCAAAATTACTGCTACCCTTTGATTTAATTTTAATTGAAAGTATCCATCTTAAAGCAATTATGAGAAATAAGATGTGTTCCTATCAGAGTTCTTTCATATCTTTTCAGATTTAACTAATAAGGGAAATAACATTAGAGTATAACTAACTTAATTATTACATTTACATATATTAAAATGCTACATGATAATTACACATATGTGATGGTAACAAAAACACACAAGAATTTAGTAATAATATCAAAATGTGAAGCTCATGTTTCTCAACATATCCACTGTTTAAATCTATAGATTTTCAAAGGTGGCATTTCCATATATCTCTAACCACCTCCCACCCCAACACCCTGATAAAAACCACACACACCCAAAAATCATTTTGAACCCTTCCACTTCCGTCACGTCAAGCTCCACTTTGGGCATCCTCAATGACGCACACTGCACTCCTTTTACGTGTTATTGGAGTTGAGAACAAAACGAAGTCTGAAGAGGGACGAACAGGGCTGTTGCGGGGACAGGGTAAGGTTCCCTGATACGACTCTCACAGGGCAACCCTTACTACCCTTGAAGAATGAGCATTGTCGTGGAGGAACAATATTCCCAAGGGCAACATTCCTGGTGTTTTCCACGCCAGTGCAGTTTCACATTTACTCAAGTGTTTCCTTTACAAACTTCCTGAATCATCTTGTGTGCTTCAAGAAAGACATCTGTGACTATTAACCCTGTAACCAACATCCGCAGCCCTTGCATAAATTATGACTCACAGTGACCGATAGGAAAGAGTAGAACTGCCCCTGTGGATTTCTGAGACTGTAACCCTTTCAGGGGTTCTCAACCAGTGGGATGAAACCCCTTTGGAGGGGGTCGAACGACCCTTTCACAGGAGTCGCCTAAGACCACCAGAAAACACCTATTTCCTATCGTCTTACGAATCAAGACACCGCTCCTCTATCCATCTCCAGGTGGGTCCACCTACATGCAGAGACACCCGTGTATAAGTGCTCTGCATGAAGACTGCTACCCATGCTACACCATGCTTCAAGACAACATTTCATTGATTTGTCATTAGAAATGAATATATCACAATGTATAATTGCATATTTTTGTGATGAATCACCATGCTTTAATTATGTTCAATTTGTAACAATGAAAATACATCCTGCATATCAGATATTAACCTGACGATTCATAACAGTAGCAAAATTACAGTTATGAAGTAGCAACAAAAATAATTTTATGATCGGGGGTCAACACCACATGAGGAGCTGTATTAAAGGGTCCTGGCATTAGGAAGGTTGACAACCACTGCTTTACTGGAATAGAAAGCCACCTTTCTCCTGCAGAGCGGCTGGAAAGTTCTAACTGCTGACCTCTGTGGTTTGCAACCCAATGTATAACCACTATGCCACCAGGGCTCCTATTACCACTTTGGGATCCCTAAAAACAATCTCCTTTCCTTCTGAGTCGATTTCTTCCTCTTGAATTGGAATTTAACCGGCCAGCAGATCCTCCTGAAAGCCACTGTTTTGACAGGATCTTTTGAGAAAGCACCCTAATAAAATTAAGACGGGTATTGTTGAGATAATGCATCTGAAGCCATTCACTATTGGAAGAGGCGTGTTTAAACCCATTTTATTTGTAATATACCTGTGAATATAGGAACTGGAGCCCCAGTCATATTTTTGACTCACCTTCATCTTTGCAAAGAATTCACTATGACATGGAACATGTTCATTAAATTTTTAAGAATTGAGTACAAAACTCATGCACATAAATACCTTGTGTGCCTGTGTGTCTTTTAGAGAAGAACATATATCATATTCTAAAAGCAATTATTTATTAATGTATGCATTATTTTTCTATTCAATTTATTCTTATTTTATCATATTGCCCAAAGTAAATATGTATTATTTTACACATCATTTTATTTAAGTATATCAGTCAAACATAAAAGATGTTCTCAAGAGCAAATATAGTTACTGATTAAAATTTCACAGAAATCATTTGAATTTCAAACATTTTGTACCACAAAGAGCAGATAAGTTAGCTAATTCAACTCTTTACTGAGTGAATTACAGATAATTTTTTTAATATAGCTCATAAGCACTTATCTGAAGGTTCCTGATTTTTCCTTTGGTGATCATGTGTTATTATTTGACTTCTCTGTACAGAAAATATTTGAATGGATGAACATACAAATGTCACCTATGCTATATTAGAGCAGAAAAAGATCTCTGTGGATTTCAACTTACGTCATTGAAGAGTCCAATGGGCCAGTTATAGAATCATTGCAGTTTATGTTCTCTGCTACCAGTTTCTTATTTTAAAACCAGGACCACTGCCATATGAAAACCCATTTTTTATTCCCCTAAACTCTGCTGAAACTCATGAATTGCTCAAAACAAGCTTGTCTTTGAAATCCTAGGTTTCTAATGTTGGTAATTTTTGTCATCCAAAAGGACAAACTCACCCTGATACGTACATCCATTTTTGATCTATGGAGCGCCCACTAACTTCAAAATAATTGCCAAGACCTTACACATTTCCCAGGTACATAAATTCGCCCCTAAAAATTCTGACAATACATATGAAGCAGTTGAAAAAAATCACTAGTCACCAAATTAAGCTTGGTGATCTAGGCATTTTCAGTCTAGAATTGTGTTCCAGAACCCTACGTGAATGAAATATACAAAGGCAGCCAAATCCTTATCTTTGTATTTTAGACACAGAAGAATGTTCACAGCGATGGATGGCAGTTCATATTCTGATCCCCAGTAATTCATTTGCTACAAGCCCCCATCAATAAAATAAATGCAGAGTAATACCCTGATTTATATTGTCAAAAGCATCTCTTTCTCACTCCTGCCTCTCTGGCTCGTGACATTATTTTCCTGGTTACTGGATGTCAGTTCAGTGTCTTCAGTGTTGTGCTCGCTGTAGGGTTAGCAGGATAATTGACAAACCACAGGGATCGGTCACTGGATTAGGATGACCGGACTGTCAAAACAGCCCTGACAAAGTCTTACATCAACTTCAACTACAAGTCAAGGCTGGGAGGAAAAAATTCACCTTGGCAGGGCCAGCTAGGAAGTCTTTAGTTGTAAATATTCCAACTCTAAAAAGTGCTTCAGCATGAGCAGGAACAACATTGCAAAGTTCTCTATGTAATTCAGAGAAAAATACTTCATATTGGACACGAGTTCAAGCATATGTGAATTAATAAACATCTCAGGATCGTATTTCATTTAGCTAATGTGTCTTTTGAATTTTTATGCTTGTAGCTTTTATTGGAAGTTTTACAAATATTTGGAAAACTATATATAGAAATATAGAATGAGTTTATGAATATTACCTATGTATGTGAACAATCAGTACGGAGTGTATTAATCTAGTTTTATGCTAAGTGCAGAATTTTGTTTGAAAAATGTCTTGTAAGCTTTACATTAAATTAATGCATATAAGGAATTCATATTAATAAGCAGAAGCCTGAAGTTGTGATTATCAATTAGTGGTCTCTACACATATCCATCTTAAGGAACATAGTCTAAGAGTGTTTCAAAAACTCCAACTAAATTTGCCACTTTAAACATTTCTCTAGACTTTCAGATTCCTATCATAAACCTTTGAAATGACAGCTCAAGTGACATCTATTTATAATGCAGGCATATTCTCTGTATGAAAACATAGATTGCAAAACCGTTAAGGGGAAATTAAAATGCAAATACAAAAAGGGTTATTTACTTAGTGCTGTGCCAGCTTGCACATGGGATATGGACACTTAGGATTAGAAAGATCCAATTATTTTTAAAATATAAAACTTAAAGAATTTATTCATGCACCACTTGGGTCTTGGAATATGATCAAAATAGTTTTGGAATAGTTAATCAGTATTTTTCCATCAGAGTCAAATTTTCAAAACATTAAAATGAAAGAGCAAGAAGCATGAGTGAATACTATTTACTGACAAGACATAGCAGCTTAACAAACATTGAAATGTTCAAAAACAATTATTGGAATAAGACTGCATTAAACTATCAATTTTATGTTGGAAAATCTACATTTTGAGGAAGTTATATTAACATTTGTAAATTTTTAAAAAAACAAAATTTTGTTAGTTTAAGCAAAGTGACTCTTCCTAATTTTAGTATTCTCAGTCAAATATTTTTCCAGAATAAATTGTAAATATCTTTTTTTTTATGTTGTATGTGGCAAAAGTGAGTCGGATGTCCTGAAGGCTAAGGAAATTTTCAGAAAATTACAAATATGTGTGATGAATGTCAGTCAATTTTAAAATCCACGAGCCATCAAGAACATTGTTCCACATGACAAAGAGACCCAAAGACCCTCTGTTACAAAGTGATGCGATCTGGTCTTAGTTGACAGGAGAAATGTGGAATAGATGTTCTTTGATCTTAAGGATGGCACCATGAATCAGATAGGGCAGTTGTTTATAATGCTGCTTTGCAGTAAGGAAATCAGGAGATCAAAAATGATCTCATGTCACACAGTCAGAACTTGTACATGAACAAATCAAAGAGGAAGAATCCTTGGTTTGGTTTGGTTTTTTAATCATTTTATTGGGGGCTCACACAACTCTTATCACAATCCACACATACATCAATTGTATAAAGCACATTTGTACATTCATTACCCTCATCATTCTCAAAACATTTGCTCTCCATTTAAACCCCAGGCAGCAGCTCTTCATTTTTGAGGAATAATCTTTTGTATCACCACCTTTTTTTAATATGCAGTTATCACTTTACCATACATATGCCATAGCAAAATATTAGGCAATCTTCTCCCACATTGAGGGAACAGAGATTAGATTCTTTGGAGGCCAGGAGAGTAATGGCAAAAATAACCTGCTTTGGACATTCATCTTTACAATGCAGCCTGTGGGCTCCACTAGTCACAGATAAACAAAGATTAAAATGTGTTCAAGATTATTTCAAGTGGAAAAAAATCCATGAGCAATCTTCTTTCTATTAAATAAGTTGAGGTGGACATGACATTCACAATATTCCTTACAATTATCACAATATTACATTGACATTAATGATTGAGTTTAAAATTTAACTGTATGATATTAAACCAGTAAACGCACTAAGGTGCTTTGTATTGAAATCCAGGCCTATATTGTAACTATGCAAGAACAACTAAGAATTTACTTAGAGTTTCACATTCTTCAGTATTGAGAAATGCTCAGGTTTTGCATGTAGGTCAACAAAACATACATTAAACAAGCACACGACAGGATTCAACAAGGATTATTTCCCAACATTTTCCTTTCTAGGTTACATGAATGAGAAATTTTTAGAACACTGTGAAAATCTTAATCATTTAATTTCGTAAATTAAAAAATTAACTTATTAAAGAATACATCTAATTGAAGTCAAATGACAAAAACCTGTGATCGTATGATTACTTTATTCTCTGGTTGGAAGATAGTAAATTACAATGGCAGGACAGCTTGGATTTTTTCACACTTTGTAATCAATGAAAATTATTGCCTCCCTAACTAAAATAACCATTCCAATGAAAACAAGTTAAAATAATAATAAGAAGTATAAAGCTAGCAATTCATGCTCACAAATCATGAGTCAAGTAACAATAAAGAAAATAAAAATGCCTGAATGCTGAATTACTTGGACACCAAAAATGAGCCCTGCCCCCCCCTCACACACACACACACACACACACACACACACACACACGCACACGCACACACCATTTTTACTGAAAAACAAAAACAACCTCTGCACCCATTTACACTCCTGATCTCAACCAAAACTTTCCTATAAGGAGAAACTATTGTTTCTATAGAAAGACACAAATTGGAGGACATGGAAATGCAGTGGATGTCCAAAGATTTCAGTAAAAACAACAATAACCAAAAAAAAGCTGGAAAATAATTACACATAGATTTAAATCCAGCAAAGTATCAAAGAATGAGGAAGTTCAAGTAACAAAACGTCTGAAGAGATTTAATGACTTTTATATAGAATCCTGTAACAACTGTCAAAATTTGTTGTTGTTGTTGTTGTTGTTCTATGCCATTGAGTCAGTTCCAGCTCTCAGAAACACTATGCAAACCGATCAAAGCACTGCCTGGTCCTGCATCACCCTCACAATTGTGATGTTTACGACCATTCTTCCAGCCACTGTGTCAATCTATCTCCTTGATGGGCTTCTTCCCCTTTGAACGTTCCTCACTGTACCAAGCAAGACATCCTCTAACGACCTGTCAAACCCAGTAACATATCCAAAACATAGGGAAAGAAGTCTCACATCCCAGCTTACAAGGAGCATTTTGGCTGTACTTCTTCCAAGATAGATTTGCTGTTGCCTTCTGACAGATTTATTCTTAGTGCCTCCCAAAGAAGACTAGAATGCAGAAATCTGACCCCAGCCTGGTGGAGCTCACAGATCTTCAAGGCCAGTGTGAGAATAACCCCCAGCCAGGGAAGTGCTGTAAGTTACGTAAGAGGAAGGGGAAGGAAGAAAGGGAGTAAAGAAAGCTAGCATTGCTGAGGATGAAATGAGAACAGCCCGGAGGTGCTCAGCGTCACTGGAGCCGTGCTTTGGTTGGGTGTCGTGGGCTCCATTCTGAAGAGAACTGTCTCATCGGTTTCACTTACTGCCATGGAGTTGCTTCCAACTCAGACAGGAAAGAGGTCTCCTGGCATAATGGCTAAGAGCCCCACTGCTAACCAAACGCTTGGTGATTCAAATTCAGGAGAAAGAAGTGGCAGTCTGCTTTTCGAAGCACAGCAGGGAAGTTCTACTGTGTCCAGTAGAGTCACTCTGAGTTGGAATCAACTCGATGGCCTTGTGTTCATCTTCATAGGAAGTGGTCGTTCATAGGAGAACTACAGGTCATTCTCCTGTAGTGCTGCATGGTGAGCTTTCAACTGTAAACTTTCAGCTAGCTGCCAACAATTTCACAAATGAACTAACAGGGCTCCTCGTGTATTCCTATCCAAATTATATGTATATATATTAAATTTATAGTCTTTACAAATCTGTACATTCTTTGTGCATAAGTGTGTATATAAACATATATTATACATACACACATGTACACACATGCAATAATATTCAGTATGGTACAAACATACAAACTACAATACTCATATTCCTTTTGTTAGAGGAAATGTTTCCCTCAGATATTACTATTGTCGCTTATGGATGTACCTATGTCTCATTTAATGGAAAGTAAATACTACATTATCAAAGCAGGTATATACCAACAACATATTTAGAAATGTATCAAGTTTATTTTTTGTGCGTCTTTTCAAAAGAATCCTAGGCAATAAATTCAAATAAGCTTTAACTTTACAGTCTGGGAACCAATGTAAAGTCAGAAAGTTAGCTCTAAAATGCCTGTGGAGACAAACAGTTGTTTAATGAGGACAAATGGAATAAAATTAAAATACAGCCTAATAAAATAACTTCTAAATGTAATGTTAGCTCAGTCATGTGGCTCAAATAACATTCTTTTTTGCTCAAAGGTACATAAATATGATCTTAGCAAAATAAAAAATAAGAAGAAAAATGTGGAACTCCTTAGCTAACCCATTACACAAAATTAGGAGGGAGTTAGAAAAATATCCACAAATTATTATAATTAGGTTTTTATTGAGATTCCTCTCCCTCTCCATCCTCACCCCCACCCCAACCACCTTTACCTGGTAAAAGTTTCTTATGCTAAACTATAATAATTAAGATCCAGAAGGGATCTGGTATAAAACGTCAAATGGGAAAAATGTAACTCTCACTTAAAGAGAGCTTCAAGAGAGTATGTTTTTAATGAGCTCAAAGGTTGATTAAAATTCTAGAGACCAAGTCCCTACAAGTATTAACTGATTCTAATTAGTTGAGATATGCACAAACTGAACCCCAGCAGTTTTAAATGTCACTGAGTTTCCCTAAAGACCCAGAGCATCTCACGAGCTTCCAGTTCAGCCCAATCTGGCCACTGGAAACAGAAAAGAACCTGGAAAAAATGTTTTTAAAATGTTTTGAATCATTTTAGTGGGGGCTTGTACAACTCTTATCACAATCCATACATACATCCATTGTGTCAAGCACATTTGAACGTTTGTTGCCATCATAATTCTTAAAACATTTTCTTTCTACTTGAGCCTGTGGTATCAGCTCCTCATTTTTTCCCCCTTTGCTCACTTATATTCATCAACACTAAGTACTTTTTAGACCAGACTATCTTGCTATTACTGTTTGTTGCCATTGAACCAGCTCCAACTCATGACCACTTATATGTAACAGAACCAAAGCTTAGCTGGTCCTATGCGATCTTCATGATCATAGGTATCATTGGTAAGTTCCAGTTGATTATCATGCTTTCATTCTAGGATCTTCATCTTCCATCATTGCAATAGACAACATTCTCTTGTGATTCTCAGATTTGTCATTGGCTGACTATCAGAAGGAGGTCACCATGCTTTCTTTAGTCTATCTGAGTCTGGAAGTTCTGCTGAAACTTGCCCATTATGGGTAACCCTACGGTTGCTTGGAATATCAGCGGCATATCTTTCCACACCACAGAAACCTACAATCCACTGCAGGGCAACAAACTGAGAAACAGGTGGTTGTCATATTGCCTAACCACTCCTAAAGAAACACATGCTAGTAATTTTACAAAAATGTTACAAAAATCTTGTGGAAGCCTCCTATACCATAAACTGCTGACTCATGACAACCATATAAAGACAGGGTAGAATTGCCCGTTTGCGTTTAAGAGGCTGTTAACTGCAGGAGTAGAGAGCCCTGCTTTTCTTATGCAGAGCACCTGGTGATTTTGAACTGCCAACCTTGTGGATTATAGCCCAATGCGTAACTACCATGCCACCCAGGCTCCCTCCTCCTATACCATAGCCCAATGATAAGACCACACAGAGAGGAAAGCCTACACTTTCTTTGAATGCGCAGCACACACGTTTTCAAAGACTGTTAACCCACTCTCAGAGGAAGTCACGAGCAGAACTAACAGTAGTGCTGATTGTGCTCCATCTCTGGGCCGTGGCCCACGGACAATGCTGCAAGCTTTTTGCTTGAAAGTGCACAGTCCTGGGATTGTGCCCAACCCTCCTTTTTAGAACCACAAGGTCTACATTCTTCTTCTAGCCCCCATTGCCTATTAAAATCAATACTAAGTTCTTTTCTTTTTTTATCAAATGAGATTATGATCACAGGCAGAGAGGTTAGGACTTACCACGCATATTTTTGGAGAGAAACAATTCAATCCATAAAATAGGTATATTCCCCAAAACTATTGAAAACAAGTTCATAAATAGATATACCAATGCTCACTGCAGCAGTATTTACAATAGCCAAATGGTGGAAACAATTCAAGTATCCATCAAAAAATGAGTACAAATAATAACTGGCACGACCATACAGTACTACTCAGACATGAAGAAAGACTGTTATGATACATGGATAAACTTTGAAATCATACTGAGTGGAATAATTCAGACAAAACATAACAAATATTGTATGATCATACTTATATGAAATATTTAGAGTAGATAAATATATATAGACAAACATTGTTTAATGGTTACTAAAGGAATGAGGTGGAGTCCTAGTAGGGTGATAGGTTACAAGTCAGGCTGCTAACTACAAGGTTAGCAGTTCAAAACCACCAGTCCTTTTGTGGGAGAGCTATGAAGCTTTCTACTCCCACAAAGAGCCTCAGTCTACCAAAACCACAGGGCAGTTCCACCATGCCCCACAAGGTCTCTATTAAAAGCTATTTTCTACACACAAGAGATGACAAATGTATTACCTACTTCTCTGACATACAGGTATGAACCTTTTATTGGACATTTTCCTACTATTTTATCCAACATCCCAGGTATCTGCCATTATGAGTCATGTGGTGTTTCTGATCGCTTCTCCCTGCATCTACCTTAAAACCATTTTCACCTGGGCACTAGCAATACAGCGATTTACATGTGAAACAAAGCAAAATTTGTTCCTAAAGTATATGAATTTTTGTAATTGTTGTTTAATTCCAATCCTCCTCTTTCCAGCCTTCTGTAACACTTATCCTTTTTAGTCTCAGCGAATTTGCCAATTCTAGATCTTTCAGATTAAACAGGACCACACCTGCCATTTTGTGTCTGACTTATTCATTTAGGATGGTGTTTAAGATTCATTTGTGTGAATGAATCCAGAACTTCATTGGTTTCTATAGCAAAGCATACTCCGTTTTATGGAAGTATATATTTTTATCCATTATCTGTTGTTGGGTACTTCAGTTGCTTCCATATTTAGGTTATTGTGAATAATACTGTACTTGTTTGAGTTCCTGTTTCAATTATTTTGGGTATATAACTCGGAGTGGATTTGCTGGATTATATGGTAATCCTGTTTATTTCAAGAACTTACAAAGTTTTTATGGGCTGTACCATTTTATACTCCCACCAGCAGTGCACAAATGTTCCAATTCATATTCTCACCAACTCTTGTTATTTTCCAGCTATTCTAATAATAATCATCCTGGTGGGTGTGAAATGGTATCACTTTGTGGTTTTGATTTGAATTTCCCTAATGGCTAATGAAAACAGTATGAATTTTGATGCTTTTTTTACTATAAGAATTTTGCATTTGGATATAATCATATTTCATGTGACAATAATGAGCTGAACAACGTTAATGAGCAGAGGGGGATACTAAAACTCACTGCTATCGGTCCATAGCCAGAAGGTCACAGCAACCTTCCAGAACAGGGTGAAAATTCCCCTGTAAATAAGCTATGCATATTTACAAGAGTAGACAATTCCATCTCTCACCTGCCAAGTGACTGGTAGTTTCAAACTAAGGTACTATACGTATCAGTCATATTCCTTTTACTTTTTATGGTAGATAGCCCTTAAAACTTTTTTTTTCCAATCATGTTATCGGGGGCTCGTACAACTCTTATCCCAATCCATACATACATCCATTGTGTCAAGCACATTTGCACATTTGTTGCCCTCATCATTCTCAAAAAATTTGCTTTCTACTTGAGCCCTTAATAGCTGTTCTTCATTTTCCCCCTCCCTTCCCACTGCCCCTCGCTCATGAACCCTTCATAATTCATAAATTATTATTATTTTGTCATATCTTACACTGTCTGATGTCTCCCTTCACCCACTTTTCTGTTGTCCACCAGCCAGAGAGGAGGTTATATATAGATCCTTGTAATCGGTTCCCCCTTTCTATCCTACCTTCCCTCTACCCTCCAGGTATCGCCAGTCTCATCACTGGTCCATAAGGGGTCATCTGTCCTGGATTCCCTGTGTTTCCAGTTCCTATCTGTACCAATGTACATCCTTGGTCTAGCCAGATTTGTAAGGTAGAATTGAGATCATGACAGTGGGGGGAGGAAGCATTTAAGAACTAGAGCAAAGTTGTTTGTTTCATCGTTGCTACTCTGAACCCTGACTGGCTCATTTCCTCCCCACAACCCTTCAGTAAGGTAGTGTCCAGTTGCCTACAGATGGGCTTTGGGTCTCTACTCTGCACTCACCATCATTTGCAATGTAAATATATTTATATAGGATGGTGGGGAATTAGATCTATGTGCATATATTTATAGGTTTAGTATTAAGGCAGTCGATGGTCATTGGATCTCCACTCAAGTACTAACTAAATGCAAAAACATGTTCTATTAAATTGGCATTCCATGATGCACACCTTCCCAACATGATCACTGAAGACAAATGTGTGCATAAGCAAATGTGGTAAAGAAAGCTGATGGCGTCCAGCTATCAAAAGGTATAGTGGTACTAAAGACTTGCAGATAAACAAGCAGCCATCTAGCTCAGAAGCATAAAAGCTGCATGGAAGAAGCACACCAGCCTGTGTGACCACATGGTGTAGAAGGGATCAGGGATGACATCAAAGAACTAAAAATCCTATCAGTGGGTGTCCACCTTCGCGATATGATCACTGAAGACAAATGTGTGCATAAGCAAATGTGGTTAAGAAAGCTGATGGTGCCCGGCTATCAAAAGATATAGCATCTGGGGTCTTAAAGGCTTGCAGATAAACAAGCGGCCATCTACATCAGAAGCAACAAAGTCCACATGGAAAAAGCACACCAGTCTGTGTGACCACGAGGTGTCAAAGGTTTCAGGCATCAAAGAACAAAACTTTTTTTTTTTATTTCATGAAGTCTAAAATCTTAAAGGAGATGAGCAAGAGCCAGAATCTTAAAAAAATCAACACTACTAAGCAGGGAACAGAGTAGGCAAATCCCACCTATTGCTAACTGCATAAGGATAAGTGTGAATCCAATTCCTTCCTTATTGCCTCTGCCCAAGCAACACTTTCTCTAATCCTCAGCCACACCAAAATGGTTCAGAGTTCACAAAGTAGGATGAATTAATCTTCATACTGCCTAATAGACAGATAGCAGTCACTGCTAGCTCTTGTTGCTCCTATAGGCTTGTGAACTCCTTAGAAGGGCTCACAAAGAATACCTATAAGATTAGGAGAAAGACAAGGCTTTCTAGTCCTGTAAAAAGTTACAGTCTGAAAAACTCACCAGGGCAGTTCTACGCTGTGTCCTATGGGGTCACTGTATGGCAGTGAGCTTGGTGTTTTGTTTGGTTGGTCCTGTACTGTTTTAATAAGGAGAGGGGCAGCAGAAAGGAGGAAGGCCCTCAGTGAGATGGATTGGCATAGTGGCTGCCACAATGAAGTCAAACATAAGAATGGTGAGGCTTGCCCAGGACCAGGCAGTGTTTCCTCCTATGGTAGAGAGGGTCACTCCCAGTCACTAAGAATTTGAACTGACTTGATGGCACCCAACAGCAACAACAATATTTTAAAAGAATTTTTAATGCAGATATAAAAAAAATTACTTCCATCAAGTCGATTCTGGTTCACAGTGACCCTGTAGGACAGAGTAGAACTGGTCCTGTGTTCTTGTAAGGCGGTAAATCTTTTTTTTTTTTTAATAATTTTATTGGGGGCTCATACGACTCATCACAATCCATCCATCCATCTGTTGTGTCAAGCACATTTGTACATTTGCTGCCCTCATTTTCAAAACATTTTCTTTCTACTTGAGCCCTTGGTATCAGCTTCTCATTTTCTCCATCATGAATCTTTGATAATTTTCTATTTTTTTTTTCATATCTTATACTCACCGATGTCTCCCTTCAGCCCCTTTTCTATTGTCCATCTCCCTGGGAGGGGGTTATATGCATGTCATTGTGATCAATTCCCCCTACCACCCCCCACCTTCCCCTTACCCTCCTGGTATGGCTACTCTCAATAGTGGCCTGAGGGGTTTATCTGTCCTGGATTCCCTGTGTTTCCATCTCTTATCTGTACCCATGTATATGCTCTGGTCTAGCTGGATTTGTAAGGTAGAATTGGGATCATGATAGTTGTGGGGAGGAAGCATTACAGAACTAGAAGAAAGTTGTATGTTTCATCGGTGCTATAAAGCACCCTGACTGGCTCGTCTCCTCCCTGAAACTGTCCTGCAAGGTGATGTTCAGTTGCTTGCAGATGAGTCTTGGGTCTCCACTCTGCACTCCCCCTCATTCACAACGATATGATTTTTTATTCAGGGTCTTTGATGCCTGATACTTGATCCTATTAATACTTCGTGATCACACATGCTGGTGTGCTTCTTCCATGTGGGCTTTGTTGCTTCTCAGCTAGATGGCTACTTGTTTATCTTTAAGCCTATAAGACCCCAGTCGCTATATCTTTTGATAGCTGGGCACCATCAGCTTTCTTAACCACATTTGCTTATGTACCCACTTTGTCTTCATCAATCGTGTGGGGAAGGTGAGCATCATGGAATGCCAGGTTAATAGAACAAAGTGTTCTTTTGTTGAGGGAGTACTTGAGTGGAGGCCCAATGTCCATCTGCTACCTTAATACTAAACCTATAAATATTTGTACATAGATCTATTTCCCCATCGTCATATATAAATATATTTACCTTTGTACAAGCCTATATTTAGACCTCTAGGACCCTTTGACTCCTAGTTTGTTCCTCAAATTCCTTTTACTTTCCTGTTGTCCCACTATCATGTTCGAGACTGTAAATCTTTCCTTTAGCAGAAAACCTAATCTTTCTGCAGACAATTGACTGGTGGATTCTAACTGCAGACCTGGTTAGCAGCCCAATGAGTAACCCACTGTGCTACCAGGGTTCCTAAATTCATTTGAATCATAAACGCTATGCTCAATATATAATACTTCTCTTTACCCACCCCTCAAATTCACCTCCCCTTCATTCACCAATAACTCCCAGATTTGAATATATAGCTCAGACCTCCTTCTGAAATCTAGACCCTTGTTTCCTTTTCCTTATTTGATATTTCTACTTGGATGCCCCCAAGCATATCAAGATTAATACATTCTAGACCTAATTATTTCTATTTTCTCCAAAATGTCCTCTAGCATTGTCTGTCTCTGACCACCCACCACCCAGATTCTCAAAAATGTAACACAAGAATCATCCTTGACACATTTCGCATCTTTCTATGCTCATACTCATTACCAAGTTACAATGATTTCATTTTCAAAGCACATCTTAAATCTACCTGTTCTCTCTACTTCTATTCCATACTGGTCTAGGACATCATTAATGTCTTCTGTAGTTTTACTAACTTATAACATAACTCTTACCTCCAATCTAATCCATTAACTACTAATATTTTGTCATTGCTCTGCCCAAAACTCCTAAATGAATTTGCATTAACCTTATGATGGAATCTGAGCTCGTCACCATGGCCTTGAAGACCTTGCTTAACCATGGCCCGACTATCTTTTCACCTTGTTCCATCATCAACTCTTCTGCTCAGTCAGGCTGATGTACTTTAGTTTATCCAACAGTGTTTTCCTCTGAGGTTCTCTGAAGAGAAATCTCCCCCACTCTCTGACTAATTCTTGAACTCTTAAACTCCTCTTTATAAAATGGGACCTTCCTTGACTCTCCAATTTTAATTAAGTAGCCCACTATACTTTCCTAACACTCTGGGGTAGTTATATAATCTGTTGTCAACTTGAGAGGATTACGAGTGAAGGGGTGGAGTCTGGCCTGTCAATCAGGTAAGAGCCAATGAGGCTTCTGTGTGGCCATGACATTCTCTTGAGGACTCTGGGAACTCCTGTATTCCTCCCTGGAGGCTGGAGACACTCTCTCTCTCTCTGCTCACTCCCTGTGAGACATCTTTGTGGAGACACACATGGACAGAGGCTGATGGAGCCGGACCTCTCAGCAGGAGAAGCCACGTGGAGACCCATGCCAGTGCTGAGATGCTTACACCACCACTGGATCCACAAGACTTCCCACCCACTGGCCTGTGATTTTCCTGAATGCAGTGTCATTGCATGGGTTTCGTGAGTCTAAAAAGGACTTTATGGATTGGTATCAAACATATGGGTTAATATCAGAGTTATGGACTTGATCTGGACTGGGCTGGGATGTTTTCTCAATATTCAATAACTCTTGTATATAAAGCTCTTTCTTATACACACGAATGCCTGTATATTTTGTTTCTATAGTCCACCCGGACATACACACACACTTTAATATTTTTTTCTTTTATATCGGTTTTCTAAATTTGTAGTTATTTGTTTGCGTGATTATTTGTTTCTCACTCACTATAAATTCTAAAAGAGTAGGTATACTACTTTGTGCATTATTTCAATTCTAAAGCTTTGCATAAGAAGTCTCTCCATAAATGTTTTATGAATAAATGAATGGACAGTGATGAATTAATGAAGTGCTTGCCACCTGAGAAATGAGTAATAATGGCTGTTATTTTGTGCTAGCATGTCGAATCTGACTCATCTCCATCCTACAGGGCAGAGTAAAGCTGCTCAAATGACCCCCGAGGCTGTGAGTCTCGAGAGACTTTGAAGGATTGGTATGCAAACACACATAAAATAAGAGTTTCCTTCTGGAATTTTATACACTCACACATTGTCAGTGCCATGTCACCTGACTGAAATTTTATTAATAAGCATGTCATGAAGGGATGATCAATGATATATTTTCAAAATCACTAGACATATTAATTCTATTTCAAACCCAGAATCTACTGCCATGGAGTTGACTCGAACTCCTAGCCAACCTTATAGGACAGAGTAGAATTGTTCCATGGGGCTTCCAGGACTTTAAACCTTCGCAAATGCAGACTGACACATCTTTTGGTTGGGCGGGGGGCGGGGCGGGGAGCTGCTAGTGTATTTGAACAAACAACCTTTTGTCTTTTTCACAGCAGAATACTTTAAACTTGGAGACACCCGAGTTCATAATTCATGTATTAGGACACTGCATTTACCCATGACCAGCACAAAGGAAAGTTTAGCTTTTAATGCATGTAACATGTGGGTACTAAAACTGGTTATGACACTGTTAAATACTCATGGTTTTCATTACAGTTTTATTAAATATATATGAATGATAACCTTTATGCCATCCTGGTTTTTGAGAGCCCGAAGTGCCTCTGGATAGGATTCCCATAGACCAAATGGGAAATCCTCAGTAAGATTTCTCTAAGGGGAAAAGAGATCCTATAAATGCTTCTTCACATGAACTTCAAGTAGTACTTGACAAGACCTAAAAGAGTTAAAACATTGCTAAGTAGTACAAAATCTTAGGTCAGCATTTCCATTTCACTCTTTTTTTTTTTAACATTTTATTAGGGGCTCATACAACTGTTATCCCAATCCATTTCACTCTTATGAATATCAATATTAAAATGATGTTAAGAGGGTAAAAACATTTTTAATTGGACCAACTAGAAATCAATGCATCATTTGATTTGAAAAGAAAAATGCCTATGTATTCAGAGAATTGTTTCCATTAATAGAAAAAGAGCCAACCTTGTAGTGGACAAAATGATGATATTTTTGCTTTAATCCTACTATTTAGCCAATTTAAATCTCCTCTGATTAAAGATAATTCCAGCATTTTAGAGATCAAAGCTTCTCTGGCTGGTTGATTAGTTTCTAGGTTCTAATTTTAGGCTCTTATTCAAGCTTCATATACAGTCCTTTAAGAGGGTATCTAAACTTGAAAAAGTGGGAATGTTACTTCTCCCAAGAAATAGAAAGTAACAATTCTCCTTACCTAAGGTGTTGTTTTTCCTCCCTACTCAGTGATAACCACTAGTCAAACTACACATTACTTACCATACTCAATGGCGAGAACACCCTGCTTTTCTTAACTTGCCGAGAAGACTCACAGTGGATTAATAAAATTATGAAAATAACATTGTTTCCTCCAAAGCCTCTATGAACACCAAAATATGCATCCCAAATAGCTCCCTTCCTTCCATTCACCCTTGTAAAATATAAGAACCTTTGACTGGAGGGATTGTTTTCCAATGGCCATTCAAGAGCTAACATTTTACAAATGAGTACTTACAGAAATTAGTTCGCCATAGTGACACAGTTATTCATTCCTTTTCTTGACTAATACAGAGAGAAGCAGACAATCAAGGAGCTTAGAAGCTTCCATGGGATCTTACCGGTCGGGGTCCATTTAGCACCAAAAGCACACGTGTTTTACCACGAGCTGCACCTGAAATATTAGCAAGCATCTCTTTCTTTCCCTAGGTGCAATAGCCCGACTACTTGTCATTTCCACATGGAACCTTCAGACCTTCCCGATTCAATCTTGTCTTGGCTGTAGGCACTTCAATTCCTTAATAGAATGATTAAAATAAGGAGTTAACATGGAGGTACACATATTTAATGAGGTCAATGCCACCTGATCACAAAGGGCAAGCTCCAGATGTTATTAACCTTGTACCACATCTAGGAAAACAGGCTGGTGTTCATCAAACACTTTCTGTTGTGACTGATGATACTAAGACCTCCTAGAAGGTTTAAGCAAGACTCAGAATTTGCTACTTCCACGAATTGGATGTGTAGGAGATTCACGAGCTACAAACCTATTCTGCAACTCCATGTTACCAATTCAATTTCTGACAACGTGAATATTCTCAAGTTTCCTGCTTTTCCTTTGCAGTGAAAGCTTTAGGAAGTTTGTATGAATTAATAAAAATCCAAGGTCTATGAAGCCAATCTAGCTTTGAACATGCTTTTATTGATCTTTCAGGTAAATCTACTGTGAAGGATATGAGCCCAGCCCAGATCACCAACTTCAAACAGAATTGAAGGTACCTGTAGAGAGTTACTCCGGCATACAGGCTTTGACTAAAGCCAGCAGAGAGCAGAGGTGAGGATAAAAAAGTTGCTTAATTAACATTTTAGATGTGTTGTAGGTTGAGTGATTTAAAGTAGCTTATTAAGCACTCCCTCTTGCCTTCTGGAGGGTACCCTTTTCCTTTTCTGGGTTACAGATGTAGTCAATTTGATTCTACTATCGGAACACGTTAGCATAGGAAGCTTTTTAAAAAAATATGCTATGGCTCTGTTTATATTTGTTCTTAAAGGTAACAGACAGTCTACAGCCAACACGGTAGAAAAAAAAATCTTGTCAGTTGTCACATCACGGAAATGGAGAACTTTTCCAACCACCAAAAGAAGTGCTTTTTTGTTTCCCAGTTTGCATAGGAATGAAGTGAACAATAATGTCTGTAATGGTGCAAGTGGTTAAGAAACGCTCTTACCAATCAAAAGGCTCGACATCCCAGTTCATCCAGAGAGGCCCTGAGAGAAAAGCTTAGTAATCTGCTTCTGTAAAATCAGCCATTGAAATCCCTAGGAAACGCAATTCCGTTCAGGGTGCATGGGGTCCCATAATTCTACACAATAGCAAATTTTTGTGGTGGTGTTTTCTTGTTGCTGGTCGGGGAGGATGGTGCGTTGTATTTCTTGTTGCTGTTTTGGTTTATTTGTTTTAGCATATCCGAAATCTAATCTGAGACTCCTCCTTAGATTTTGAATTGTGACTATTCCTATTTTTTGGATGTGTCTAAATATGTTCAACTCATCAACGACAGGGCACTTGTCACAACTCCGGCTGCCTAGTTCCTTGGTCTATCCCCTAAACAATTCATAAACGTACCGTAGGTTCCATATGGAAAAAAATAGCAATCATAACAAATCAAAAAGCATTTCAGCCTAGAGGTGTGCATCTGTGGCAGGTAGATTTTATGTCACCTTGAAAATGTGTGAAAGTTTAAGAGTGGAGCCCAACCTATCTATCAGATTACAGCCTGGTGAGGCCTCCTTGAAGGTGTGGGCTTCTTGTAACAGAGACTGGGAATTTCTCTCTCTCTTGGCCCTTCTCTTGCCCCGTCTCCCTGGTACCCTGTGTCTGCCTCTGGGAGCAGGCCTCATGTGGGCCAGAGATGCTATCAAGGCCCTGCCATGTTTCCAGTGACTTTGAACCCACAGGAGTCTGCACCCATAGGTCTGTGACTTCCACGCTTCCCACTTCACCTTGATGCATCATCAGCCTGCAGCCGATGTGAGTCAGAAGGCAGCAGCTACCATCAGCCCTATGGACTTAAGTTGACTAGGCTGAGATGACTTCTTGATTTGATATCATTTATCTTTGTATTATAGTTCTATTCGCATAGCCTTCACATGTGACACAATTTAATTGTTTGACCATATTAAGAAAAGTTGTACAATCATCACTACAAAATCAGATCATTTTCTTCTCATATTCTACCCATTTTCCCCATCCTCCCTTGCCATGTTACTAGGTAATTATTAATACAATTCTCTATAGATTTATCTATCCTGGGTGTCATATACAGAAAATCATATAAAACACAAAGAGGAAGCAAATAAACAGAAACAAAAACAAAGAAAAACTACAATGACTACACAAAACAGAAAAACCCCAATCGAAAAGAAGCAGAAAATGTTAAAAACTGAAATAACTTTAAAATGGGTCAAAAGGGAGACCAAAAGATAAGGTATTACATTTAACCTAATTATAACTGTCAGCTGTCATAATTGACTTTACAATGCTCTCTGTCTCATAACAAAGCTACTCCCTTCCTTGAACTGTTTTCAGAGGGGATTCACTATATGGGGACACTGCAAATGGAGTTTTGGCTTCCTCTATTACCCATAGTCTTCTGAAAGATATGAAATTACTTCTCAATATAAAGTCAATTCTCATACATATAGTTATGCTATTGTTTTCGTTTCTGTAGACAACCCAGCCTAACACATCACAGTAATCAGGATAGGAGGAGTCTTGATCCAGAACAACTTGTTTTGGAACCTAGTTCCCCTGCATATAAACTGTATGACCTTAGGCAAGTCAGTTTACCTGCCTCTGCTGGAGATTCCTTATCTGTAAAATGTGTGTTTCCTGTGAAGAAGAGATATGGATTCTTGTTAAATTTTCAGTTAAATTTATCTCTGTTTATTATTCCAGCCAAGTGAATCCAGACTGTTTGAATTTCTTAATACGAAAGTGGACATAATGTCAATAAAAATTGTTTTTAAGAGAAAACTAGTCTTTTCACTAAATGTTATAGACTCATGGAAAATCTTATTTCATCTACTTTTCTCCATATTACTATACTACATATATCAAATATATTATATAACTTAGTCTGCATTTCTACATAAAAGATTAAAATTATGTTCAAAAATAATAAAATAACCAAAATAATATTATAAAACCTAAAGTCAGTAGTGACTCTTTATTTATTTTTTATTTATTTAAATAGTTTTACTGGGGGCTCTTACAGGTCTTACCACAATCCATACATCCATTGTGTCAAGCACTTTTGTTTATATGTTGCCATCACCCTTTTCACAACATTTTCTTTCTACTTGAGACTTTGGTATCAGCTCTTCATTTTTCTTCCCTCTCTCCTCCCCCTTCCACCCTCATGAACCCTTGACAAATTATAAATTATTTTCATATCTTAACACACACACACTCCCCGCTGTCTCCCTTCACCCATGTTTCTGTTGTTTGTCACCCTGGGTTGGGGGTGGTGGTGGTGTGTGCGTGTTATATGTCGCTCATTGCAATTGGTTCCCCCATTGTCCCCTTCCCCCACCTTCTCCCTACCCTCATTGTATCACTACTGCCATTATTGCTCTTGAGAGATTTATCTGTCCTGGATTCCATATGTCAAGGGCTCTTACCTGTACAAGTGTACAGCTCTGGTCTAGCTGGATTTGTAAGGTAGAACTGGGGACATGAAAGTGAGCAGGAGGGGGAAGCATTAAAGAACTAAAGTAATGTTGTATGTGTCCTTGCTACACTGCACCCTGGCTTGCTTGCCCCTTCCTTGTGACCCTTCTGTGAGAGGATGTCCACTTGTTGATGGGCTTTGGGTCTCCACTCTGACCCCCCTAGTTCGCATTAGTATGATGGTTTGTTTTGGGTCTTCTGATAATGACTAACACTTTAAAATAATTCCAGTCAATGCTCAATTTTCCATCTTACATAGAAATGCTTTCCCTTTTTTTGCTTGTTTTTAGAATTTGAATCAGGACTCCAAAAGGTCCATATAAAAAAAGGAGCCCATGTGCCATTTACATCTCTTTTCACCTTTAGTTTGCTCTCTTAATCTTGTTTACTTTTCAGACATGCAAGTCATTTCTTGGTGAAACTACATACTTACTTCATAGATTTTCCCACAGTGTGAGTTTTTTAGGTTGAATAATAATGTTTATTATTATTTAAGGATTTCTGACTTCTGATATATATGTATATGTATGTGTGTGTGTGTGTGTGTGTGT
>NW_022107432.1:15570792-15579134 GCF_000313985.2 Echinops telfairi | reverse complement strand
CATTCACTGACTCAGCTTTCCTCCTGCAGTCGGCATCATTGCATCTGTTTTGTGAGATAGAGGACTTTGTGGATTGGTGTTGGACATATGGGTGAGTGGGCTAATGTTGGAACTTGTGTGCTTGGGCAGCACTGGGTTGGAATGTTTTCTTGATGCACACTTAACCTTTATATAAAACTCTTTCTTATACATGAGTTTCTGTGGATTTGTTTCTCTAACGTACCCAGACTGACACAGAAGTCAATTCCAACTCACAATTACCATATTGGATAGAGTTGAATTGTTCCACAGACTGACACATCTCTCGCTCAGCAGATAGGTTTAAAGTACTGACCTTTAGGTAAGCAGATAGCCTCATCTTTCTCCTGAGAAAAGGCTTCCAAGGTTTGATCTCCCAACCTCAGGAGCCCAACAATGAAGCTACTACACCACCAGGGTGGTGATTTTTTTAATTCTATCATTTTTTTCTTCACTTAACAGCCATGAGAAGATGAATGCCCCTTCATCTAATAATTACAGAGCCAGTGGTATATTTGTATAAAACAGGCAAAAGAGTTATATCCGTTTCCCAAACACTCAATCCTCTGATGATGAACAAATGTGTTTAGTTTATTACTAAGAAGTTAATGGATTTAGACATATTTGATATACTTTTAAATCTTTTGCAGTTATGACCATACTGATGCCCTAATTGTCCTATGTTTGATCAGAGGAAGCCTGTTCAGGTTGTCTCTAGTCTGTTTAGGCAATCATAGTAATCTTTAATAGCTTCCCCAATATCTGACATAATAAAATATTGAGTCTCATCTTGTACTTTTCTACCTTAGACATAACATCAGCAATATCTGCAAAGAGTTATGATTTCTTTAAGTAAGAAACAGCATAATTGATATAATGTTATATTTCACCTCCATATATATCCATCTGTCTATATCTATATATATCTATATGTCTATCTATATCTATATATCTTTATATATAAATTTGTTCACTTCAACTTGAACTTCCATATGGGTTATCAATAGTCTGTCTGCAATCAGTCCCTCTGTTATTCTGGCAGATGACATTGAGCTTCCCTATCTTTTGTTCCCACAGATGTACTCAATTTAATTTCTGTGAATTCCATCTGGTGAGATCCATGAGTAGGAAAAAAAGGGGGGGTGGCATTTGTAATGAATAACTCACAGGTCTTACAAAATTATATCATGTGATCCCCAGCATCATTTCTAGAACCAATGTCATAATTTCTTACTATTTATTGACACTTTCTCTTTGTCCGAATTCACCAGTAAAGTCTAGACTGCTTTAAATACAAGCCATGACCTTGAGTAAATCCCACCTGAATTTAGAGACCACCTCCAAATACCTTTGAAGTGTTGAGAACCAAGGACGAGTACCAGATGAGTCCTAGGATAACATGAAGTGCATCATACATGAAGAAACTAAAATGCATGGAAAAGATAAAAAGAACAAAATTGATGTCAGAAGGCATTCTGAAGCTTGCTCTTGAACACAGAGAAGCTAAAGCAGCAAGAAGAAATGATGACATTAAACAGATCAACAGAAAATACCAAAGGGCAGCTAGAGAAGGCAAAGCAACAATACATGCAATGTCCAAAGACCTGGAGTTAGAAAACCTAAGGGTAAGAAGATGCTCAGCAGGTCTCAATCTGAAAGAACTGAAGAACAAATGCATGTCTGGATTTGAAATAATGATGGATTCTATGGACAAAATATTGAACTTTACAGGAAACATTCAGACTATGGAAAGGGCCTAGGGCATCTGGGGGTGTCCTGGGAACCCAGGGCGAGTGCCCCAGAACACTGGGACACGGAATCCTGCATATCCTGGGCACACAGCATGCTCCAGAGCTGCACCGCTGAGACCGCATCCCGGACCCCTGGTGAACTGGACTCTTCCTCAGACAGACACACTTGTAGCCTGAGGACTTAAGCTGAAACCACAAGTGTCTGAAGAAGCAGAAGTGCCGCGAGGGGTGCACTGTTGGTGGGTGGACAAACAAGATCTTGCTACATCAACACCCGGGAGGCCATATTGAGATACATACTATTCCGGCAATGTTTGTGACAGCCTTTCTGTTGTATTTTCCATAGGCTTGTGTACATTAGGGTGTATCTCAGAGGTGCACTACCATTGGGGTCAGCCTCTTGAATCTGTGCTATTTGTTTCTCTGTTCTTCAATAAATGAAACCCAGGGACATTGAGCCTACAGGGAAAGAAAACATAACAAGAGTTTGGGGGGATGGGCAATACAGAGGGGTGGGGGCGATAAGAAGGAATTGGCATCAAGAAGACCAAGAGAAAGGAAAAGTATGTTTGGAGACTGGTTATGGAAATAATTGTATAATTATATTTGATATGATTGAATTATGGAATGATATGACACATGCTTTAATTCCCAAGTTACAGCAAATTTAAATTTTTTTTAAAGTATAGAGCCAAGAATGAGTTCTGGACTCTCACTAAGTCCCAGCTCCAACTTAAGAACAATTAGTTCTTACAACATAGCCGTGCTGGAAACTCACCTTCAGGAAATGATCACTGAAGATAAGGGTGCTACAGCAAAGTGTGGTGAAGACAGTAGATAGTGCCCAGCTATCAATCAAAAGAGTGTCTGGATTCTCAAAGGCTTGTATTCCAATAAGCAGCCATCTAAATGAGGAGTCAACTAAGTCTAGAAAGAAAAAGCAAAACAGCTTGTGTGACCCAAAGATGACCATTACAAAATTCAAATGTGGTGAAGAGAATGTATCAGAGCTAAAATTAAGAACTCACAATTTGTAAAAGGCTATGGAGGACAGTGGGAGACAAAACCCACCTGAAAATTCTATAGTTAGACCGAGCTTCTGGAAGATCCACTACAAGCAAAGGCAAGGTCCTGAACAACACTATTAGCAGGCAGAGACCATTGGAATCTTGATTATGCTGGCTTGAACTGGATACTTGGCCAGTTGACCTTCCTATAGACACAACCTGAATTGGTACTGGGTCCAAGCATCTCTTAGTTGTTCCATGACAGAAGTGTCTTCCTGTCCTTTTTAATGTTGATGAGGGTCTTCCACTGACGTGTGATTGTAATTGTGTCTTCATACTCATTGGATCTTATCCTTACCACCACAGTGAAATTTATTTCTCAGGATTTTCTGTGGGGCTTCCCAGCTGTGAAGCACAGAAGGATTGGATGTGTAATGACAATAATTAATACAAAGTGTTATAGGGAATGTAGGGGTGAGGGATGGGCAATAGGGATGGAAAGGGGATTTCAGGAGTAAATAATGAAGGTGGGAGGAGGGAGGGAGCACTAGAACTGATCATGATTGCATAATTCATTTTAAAGGTGGTTCAATCATGAGGGGAGGGAATGCTCTAAGAAAGATGTGGTGGTGATTGTATAATTCCCCTTGATATGATTAAATGATTGAACTATTCAATTGTATGATATGTAAATAATGTGCCAATAAAATTGTTGGGAAAAATATAAAGAACATCCTCATTCTTAAAAAAAAGAAGAATGAAGATGGAAGGAATGCACTGAGTTGCTGCACTAAAAATAATTGATGAATTTTCTACCATCTCAGGTAGATGTATGTGATCAAGAGCCGATAGTATTAAAGAAAGAATTCCAAATGGTACTGAAGACATCAGCAAAAAACAGGGCTCCAAGGATTGACAGAATATCAATTAAAATGTTTCAACAAATGGATGAAGGATGAACCTTTAGAGATATTCATC
This sequence comes from Echinops telfairi, assembly GCF_000313985.2. NCBI lineage: Eukaryota > Metazoa > Chordata > Mammalia > Afrosoricida > Tenrecidae > Echinops > Echinops telfairi. The sequence goes on along the minus strand of NW_022107432.1, from coordinate 15,575,380 downwards.
TATGCCAGGAAATTTGGAAGATAGCTTCCTGGTCAAATGATTTTAAGAGATTGGTATGGAAATTTTTTAAATATATCATTAATGTCATACACAATTAAATGTTTTCTAACAATAATTCAAAAATGGTTGGAGCAGTACATCCTCAGGATGCTGCCAGACATTTCAAGCCGTAGTCAAGGGAAGATGTGGGATGGACGTTGGCTGAAAATCGAGAATACCAGAAAGATGTTTACTTGTGTTTTATGGACTAGGCAAAGGCATTGTGATAAACAGTAATGAATGGAAGTGGATAAATTTGCCTTCCTTATTGCCACCAAGGTGAATGAACCTACCTTCCCTATTGCCATGAGGCAGGTGTTACATATGGCTCCAGGCTCCATCTTTTACCTATTCTGATACCAACCATCCTTCCCATAACACTTTATTTCTTTGCCGGATTTGATCATTCATTTCAATCGTTACATAGAACCCATATGCTACAGTCATAATTACAGGGGGTTATTGAGGAAGTTAATAGGTCACCAGAAGTCATGATCAGAAAACAATAAGGAAACAGCCATTGGACCAAAGCAACAAAACTCCTCAGCCAACAGCCAAGTCTTTCTCTGGTCCTCAGTCTCTCAGCATCATAGCCTCTTGGCCATTGCCTTCAGGGGCCAGGATGCCAAAATGTGTGTTGCTCTAACAGTACCATAGTCTTGGGCACTGTACCTCTGATCCTCCACAGCAGTTGCTGGGACCCCTGGTCTCCGCAGCCTCCATGACCAGGCAGAGACCTCGGCTGTGCTCCTCCAAACATTCCTGCGATTTCTTTCTGTGATCCATCTCTCTCTCTCTCTCTCTCTCTCTTTCTAGTAGATATAAAATAACTTTATTTTTAAACGGTTTTATTGGGACTTCATCCACATATCATACAACTCAATAGTTAAACCATATCAAGAAGAGTTGTTCAATCATTACCACAATCAATCTTAGAACATTTTCTTCTTCCTTTTACTCAGTTATTAGTGTATTTTTTTTCATAATTCATGGACAAACAAATTGATTCTTGGCTCCCATTTAAGTCTAGTCCAAATCCAAAAAGAAGTTAGTTCTTATAGCATGGTCCTGTCCTATAGTTGCCTTAGTGAATAGATCACAAGAAAAGTATGCTACAGCAAAGTGTGGTAAAGAAAGCAGATGGTGCCCAGCTAACAACTGGAATAGTGTCTGGGGACTTAAAGGCTTATATTCAAACAAGCAGCCAGATGATCCTTAAACACCAAGGACAACTTTGGTGGATGGATAGTGGTCTTTTAGCAGACTATGTTGCTGTGTAGTTCAATCAAGTTGGATCAGACCCATGTGTGCAACAGAACTAACCACTGCCCGGTCCTGTGCCATCACTCCTGCCCCCATCTTAAAGACGCCCCCAAAGAAACAATAGGTGTGGTTTGACCCACACCCTCTGCCAAGATCATGACTTGACCTCACCTTAATCTACTAACCCCCCAAACTAAAAACTCTCCGTCACCATGTTGATGTGGAAACTGCCCCTGTGAGTCTCAGAGACTGTATCCATGACAGAAGCAGAAGCCCCATCTTTTCTCCGCTGAGCAGCTGGTGGTTTCAACGACAACCTTGACGATAGCAGCTCCATTCATAAAAAAAACTCTACCCCAGGGCTCCTCGTTACCTGAGGACTCACTCCAAAATGTGATCATAGCCACAGGCATCAAATCCCCAATTAGAATATATCGCATAAGGAATTATTACTAACAGGGCCATATTAATTGATCATGTCTCCGGCATTCAACTGGGTAGATGAAAATTATGGAAACACTGCAAAGACTGGGAACTCCAGAACACTCACTTGTGTTCATTCAGAACCTGCACTAGACTGAAAGTAGTCTTTCAAATAGAAAAAGGGCTTAAAGTCAGAAATGTGTTCAGAAGGGTAGTATCTTTTGACTGCTTGCACTATCACAATCTGTATGCTGAGCAAATCATTTGAGAACCTGGAAGCTATATGAAGACGAACACAGCATCAGTTTGAAAGACGGCTCATGAACACTTTGAAATCGGAAGATAATATCTTGGTGGGTGCAAGATGGATCACTTACTGATGGAGATCCAAAGATGCAGCCTTTAGAATGAATTCAAGTTCTATACGAAGAGAACCCAAACCCTTACAACAGGGCTACTAAGTAACATAATGATAAACAGGAAAAAAAAAAAAAAAGGTATCAAAGAAGTTGTTTCTTTTTATTTGGATCTATAAGCCTCAAACCAAGGCAAAATCACTGCCATCACATCATTGCTGACTTATAGTGACCCCCTGTGGGTTTCCAGGAGTAGAAAGTCCAGTCTTTCTTCCTCAGAGCTACTGGTGGTTTGGTACGGCTGGCCATGTGATCACAGCTCAATTCTTGACCACTACACCACATAATAAATCAAATGGCGGATTGCAGTGGATAAATTTGTTGCAAAATATGTCTTCAAAGTGTTAAAAAAACAATGATATCACTTTGAGGACTCACGTACACCTCTCTTCTAAATCCTGCTTAAACTTCTGTAGGCTCCCTGTTGATATACTGATGTGGCCATTTTTAAATTCTCTTCAACAAAATTTCACATACATACCATATTAAAGATACTGTTCAATAATTTCTGCATTCTTGTGGCTCAACTTTCTTTGGAATGGGTACAAAAGTGGATCTCTTCCAGTTGGTTGGCCAGGTATCTGTCTTCCAGATTTCTTGGCATAAACTAGTGAATGCTTGCAACGCTTCATCAGCTTGTTGAAATATTTTCATTGGTATTCCTTCAATTTCTGGATCCCTTTCCTCACCTCTGTGCCCATGCCTCCAGTACAGCTTAGATGTCTTCCTTAAATAGCTCCAGCTGTTTGCTGATCTGTTCTTTTAGGTGCAATGACTTTGTGTATTTCTTCCAACTTCTTTTGATATTTCCTGCATTTTTCAATATTTTACTCAATATTCCAATTTTGCAACTTGAAGCTCAATTTTGCTTCTTCAATTTTTTCAGCTTGATTTATGCAGAGCATGTTATTCACTTTTTGCTTCCTAATTCCAGGTCTTCACACATTTCATTAAAATAAGTTTTTTGTCTTCTTGAGCCACTCTGGAATTTTCTCTTCAATTCCTTTACTTATCATTTCTTCCATTTATTGTATGCTATCTTCAAGAATAAATTTCAAAGGCTTTTCTGGTATTCATTTCCACCTTTTCCTTCTTTGCTGTCTTGAAAATGACTTTTCTTTTCTTCAGGCATGATGTCCTGGATGTTATCCGATGTCAGTCAGGTCCTCTGTCATTAGTGTTAAATAAATCAACTTTTTCCTCGAGAAGGTCTTTGATTTATATGAGGTGTGCTGTAGGTACATCATATTTTGGCTTTGTGGGTTTGTTTTCATTTTCCTCAACTTTAACCTGAATTTACATATCAGCAAATCATAGTACATTCCATGTACCATGGAATCATGGTACATTCCACAGTAGACCCTAAGTCTTGTTTTAGGTGATAATATTGAGCTTCTCTACCATTCCTTCCTACAGATGTAACCAACTTGATTTCTATGTATTCCACATGGCAAAGTCCATGTGTACAGTCACCGATCATGGAGTTGAAAATGCTATTTGCATTAAAGAAGACATTTGTCTTGCAAAATTCTGTCATTCAATCTCTAGATTTGTTTCTATAACCAAAGCCATATTTTTCCAAACACTGATCCTTCTCTTTGCTTCTAACTTTGCATTCCAATTGTCAATAATTATCCATACATCTTAATGGCCTGTTTGATAAATTTCACCTGGAAGAGGTTGGTATAAGTGTTAAATTTCTCCATCAATAGCATTAGTGGTGGTTGTGAAACCTGAATAACACTTGTACTAATTGGACTCCTTGTAGGCATATCGATAATATCCTATCACACATAGCTGTGAAAGACAGACAGCATAAACAAATAAAAAAGTACTGATTTTCAGAAACTGCTTATCATAAAAACAAATAAGGAGTGAGTTTCTAGATGTGCTCAGCACTTATAAAATCATCTCCACTAAAAAGGTGGAGAAAAACATGAAGTAATGACTCACAGATAAAAACAATTAACAAATAAATAAAAACAAATTCACACTCAGTTGATATATGAAAAAATATCCATGCAAGTTATTGTTTGTCAAGTTTAAAATTATTACTTCACACACATTACTTATGCTGGAGGATTACAGTGACATAGAACCTCTCAGATAATGTTAGACCCATTCATACAATGGAAATAAAAAAACTACTTCTATAAACCTATGTGGCAATATCAGTAACCTTAAATATCCATAGTCTAATCTAGTAATTCAACTTCTCAAGAAATTTGCCTAAGACAATTACCTGGGATGACTACAAATATTTACTTATGTTTGTTGCAGCATTTATTGTAATAACAAAACCTTAAGAAAAATACAGTACTAAGTGCTTAACAATGAACATATTTTAAATCATGGTTTATTCCAGACAATAAAATCATGCATAACCCATTGTCGTGGTTTTAAAGAACACTTAGTACCTTGGAAAATAGCTATGCTACAATAATGGC
>NW_022107432.1:15567013-15570692 GCF_000313985.2 Echinops telfairi | reverse complement strand
GGGGGGGGAGTCAAGAGAATCAAATACAAACTAAATATAAAACACACATTCAATTTTGGGAGAGAGAGTAATTTGTATAGAAAATAAGGCCCAAAGTAAGTATGCCATATATTAACTATATTTGTTTCATGATAACATATTACTCTTCTTTTTATGCAAATTTGTATTCTCAATTTTTTTTCCAAACACATTCAGTGCTATAAAAATCAGGGGGAAATGTAAGGCTTTTGACTTCTGCCTATAAGCCCTCATGCATGGATTAAATCTAAGCCTACAATCTCTTCAGTACTTAGTATATGTTGGTATCTAAGCAAATGTTAGTCCATTAAAAATCAATCTTTTGTGTTTCACGATTTGTCTATCTCACTTCTGCATGTACCAATGACTAGTCTGTTGATTGATGCCTGAGAAGGCCTGATGGAGCTGTCTGGTAAGCATTGAGCAGGTCGGTAGTTTAAACCAACCTGCTGCTGTGTGAGAGAAAGAAGAGGCTCTCTGCCCCACTAAAGATCGACAGTCACTTCTGTGACCCCATATTGCATGACCATATGTCTACATAGACTCTGTGGCAGTGGATTTGGATTGTAAGATATGAGGCAATCATCAACTATCCATTCCAAATATTCCAGGACATGAAATCATTATGGCAGAAAGTAGATTTATGTGTTGTTTCAAAGCCTACCATCATGTATCAAAGACATAAAATTTGAAATTTCCTTTTTCTGTATGGCTCAGTAAAGTCCTCTTAAAACTCTGATTTATTTCACTATGAAGCTTGACTAGATTCAAAGATTATCTTTTTTTTAATTATTGATATGTATATTGGGGTAAGAGAGATGGTACTTTTGTCATGTTTGATCCTCAGAAATATACTAATGTCTCATAATTTAAAAACAGTGGATAGAAGGCAAGATAACTATCTAATAATATGAATAAAAAATCCTTAAGGGAATAGGTTATTATACTTCTAAGATATTTTAATACAGGAACCTAATTTTAAAGAAATGTATGTTTCAGATATTTTTAAAATCCCTTTTAATATAACATTTTTTTTAACAAAGTAATGGTTAGGTACTGAAAAAGAGGTCTTTTGCTACAGTTTTTCCCCCATACAAGACATCCTTTGCTTTCTTGACTACTGCTTCCCTGAGCACTGATTGTGGATCCAAGTAAAATGAAATCCTTGACAGCTTCAGTCTTTTCTCTGCTTACTATGATTTTCCTTATTGGTCTAGCTATGAGGCATAATCCATCCTGAAGGCTGTAGTCTTTGATCATCAACAGCAAGTCCTGCTGCAAGTCCTCCTTGCTTTTAGCAAGGAAAATATTTTTGCCGATATAATTCATATCATTAATGACGCTTCCTGAAAACCTGATGTCATATTGATCTTCATGTAGTTCACTTTTTCAATTCAATAGAAAGCAATTGATCAATCAAATACAAGAAATGTTTTAAATATGCACTGGTCCAGAAAAGGTGCTTTCATTCACCATTTCTTAAGATCGATTTCAAAAAAGAAAGATCTATTTCTTAAGAGGAATGAGGGAAAAGTAAAAGAAGCAAATATTGTAAGAATAAGTAGCCACCAGGGTTCCTAAGATACTCTGGTAGGGAGAAAATGTTCAGTGAAAAAGAAACTATTTGCATCGTAGTCTCTGTGACCAATAAAAATAGAAGAGAATAAAAAAGAACCAGAGATATTATCTGGTTAAAATAAACAACAAAAACTTTATTATTGTGTTAGACAGAGTTCTCTAGATAAACAAAACTGGGGCACTTATGATTTTATAAATATTTATATTGAAAGATAGCTCTATATATAACATAAGAAATAAACAGCTAATTACTCTATAGAGCAGTACAATTGGCTCAGCTCAACTCACTTCCATGAGACGGCTATTACACGGGCAGTCCTTCAAGTCTTGAGGACCGCCAGGTAGTCCTCTGTAGAGCAATTCAGGCTATCCGGCCACAGGCAGCAAACAGCAAGGCAGGTCACCAACAGTTAGCCAGATGACAGCCCGACTGTCCCCAGCTCAAGCGATATATATTCCAGTAGTGTGGTGAAGCAGGTCTTGAAGGAACCTCATACTACAGTGACACAATCCACGGGTTAGGTGTCCCACAGGTAGTGTAGCTTGCAAATTGAGGCAGAGAACAAGCCAAGGCAGCTGCATAGAGAGCAGGAGACAAGAAAGGCAAGGCTCTCTGGGCCATTTATCTCTCCGCCCTTCAATTAATCCCACATGTGTTCATTGGCCAGCTTGGCACAACAAACCTACCTATCACAATTATTAACTCAAAGAATAAAATAATTGTTGCATGACTCAGAAATGTGGGTCCACCAACACAGCTGCGCAGTTCCTGCCTTAAGTATTAGCATATGTCCTGGCACAGATTGAACATATGATCTCCAGGTAATTCAGGTGAACATCATTTGCCTAAAGGGGTCCCTTTAAATTGTGAAATATCTGCTGTTATACTCTGATAATTATGGACCTAGCACTGACATTTTCTGTCAAGCCATCCTTATAAATCTATAGGTGCCAAGTTTTCCACTATGATGTATTGTTTTGTCCTTCCTTCTTTCCTGCCCATCTTTTTGCTCTCTACTAGTATCCCCAAGGTAGGAAGTATGGAGTTAGAAAATCAATGGCTAGCCTATATTCTTGACTCTACTCATAATCATGTGAATATTTATTTACTCTTCAACTTTTAGAAAAAAATCCTGACAAATCATAGTTGCTCAATTATAGGTAATGAATATGATGGATTGCTATCATGCTTGACAAGTAAGAATAAACAGGGCAAAAGTTGGAATCAGAATAAAAGATGAAAGATGAAAGAAATGTTAGAAGTGCTAATAGCCTCACCTTCAAAGTAGAGAATTGAGAAATACTGTCTGTAATTGACCAAATAAGAAATGAATATGTAAGCATAGTTCTTAAAATTACAGATCCAATGAATAGTAGAATAAAAAGATATTATACTGGTTGAAAGGGAAAGAAAAGGTATGTACTGGAAATGAGCTAACATTCTAGACACTATACCTAAAATTAGTTAAAATATATAAACTAAAGATGTTTCAGTGAGCTATGGAAATAATTGCCAGAAGCCATGGATAATGGAAATGAAAAGGTGTTTAGTTCGCAGAATGGACTGTGGAGCAGATTTTGGGGTTTCCTTACAAGTCTCTATCTTGTGTTCTCTCTCTCATTGTCCCATGTGATAATGCTTATGTATAGGTATTATTTTGTATCCCTTAGTTTTAATTTTGAAAATAATGTTCTAACTTATTCACATCAGGGGTCACACTGAGCTCAGGACACCTAAGAGAAGGCAAAATTGACCAAGGCCAGTTCCAAAACTACATATGTAATCAAGAAAATTTCCCCAAAGAGAAGGTGGACATCAGTTCTACAGACTGAAGTTCTACAACCACTAATATTCTTTCTAACATTGCCATTCCCATGTGTGTTAGACAGGGTTCTGTATGAAACAAAACCAGGACCCATGATTTTATAGATGATAGATAGATTAGATAGATAGATAGATAGATAGATAGATAGATAGATAGATAGATAGATAAATAGATGATAGATAGATGACAGATGATAGACAGATAGATGATAGATAGATAGATAGATAGATAGATAGATAGATAGATAGATAGATAGA
>NW_022107432.1:15557213-15566913 GCF_000313985.2 Echinops telfairi | reverse complement strand
AGATAGATAGATAGATAGATAGATAGATAGATAGATAGATGATACAACATGAAGAAATAAACAGCTAATTAGTCCACAAAGCAGTACAGAAGGCTCAGTTCATTCACTTCCATGAGACAATTATGTACTGGCAGTCCTTCAACTCCCAAGAGCTGCTGGGTGCAAATCAAGGAAGCAGACAGTTGAGCCTTCTGTAGACCAATACAGGCAGTCTGGCCACAAGCAGCAAACAACAGGGCGGGTCACTAAAAGTCAGGCAGATGACAGGACCTGACAGTCCCCAGCTCAAGTGATGTATACACCAGAAGTGTGGTGAAGCAGGTCTTGAAGGAACCTCAAACTGTAGCAACACAGTCCACAGGTTGGGTGTCCCACAGGTCGTATAGCTCACAAGTTGAGGCAGAGAACTAGCTAAGGTAGCCACACACTGGTCCAATCATCAGAAAGCAAGAGACAGAAAGGTGAGTCTCACTGTGTCATTTATCTCTTTGCCCTTCAATTAAACTACAACCTTAATAACCCCACATGGGTTTATTGGCCAGGTTGGCACAATAAGCCTTCCTATCACACTATGCTATTGTCCTTTAGTAATCACTTCCCCGAAGAAGAACATTCTAGTTTTATAAGGTCATATAGCCAGTCACTGCTTAGTACATTTTTCAGCATTCCTTGAAACTAGATGTGGCCATGTGACTTAATGTTAATAATATTTGGAGAGAATTGATGTTTCCTACTTTCATGTTGAGCCCTTAAAAGGAAAAAAAGAAAAAAAAAGATAGTGGACGTCATTGTTCATGTCTACTTTCCTGTTGCAAGAATTGGATACAGGGAGGGAAGCTACATTTTTAGGACATCACACTCTCTTTATAAGGATTAGACAAGTTATAATTATTATGTTATGTGAGAGAAAATATATTGTTTTAAAGCTACTGCATCTTTTGCATCTCCCTTATAGTTAGACTGTAAAAGAGCCCTGGTGGTTTAGTGGTTAAGCGTTAGGCAGCAGTGTGCATCACTGGCAGTTCAAAACCAGCAATAGCTCCACAGGAGAAAGTCTGGGTTTTCTACTCCTTTAAACAGTTAAAGTATTGGAAACCCACAGGGGGTCACTAAGAATCAGCATTGACTTGATGGCATTAATTCTTCCCCCTCCTTATTGCCAGTCTTAGAGAATTGGGCTTTTTGTGTGTGTATGTGTGAAGAAATAGAGTAGTGTGTCTACCTACATTGGATGATTACAATTGACTTATCTACATTCTTTTAAAACTGTTAAAGAACAGAGCACTCATTATACTATGAAGTCAGAGGTATGTAAATTTTGGCATTATCAAAGAGAAAGTTTCCTGTATATCACATTATATCTGTTTTCTCCAAATCTCCCCAAAAGGCTTTATGTCATTCCATGAATTTAAACAATAATTTATGCATTCATTTATGAATTCATATTGAGTGGTCACAATGCACTTTGCTCGGAGCTGCACTCATACTTGGGTAGTGGAGGCAGGAAAGCCTGCCAGGCTGAAAATCGCAATCACTGGAGTGCCGTGATTAATATAAAGACGTAGATTTGCATCATGACTTCAGTGGTTGACTGCCGTTGCGTCAGCTCTGACTCATGTACAGCAGAACAAACATTGCCCAATCCCGTGTGGTCATCTTGAACTAAGTAAAGTGAAATTTAACTAGCTTATTATTATTAGTAGTAGTAGTACTATTATACTTAGAGATATGAGATATATAGACACACTAACAAAGTAATTCCTGAAAACGTGTCACACAGCAACTTATGGCATGGGGCACCAACACATATTTGTCATCAATTAATCTTCAGACACAAGAAAGAAGGGAGTGCCCCTTTGGTTCCATCAGTCATATGCTCAAGGGATTGGTAAAAAGTCTAGGTCTTCACTATATCTGTTTATTTTTACTGGTGTGTCATTTCATATGGTACCTCATTCCGTTTGTACAGGGTTTTCTTTCCTGAATTATTGAAATGACTCTGTCTGATGTTAAATTCTGCTTGTCTAATGACAAAGTCAAAAAACTTAATCCATTGGCTGTTAGTTGATTCTGACCCAGAGAAACCCTTCAGGACAGAGTTGAACTGCCCCCTAGGGTTTCTAAGACTGTAATCTTGACGGAAGTAGACTGCCCCATCTTTCTCCCACAGAGCTAGTGGATTCAAACCACTGACCCTCCAAAAATGAGTAGGCAAGCACTTAGCCACTGTGCCACTGGTCTGCTTCTGTCTGCTGACAGTCAGAGAGAATTCTGTCAGTATCAAGAGCATCTCCAATTGTAGGTCTCCAATTCTAGTTTGGTTAAAAGGTCTCACTGATTTTCCTATGCAAGTCAAAGTGTGCCTTGGAGAGATTGTAATTTTCATTTGAAATTGAATGCACTTTGACTTGTTTTCCAATGAAGCATCATCTTTTAACTGAGTTAGCATGTCCCATTTGTGTAACATAGGAATCATCTCTTGTTTTTACTTGGCTTTCTTTGTCCATTCCAATAAAGTTGGAACATCTAGAGCTAAATTGGTTTCCTAATAAACAATAGCATGCATAGGCCACCATTCAGACCATCCATGAAGTATCTAACTTGCCAGCTCTTCTTGATCTTTAATTTTATGAGATTCTGTCTTTCTGGCTTTAACTATTTGCACACGTGGTGAACTACTACTTGAAATAATATTTATTCTTATTTTACCTCAGTTGGCCCAGGCTCCCATGGTCTTTGGATGCTGCAATTGTTCCCTTTACTTATAGAACTGCCAGGTTTTAACTGAATGTCTGGTCTTAGTTTGTCTGGTTTTGTTACTTGACTGATTGAATTAAATTAAGATGTTGCCAAATCTTGAGTTCTTTCTCACTTTATAGACCTTGATTCTTTTGTATATAGTGCCCCATTTGTCAATTAAGATACTTTTGATTGAAAGGAATACAATATCCAACTTAAAATGGCCTTATACTACCACCTTATATTATATCACCTTATATTAGAAAATGACTTCAATGTCTCAGTCGACTGTTTTAAAACAGGTTCTAAAAGAGGTTCCAGTGACTTCATGATGTCATCAAATACCCAAGCTCTTTCTTTTTGCCCTGCCATGCTCAAGAAATTGGTGTAGTCTCTTTACAGTTGAAAAGTCGCTGTAGCACCTCTGTGCGTTCTATCTGCACATAAAGCAGGTGAAAATCCATTGTACATCTTAGTCTTGTTATCAAGAAAGACTATTTTTCCACAAGACCTCAGCAGAATTCCTTTTACATAGCGTGGGGTACTTGTAGTTAACATGTTTCACTGAAACAAAGTTAGGGAAGTAAATGTCTGGTATTTTTAGCCTCTCTCCTGGTCCATGCATTTGAACACTTGAAAGAGTAGGAGAATGACTTTTCAATTTATAGTCATAAATATTGGTGGAGTGAAATTCTTTATATGGCTCTTCTATTCATTTTTATGTAGCTCCCACCAAATGATGTCAAATAGGGCATGTGTAACACTAATAGAAGGGATTGATCGTTTTTCATTACCACCCCCTGGCTGTATGGATGAGCCATTCTAAGAGCAGGAGAAAGAGAAAGCACAAGACCATCAGAAAAGCATGTTTCAGATATCTGTGTGAAGTGGTGGAGGTCAAAGTCAAAGGTAGCAGAGACTGCCACAAAGACTATGAGGCAGAGCAAGAGGAACGTGCTGAGACTATGGGCTTATGAAAGAGAGACAGACTGGATTCCCACCCTACAGAGGCAGAAGCCCAAGGATCGTGTGGTTGTGAGGCTGAGGACTGAAGTAAGATGTGGTTGCTGGCTGACGAGAGGGGTTACTGTGGACCAATAACTATATCCTTACTGCTCACTGATGGTCGCTTTTGGTAAACTATCCACTTCCCTAATAAACCCCTGTAATGATGAGCAAGTCAGCGAGTTACATGTGGCCATTGCAGTGAATTATTTAACCTAGCATAGAAGTCGAATGCAGTGGAAGGAATGGTTGGTGCCAGAATGGGAGAAGAAGGGTGGAGCATAGAGACATATCTGACCTGTGCCTCCTGGCAATAGGGAAGCGAGATGAGGTCAGATAAAGCCACCTCCCACGCCTTTTACTGCAACCATAGTAAAGGAATAACTGTTAATGAAGAAAGATTCTGGATAACTGGGTTTTTGCTTTGTTCTTTAAGTCTCTCTTCCAACTTCTTTCTTAGGGCCTTGGCTATAGGATTTGAGAAATAAATTTTTTTCTTCTTTACCAATAGAAAAAATATTAAAGCAGAACATATTCATTCACAGTATTAGTTAATGTAAATAATTAGCAAAAATTGACAAAGTTATCTGAAAGCATGACTTCAATTTCTAGCAATACTTTTTTATCCTAGGATAATTGCCATGGGGGGGTAAGAGTATGATTAGTTGGGGGACCATATTATTTTGCATCTTTTGCATATGCCATAACTCTGCTATTACTTAGACTTCTTTTTGAAATACGACATGTAGATTTTAGTACCCCACAGGTCTTCGTCACTAAAGAAAATTTATTCATTTTGTACTAATGTCATTTGAATCTAAAACCAATCAATCACAATGTTACATAGTCTTTCCCCTATCCTTGTTATCACACTCAATGTTGAAGCAAATTTTACATAACACTATCAACAATTAATATACTGCAACTAAGGGGAAAAAATAGTTACTGTGAAAACACATCTGCAAATGCCAAACTAGAGCAGTGTTCAATTACAAAGTCCTGTTACCTTGTCCTGCAAAAGTACCTGCTTCAGAGTTGATACAAAACAAACCAAACAACACCTAAAAGAGAATTCTAAAAAGAAATTCTTATATATCAAGTAGGAAGTCCATCATCTGAAATGTAATGCTCAGTAAAGCTGTCGTGGGAGTCAAGTATAACCAACAATTAGATGAGGGTCAATGTTATGGGAAGAGACAGGCGCACATAACCTTCCCCTTAATTGTGATCGCACAAGCTGGCATCACTGTGCTTAGGAATGACTTGTCCACAAGAAAAGAGCACCCGAAGCCTTTATCCCAATAGCAGCTGGTAGGCAGCGGGCCTTGAATTCCTGGTAGACCACAAAAAGCTACTTGTGATCCCTGTGGAAAGTGCCGAGAAGCATTCTAATTCAACTCGTCGAGCTTAAATGATAAGCATTTTCCCTCCTCTGAGCACCAGGAACAGATGAACTCTCAAGAAATAAAGATCTCATTTTCATGGAAATCATCTTCCAAAGAACAAGAGAGAGAGAGAGAGAAAATAAAGAAAATGTATGAGGCAAACTTGGGATTGCTGTAAAAGACAACAGGTGTTGAGGTTTTCTATGAGGATCTAGTTATTCCTCGAGGTATATTTTAATGACTTTCTAACAGTTGACACAGTTTATCTTCCCATTGGAATAAATGGAATTCTGGTAGCCAGGTGCTCTGAAAAATAAAGTTTAGCTAAAGACTGCAGTAAGCACAAAACTGCTTCTTATCGAAGGCTAACACGTTACAGCATACAGAGCACTGGGTATGGACAGAGATATAACTAGTCCATGGTTCATAGGAACCAGGCTCTCTTTTTAGATAAGGGCATAACAGACCCATATTTCCAATCAAATAGTAAACACTTAATAAAACTTCAGAGGCTCTCAACCTATGGCTCATCAGAAGCACTGTCAAGCTGTTCAAAGATACGCACCAGGACCCCACTCCAGGGTTATTGATCCAAGAGGTCTGAGTGCAGCCCCAGGCTACTGTATATTTAAAACACTGCAAGGTAATCCGGTGGGCACAGAAGGCTGCAAACAACTGAATTAATAGAGAGCATAATATAGAGCTGTCAAAAGAGTTTACATTCCGATCTCAAATGTGGGATTAATATGATGTTGATATAAAACAGTAGACACTCTCACACTCTTTTAATTGAACTGCTTATCTCTCCATACCACCTCATTCATGAATCTGTAAACTTCATAAAGCCATACGATATGGTGCTCATCTTTGTATTTCCAGTCACAAATTTTATTCTGACACATAGTAAATAGCCAAGGAATGTTTGTCAAATGAATAAGAATAATTTATCTTAAATATACCAAATTTATATGCCATCCTCTGTTGTTTTAAAGGAAATTATTGAGATGCTTACTTAACCCCTAGATTTTCTTGATAAAGCCAAAAGGGAAACGATGACAGAAGCTAAAATGTAGAACAACAATGTTTAACCTTTTATAATCACAGATTTTTCAGTCAGTTTTAATGAAAGGTCACTATGGGTTGGAATTGACTAGATGGCGGTGAGTTTGGGGATTTTAACCCAACCAAGCAGCCAACTCCCATTGAGTTGAGTCCAATTCATAGAGATCCTACAAGACAATAGTAGAACTAACTGCTCCATAAGTTTCCAAGACTATATCATCTTTTTCCCATGGAATATTGGTGTGATTGGAGCCTCTTGCAATGGGAAGTCCAATGTTTGTCCTCCTCCCTCTTTAACCCACCAATGCCTCTTCAAGGGTGCCTAGCTAGAATATTTGAGGACCAAGAAACTTTAGGGGGAATGAGCCTCCTATCTAAAAGTGTTGGATTAAGATATCCGGATGTATTTTGTTAGCAAAGAGCAGTTTTAGTTTAAAGGGTTGGATGTATCCAGCTGTGCCTTGTTACAAGGATGTACATCCTTTTAAAATACTATAACCTGAAAGTTACGTAAGCACAGCTGCTGAGACATCCTTAACCCTCTGGATCTGTTTTGTCTCGCACCTTCCTAGGTTTACGCTCCGTGTAGACCTAGGTTTACGCTCCGTGTAGAATTTGTGACTCTTTGGCAGATTTTGCTGGGATATCCACTAGTTTGAATCTTGGTGTTCACGTCAACAAACCAGACCTGTACTCCTCAGTAGCATTCATTTCCTGGAGAATTTAATGAATTGTATGGGTCTGGGTCAACATGTTATACAACAAGAATTTGTCTTTTATTTCTAGAAGGTTTAGAGGCATCCTAAAATTCATCTGAAAATATTTTAGGGATCCTTGAAACCCAGGTTGAGAAACCATGCCAATTAGTGATTGTGTAGAATCTTAGTCTACCTATTCCCAAGGGTACATTACCCATAAGCAGGCAGATTTTTCAAAGACTCAGGTCACCTTTTTTTTTCTGATAGTTTACTCTACATTAGCCCATCACAAAATGCTTGGTTAACTTCCACCCTGAAAACTCCAGCCTCTCTCCTCATGCATTCTTGCCAGCATCCTGGTTTCCTTACCCCACTTACCATGTTGCCAGTACTAATACATTAGAAGGATGAAAGTCCCTGGCATGCCTATCAGAAAACCCAGTCACCTAGTAACGGTTAGCATTGTTAGTTGCAGCCAGCAACATGAAATTTTTCCCAGTGTTTATATAATGCTCCCAATTAATGGTTGAATAGAAAGAGAAAGAAAGAAAGAGATTCTTCCAGGGTTGATTTTTTTCTTTCTGTAATTTCCTTGTTGATATCTGTGTTTACATGATTGAACTTAATTTGCTCTTTTAACAATAGTTGCACACTAGTAATATATTTAGGGATGCCTCAGCTTTTCAGCAGAGTCTCTGCCGCTTCAGCCAGTAACTAACTATAGCAGCAAGTGGTCAGTGGAACTGAGCTTCGAGGAGAGCCATGTTACGCTGTGCCTGCAATGAGGCAGGAGAAAAGTACTGGGAGCCCACACTACCATGGAAGCCTATTAAATTCATCCACTTCATGAGATTCATTCCCAAATAGTTAAAAAAAAATGAAATGCTCAACTTTTAGGAGGAAAATAAACTGTTCAATGTTCCCAGAGCATATTGACTGCATTAGAACAGTCATCAGACAAAATAGTACTTTAAAGTCCCCAGCAGGTTCACACAAAGGAAAAACATTTACAGATTCCCCTAATGGTATCTGGAAATAAGTCAGCTTCACAATGAAGATCCCTAGATAAGTTCTATTGCTGTTAATATGACTGACAATGTTACCTAAATAAAATGTAATTAGCCATCACCCACTTTTCCTAGATAATACAAGGGTGTACCACCTCAAAATGGAATTTTTTTTCAAAGCTATGTAAATTTTTTTACAAAGCAATGTTATCATCTTCAAAGTCCTCTCCATTACACTTAATGCATTTGTCAAATCTGTGATTCCATTCCTGGAGACATTTTTCAAACTCATCTGTTTGGGTGGCTGACAGCACCTTCCTTGTTTTGTTCTTCACCATTTCTATGTTGTCAAACCACTGTCCTTTCATGCCCCTCTTCATTTGCAGAAACAAAAAGAAATCACTCAGATCAAGGTCAAGTGAGTAAGGTGTGTGGGGCAAGAGAGGCATACTGATTTTTGCCAAAAACTGGCACACTGAGATGGCTATGTGAGCAGGTGCATTGTTGTAGTGGCAAAACCAGTCCCCCATCTGCCAGGAATCTGGCCTTTTTTGTTGCAAACTATTACAAAATCTTTCCAGAACTTTTATATAGAACGCTTGATTAACAGTCTGAATTTGTGGAAGGAACTCCAAATGCACTATGAGTCCACATTTTCGTCCAGGTTGGAAGCTGACGGACTTCTAGAATGAGGTTTGCCATCAATAAAGATTTTACCTTTTTTGACATGAGAAAAACACTGTACACTTGAGTCTTTCCCATAGCATTGTCCTTGTAAGGTGTATTCAACATCACAACAGTTTCTGCAGCATTTTTCCCTCAGCAGGAAACACAATTTAACAGCATCACGCTGTTCTTAAGTCAGCCATCACAACCCAGGGACAAGGAAACAACAAGAGATCTAAAATCGATGTTAAGGAGGGCATAGAATGTCTGCTGGGGTTTGAACAAGAGCAAGATAGCCAATATTAATTACTGAGAGAAAAATGAAGGTCGAACATCATAGCGGGACAAGAATAAAGTAAAAAAGAAATTGAGAAAAGAACTATGAGGCAAAAAACATTTATAGAGGTCGAAATACAAGCATGTATGTATGTAAATATATTAATATATAAGGATAGGGATATAGGCCTGTGTACATATATTTATATGTTAAGTATCAATGAAGCAGATGGACACTTAAGTACACCCTCAATACAAGAACACTTTGCTCTAATACCTGGCATTCTGTGACTCTCACCTTTCCGAGATCATTGCTGAAGACAAAATGGGTGCATAAGCAAATATGGTGAAGAAAGCTGGTGGTGGCTGGCTTTTAAAAGTTATAATAACTGGGGTCTTAAAAGCTTGAAGGTGAACAAAGCAGTCATCTACCAGGGAAGCAACAAAGCCCACATGGAAGAAGCACACCAGCTTCCTTGTGTGATCACGAGGTATCAACGGTATCAGGTATCAGACATCAGAAGATCCAAAATGGAGTGGAGCCCAAAGTACATTTGTAGACAAGGGGACATCCACTCACAAAAGGATCACAAGGAAGGGACCAGTCAGCCAGTGTGCAGTATAGCATCGACAAAGCACACAACATTCCTCTAGTTCTTTAATGCTTCTGCCCCTCCCCACCACCACCACTATCATGATTCCAGTTCTATCTTACAAACCCAACTAGACTGGAGCATGTATACTGGTGTAGATGAGTTCTCGACACATGAAATCCAGGACAGATAAATCCAATAGCCATATCCTTAGGGCAGGGGAAAGGCCCGGGGTGGTGGGGGGGAGAAGAGGGATAAAGGGGGAACTG
>NW_022107432.1:15502928-15556863 GCF_000313985.2 Echinops telfairi | reverse complement strand
AAAAATGCACTGTGACCAGGGAGAACCTTCCCAGGCTACGCCACTGGGTGCACTAACTCAAAGAGAGTTGTTCAATGTAGCCTAGGAGGAAAAATGTGTGCTACAAATGCCCCACTCTGTCTAGTGCAATTCCACTTTTTGGAGGGTGCTCCCTCGTGCAGCAAGATCACATGCATAGATACATTCTGACATATTTTCTAATTTTAATGCCATAAGGTATTATTTTAATACAGAACAAATAAATAGCCAGAAATCACAATGCTCTCACTCCAAATTATTGCCAAATTGCTAGTCCCAGTATGAAAATGAACATCCAGAGGAAAAAAATTGTAATTGGATCAACTAAGATGGACAGATTAGATAGTTTTTGAAAGAGGAAACCATAAATCAATATCCCAGAGTAGACTTGTCAAAGAGAACTAGGTATATCACATTATGAGACTTCAAGAAGTTAGAAATAATGGATAATTTGAAGAAAAAAATTACAGAAATGAATACTGAATCCATGTGGTCAACTTATATCCATTATACACCCTAAAATAGTCTATCATGTTGACAAGGGATAGTAAAGATACAGAAGTAAAAGTTAAAATGAATATCGCTCTTAATACGTGTCTTAAATCATCTAGAAAAGATAAACTCTAAAAATAAATCATGTTCTTTACCCTCACCTCCCAGAAATGCACTCCAGAGGCAATCACCGTCATGTTGTCTGTACTTGCACATTGAGTTGTTGGGGCCATTGCGTCGCTGAGGACTCATAGCAACCCTACATACAACAGAACGAGACACCGCCGGGTCCTGCACCATCCTTATCATTGTCCTTATGCTTAAGCCCATTGTTACAGTCACTGTGCTGATCCATCTTGGCCAGGGCTCACCTCTTTCTTCTTCACTGTCACGCTACTTTACCAAGAGCATGATGTCCTTCTCCAGGCCTTGCCTCACCTGATAACATGTCCAAATTATGTGAGATAAATTCTTGTTATCCTAGCCACAAAGGAGCATTCTGGCTGGACTTTGTCCAAGACAGATATGTTGGTTCTTTTCACAGTCCATGAAACTGTCAATATTGTTCACCAACATCATAATTCAAATGGACAGATTCTTCTTCAGTATTACCTATTCAATGTCCAGCTTTCACATGCATAGGAAGCGATTGAAAATACCATGGCTTGAGTCAAGCGCACCTTACATACTCTGCTTTTCAACATTTTAAAGAGGTGATGTGCAGCAGATTTGCCCAATGCCATGGGTCTTTTGATCACTTGACTGGTACTTCCATGAGCATTGATTGTGGATCCAAGCAAGACAAAATCCTTGACAACTTCTCTCTTTTCTACTTTATCAAGATGTTACCTATTGTTCACTCACTTGTCAGAATTAGTTCATACTGAGGGCAGCAAATCTTGATCTTCATCAACAAGTGCTTCAAGTCTTCCTCATTTTCAGCAAGTAAGGTTGCGTCATCTGCATAGCGCACATTCTTAGCATGCTTTCTTCCAAACCTGATGCCTCATTTTTATTCATATATTCTAATGTCTCTCATTATTTGCTCAGCATACAATGTGTCTGATTATTTGGTCAGCATACAGGTAGCATAAGTATGGTGAGAGGATACAACTCTGACACTTACCTTTCCGAATTATTTTAAACCGTGCAGAATCCATTGTGTGGTATTGACTATGCAAAGGTACTTGAGTGTGGAACATAGCCTTGGGAAGAATAGGAATTCCAGAAAGCTTCATTGTGCGCATGTGAAACTTGTAAACAGCTCAAGAGGCAGCTGTGTAAACAGAACAAGGAAATACTACACGTCCAGAAACTGACTATACATCCACAAGCTTACACGAATAGTTCAGAAAGCATAACTGCTAGGGGTCCAGTTCAGCTATGCTTAGTTTATGCCAAGCCAGACATGTCTCTGTCATCGGCGGGTGGCTCTATGCAAGCACCTTTGTGATGCACTTGCCTTCGTCTCATTAAGAAGCCTTCAAAAGGAATGTCCAGTCAAAAGTGTGGCTTCTGAGGGGATCTGCTGAGCGAGTTAAATTTGAGCAGAAAGGGTGCTCAGAAGAGTATGTCGATTATTTGAAGGATTCCCAAGGATAATCTTGACTGACTTCCCCTAAGGGCACTGGACAATCACGGGTGTTCATTTGAAAGGAATTTAAAGAAAATTGAAAACTGCACTGATAAGAAAAACGTCATTTCACCAAAGAATTTCTTTCGTATTGGGACAATGCTCTTGCTCATTTTTTGAGGGTAGCAAGGGCTTCCCTATGGGAATCTTACTGGGAACCCTTACCCCGGGGCACCCCGTAAACCTGCACGTGACCCTTCAGGCTTCTTTTGTTCCCGTAACTCAAAAATTATTTCAGAAGAACACAATTTGAGTCTCAGAGTGTACTCAAATTGCCATTCTGACATGGTCTAAAGAGAAGGGTGTAGAATTCTTCAGAGAACATCTAGAGAGATATAAACACTATCTTAAAAGTATGTAGGCCTAGATGGAAGATATTCTGAGAAGCAATAGCTTCTTTTATTGATTTTTTTTGTTTGTTTAATAACGGTTTCCATAATGTTGTTGCAATGCTTTTTGATTTGCCCTCCTTTAGCCTGAAAACCTACAAACATCCTCCTTATACACCAATGTTTGCTTGCCTTGTTCAGCATGCTGTTTTCCATTTAATATTGTAGCTTCAAAATTGTTCATCTTCAAGGATACAGACCCAAAGCTACTGTCATCTAGTCAATTCTCGCTCGTGGTCCCTCTGTGAGGCACAGATGAACTGCTCCCTAGGGTTTCTGAGGCTGTATATCTTTATAGAAGCAGAACGTCTCATTTTGCTCCCACCAAGTGGCTGGTGGTTTCAAACTGCTGATCTTATGGCTAGCATACCAATGCATAACCAACCAGGTCAGCTTTACCTTTTACTGACTGTGTGTTACCACCACCGCCACCAGTTGCCATCAAGTCAATTCTGTGTGTCCTGTGACGGAGTCCAATTTTGCTGCGTAGAGTTCTCAAGGGCCTGTTTTTCAGAAGTGAATTACCTGATATTTCTTCCCAGGTGCCTCTGGGTAGATTCAAACTTCCAAGTTGCATTGCAAATAAAAGAATTTTGACAAAGCTTTAATCAACTTTTCTCTCCTTAAACTAGGAGGCCAATCATCTTTCATTTTATTTTGCTTTGCCTTTTAATTTTATTGTGAGGAGCTTTTATATGCTAAAGGAACTAGCCCCTTGCTTTTAGATATGGTAAAATTGTCCTGCACTATAATTCATAATATTCCATAAGCCTGGTGAAAATATTTGCTCACATGGCTTCCAGGTTCTCAGGTCTTACTCTGGAAGATTTTGTTCCCTTAATTTGGAAGGTGAGAAGGTACACGTATCTAAGTATCTAGTGTTTTCCCTAGAAAATATCTAAGGAACTTAATCATTAATATCCATTGAGAACTCCACAGAGCCTATGATACCTTTCTTATATAATTCCTCACAAGACTAAGCTAGTCTCCCTTAAATCTTACAATGAGACAATAGATACCTTTTCCCAGGTCCAAATGACAAATATGGTTGATTCTCATGATTAATATTGAGCCCTGATTTGAGACATTCTGAATAAAAACTGTTGGCAAGCATTCTGGCTTTTTAGCTAAAACCATGGGAACCATGTTCTTTGTAGATTAATAACAACACACTTGCCCTGTAATCACCAATTAAATGTTAAAAATATATCCATACGTCTGAATTAGCTTACTTAAAGTTTTGTTGAGAACTACTATGTACTTGCTTTGTGTAGATGCTTGCAAAACAAAAGGAAACAAAAATGAAATATCTTTGCTCCCATGAAATTGGTCCGAAGGGTATTAATGAGAATTTCTCTTAGCCACAGCTCTCAAGATTACTTCAATGGAGGCAAATGAAGACATGGCAACTAAACTTTCAGGAAATTCAAGGAAGGCTGAAATCAGGCTTCTGTGTTGTTTGAATCTTTTGAGATCTTTCTTACCTCAATGTCTTGAGGGCTGCTGCTCAAGCAATGGACACCTGGTCATCCACACTTTACCCCTGGCTTTAAAACATGAAAGAAACTTTCATGTGAAGAGGCGATAAGAAATAAACCTGGAGATTCACACGGCGCAGTCTCAGCCCCACACAGGTCATGAGGTGGTGCTTGGAAAGTAAAAGTATATCTCTCACTCAATCTCAAGACAGAATGTTTTCATCAAGTGACCCACATCTCTGGAGAAGGGCACCTGAGAGCCCCATCCAGGGCCGGGTATGTGTTTACAAATTAACTGAAATGACCATTAGAAAACAGGTCTGTTTAAAGTGCTAAATGGGCTGCAACTTTCCAAACTAACCTGCCTGCCAAATTGTGATTTAAAGTGAAATTGGCGTGAGCAGACATTTCCACATCAGCCTGTAGCACATCTGGTCCAGACCAAACAAACAGAAGATTTATTCTGTCAGGGAGATCATTTAGCATTCCTTTTCATGCTTCAGAAGGAGCCTGTACCTGTCACTCACCAAAGCGCTCGGCTTTTGGTGGCTAGGCTCTGTTGCTTTCCCTGACTAGCCTTGATCTAACACTTCTAAGGAGGCTCATGTGCACTGCTCCACCTGGGAGCCCAGTACCCATGCCAAGTTCATTTCCATAGTCTTATAGAAACCTCCTGGAGGATTTCAAACATCTGCTCATAAGTAAAGAAACATTGTCTGCAGCTCTAACAATAATATAAAGGGCAACTGAACCTTCTTTTGCAAATAAAGCAGAGCTGAGAAATGATCTTATTTCACAGGACTTGGGGCGAGCTACTTAGTGTTTTCCCGAATTCAAATCCTTAAAATGAATACAGCTAATTACTAATCAAGGGGGAAATTGAATGCACCCAGAGTTTTAAATACCAAAGAATGAATAGTATAAAATAGGTTTGGGGTTTATTTGTTTGTTTTTGTTTTTAACAAGTGAATGGTAAGTTATTTACTGAAACTAAATGATTGTGTTTACAAAAACTATCATTATTTCTAAAACATCTCACTATTATTAATTGGTGTGTATGTGTGCTAGACCGTGGCCTGTTAGAATCAAGAATAATGCTCTTTTTGCCTGAGCCACACGACCACTTTCTTTTCCAGAATATTAATCTGCTCTTGCTGCACTGCTCAATCCCAGGAGGGCCACTTCTTGGCTCTTCCCATGCAGATACCCTAAACTATGTTCCCACTTCTGAAGTTCTGTGGCTCCACCATGGAGACTTCACATACTTCATTGTGACATTGGCCTTTGGGAATACGAACCCTTTGGTTTCAGCTTCAATAAAAATGGGAAAAGGATGAATCAGAATATCTGTGTTTATTGGTATGTGTGCAATTTCTGATGCCTAACTAAATTTACCTCTGTGTTCTCTTCTGAGAAATAAACAAGCAAGGAAAACAAACTCCCAATGTCCCTTCCAGTTGAACAGAATTATTAACAATTCCTTGTGGGTCTTTTGTCCTCAAGGAAGTAATTTTGTTCAGAAACACTATTTACTTTCATACTGATGTGTGGATCTAGGTCTAGACACTATAGGAGAAATTACTTATGTACACATGGAAAAATACTCTGTCTTTCTTGAAGTATAACAAATGAAATTAAAAAGAAAAAAAAGCTTGCAATTTCCCAAGTATTTTTAAAGCACACTTCAGAGCAGGCACATATGTTGTGTACATATTTTCATCCTGTTGGCTTGTCCTAGGGCCCAGACAATATGAAAAGTGAATTAAATCTACACTTGTTTCACGTTTGTCCCTCCTATGGAGTCATTAATAAACATGATACTATCAGTACTGCGTTGTTAATACTTAGCTTGGTCTACGGAGCTCAGAAAATGCTCCTCTCAAATTCACACAGAACATTCTTAAATAGGTTACTTTCTAGCTACTGTATTTGCCCATAAAAAATGTACATCTATGCCAAATCCAGTTTCTGCTGAAGAAAACAACAAAATCAGCCTTCCATATCAAAGTAACTGATTTCTACCAGTCTTGAAATACATCCTGATATAAAATATTGGTAAAATCTGAGTATATCTGAATAATTTCTCTACTTGTAAACCACCAGATTGGGGGGGAGAGTATATAAAAATGAACAGTACCTAAATATTCATTTCTGGTTATATTTAAATTTATCTTCAGATATTATCAGTTCACATTTACATTAACATTTAGGGTATAGTTATACATATTTAAAGATATAAACGTAACATTGAAAATAGCTTGTATGCAATGAAAAATTTTGTAGCATTGTTTGTATGATTTGATTAAAAAAATTGAAGTAATATTGTACAGACAACAAAGCCTGGAGAATGAATGACTTCAAAATAATACATATCATATTTGATTAAAATGAGCTATTGTCTGTCAGCTAATGAATACCCTAAGGAACTGACATTATGCATAAGAACAAGTAGAAAGTTATATTTCAATTTATATCCCTTTGAATACATCAGTAAAAGTCAAAGAAAAGAAGCAGACGGATAGGAGTAAAGTGTGTTTTCATTGAACATTCGATTAGTCAATGGGTTAAGAAGGAAAAAAGTAAATCTATTAAATATGGAAAGCCAATTGATGTGAGAATTATGAACAACTTATGAATGATGCTCAAAAAGATCATCACTGTCATGTAAGTGTTGAAATTCTTTAATTTGATATGACAGATCAATGACATAAATAACCATAAAAGCAAATATCAAGGCGCAGTGTCCAGTTTGGGTACTAAAAATAGCAGACAAGAAGTATAGAGGAAAAATTAGTAGGGGCAAAATATGATGGACATATATGAGAAGAAATTATATTTGGAGACAAATTAAATTTCTTTGAATAGGAACTGCCAGGATATGGTCATTTCAAACCTTTAGCAGAACTTCTGCAGAGTTGTGGTATTATTTTGGGTTTAAATTTCCAATATTTAACACATTCTGAATGGATCCAGTAATCTATAAAGCTGTCATTTCATGATCGCACTGATTCACTCTATGCTAATGTAAATAGCTTCCTTCTATTTTTTAAAAGTGTACAGTGAGTTGCAGCTCAGTTACTCATGATGTACTGTTTTCAAACAAAATGCAAAATATAATAATAGAAATTAGACAAAACTTTTTTCAAAATGAATAAAGAGGATAAGATTTAATAAATGACAGTAAGCTTTGCTGTCCAGCTGGAAAGAACACCATACTAAGAATTTTCTTTCTATCTATGGGAAGTTTCTTTAAGTCTTTTTAGAGAGCTAATTTTGGATTCCAAAGGAAAAAGTTTCATACTTTTGGAAAGTTCTCTGTTTATAGAACCATGGACTAGGTCATATGGCATATTCAAATGTCTGGAGGGTGTGGTACAGCAATGCTACTGAAACTGCCAGACTGAGCACTGTGCCCAAGTCTCCTGCGAGGCGAGGATAGATCTACAGCAAGGAAATCATCCCATAGTCAAGAAAGGCTTCGTCGTAAGACATGGGCATTCTAACAGGGTAAGAAGTCCGAATGTGAAGATTCGTGGACTCCTAAAAAGGAACCTAGTTTAGACACCTCCGTACACAGGAACAGAGGCAGAAAGACCAAATCGAGGGCCTTGGCCTTCTGGTATTGAACTCTTTTCATGGCAACCACAGTCCTCATTTTTATGTACGATGAATTGCAAAGGATTCATTATGTAAGCTTCATAGCCATGAGTTTCACCAGAAGCAGATTAAGAAATTAGAAGTCCCTATTCCCTTACACAGACACACATAGGCTCTTCCATTAGAATGAAGAAAATCTCAAATTTATCAAAATTGAAGGGATGATTGCTATTTGAGAAAGGATTCTAGAGGAAAACACAAACATAACATGGGGTTTCAATTGTGCATCATATTTTGGGTCATTGAAATTTCCATAAGGAGTTTTAGCACAGGCAATTAATTTGCATGAGAGGCAGCTGGAGCATATTGGCTCTTTCAAAGCCACTGTGACTGATCAGCTCAATAATGCATGAGCTTAGACAAAGTTATACCACTGTCTGGCTTTCAACAAGGTGATGGAGTAAGAAATTTGCTAAAGCAGTCATTCTAGATCCAGGTAACCTGAGACAAAATTTTACAAACTTGCTTTGTTTTTAGTCTTATGGGGGATTTGTTTTCTTTTGTTTTCTATAAACAATATTTTGTTTAGAAAAAGTGCCAGATTAACAAAACAGTTTGGGAAAATGAAGTCACGTGCTCCTATATGCTATTAGTACAATGTAGAGAGTTCTGATTAAAATCTACACTCAACTGACCTCTAGAGTTAGATTCATTACATGGATAGCTGCTAAGGAGAGGTAAAGTATTTTTATTTGTTTGTTTGATAAATTTTATTGGCATTTTTTTAAGACACAGATTTTACTTAGCAAAACATGGCTCAAAGGGAAAGAAATACTTTATGGCTTTGCTGGCATTTGAAGAGAATGTAGCCTGGATGCCATTAAGGAACTATTTTCACCGGGAAAATACGGGTTAAAAAGCCCCATACATGGATTTTGAGGTCCAGGGAAGCAACACAGAAGAAGTAACGAATTCAAAACATAGTATGAAAAAATGTAGATAGATAGATAGATAGATGATAGAAGATAGATAATGGATGGATGGATGGATGGATGGATGGATGATAGATAGATGATAGATAGATAGATAGATAGATAGATAGATAGATAGATAGATAGATAGATAGAGATAGAGGTATCTTAGGCACTGTTGAGTAAGCATTGGACTGGTGGCTTTAAGATCAGTGTTTCAAACCCACCAGTCACTCAGAGGGAGACAGAGGAGGTCATTTGTTCTGCTAAGAATTACCACCTTGGTAATGATACATAGGGTTGCTGTGAGTCAGAAATGCCTCAATTAGCATTAGGTTTGGTTTGAGGATTTTAGTAACAAATAACTATTGGGATAAGGGAGAAAGATTAATTATTTGAAGACTCTAAGTTTTAGTGCTGGAATAACTGAAAACAGGATTACATAGTGCTATTAAAATTTTTTTATTTAGCCATTAAACTTCATTTTTAGGCATTCATGTTGACAATTATAAAGTTTAAAATATGACATGTTAACTTTACAAGATGTCAAATGTCTATCAACACTGACAATTTTCTCACCGATACAATATAAGATGAATGCTTCTGAATACATTTAGATTGCTACTACATTGGCTATCAACCAGGCACCATAGCTGTTTGCATCACCCAGAAATACATAAGTACATTACACTGGGCAATGTAAGTGACTTTTGCTGAATGAACAGAGTTTGTGCCATATTTTGAAGGAATATTACATTTACAAAAAGAAATATGGATGCCAAATTTGACATTCTTTAGAGGAAAGGATCTATACATCTGGGTAAAAGGCAAATAAGTACATAGTAAGACTTTATAAACTATTGCAGATGTCACAGGACTTTTTGATCAATTTAGCAAAACATATCCATCTGCATATCTACACCATGAGGAACAGTACTTGTTTCTTTAATATTTTGACCTATATAATTGTTTATATCTCTCAACTTTATAGGCATTAACCAAATTCAATCACCAGCCAGTGCATTTTATTTTTATACATGCCTAGAGAATCACATTAAAAAACATATAGAATCTGATTTTAATCAATTATGTAACAGTCAACCACACATAATGATCCTATACAGCAAAATGGCATTGAAGATTATTATATTATATACCCCTCATTTAATGAAAGTGAACTATAATATAAAGTGGTGTTATCCCTTGATAATACTACAGAAACAGATGATTTTTTTCCTGTGATTGTATCTTATCTGCTGGTCATATGGAAATATTGTGATGTTTAATATATTTTCAATAACAAGAAAATAAACCAGCATATATAGAATGAAAAATTATTTTATTTTAAAGCAAGTTTGGTTGTAGAAGGGGGGGGACTAACAACACTAGTCACAAAAGGATCGATCAGTGAAATGAAAATGGTAATTGTATGATTTGAATATTTTAAATGGAATAGAAAATTGAACTTTGTACAAGTATACAGGAAAGACTTCTCTGTTATTTAAAATAACAAATTGAACATCAGAGAAGGACTATCTTGAGAAAAGTTGTTTTCCCAACAATAATTGTAATGAAAATCTCAGCACCCATTTCTCCAAAAATAATCTTTTCACTCTATATTCTCTCTAGGGCTAGTCCCGAATCTGTAACTGTCTTCCTGAGAGTTCTTGTCACTCTCAAACTCAAACCAAAAGCATGTCCTTTGCTGGACTTCACATTCTGCTCAAGCCATATGGGTTATCTCTTGCTGATACCACAAGCATGAAACTCGTGTTGAAATAGTGGCTTATGAATGGGAGTAAACACCTTCATACTTCTTATTGTGTTTTTGTTTCTGTTTCGATGGGCCCTAATCACTCTGAAATAAAATCTGAATTCTTTATCATAGCATTGTTGTATTATGAATGTATCTTCCAACAATTTGATGACAGCATATATTTCTCTGTTTTCCCCCATCCACTACTGTTCTATAGAAAGAATATATGCTGGAGGGGTTTTGTTTGCTTGTCTGTTTGTTTGTTACTGTACCTAGAATACTCTTAAGTTTCATAAGACCCTGCCTTATTTATAGTATGTTCCCTTGCCTGAAGTGTCTTCAGAGAAAGTCTTTGTTGAAGTGCAACAGTCACTGGTAACAAAAACAAATAAAATCAGGATAGAAAGTTCCCAAAGCTTCAGGGTCCAAAGGTTCAATGGTGGCCTTTGCCTGACCCATTCCAGTGGTGTTTCAGACGGGAGAGCTAAACGGCACAGGTGGAGGGGAGAGTAGAAGACTGGTACCTAGAGACAGCAAGTACAGCAGGAGAATATAGAGAAGTAGCGAACAATCGGAGAGAGGAAACACTGATGGGGTCTACAGAAGAACAAAATTAAAGAAGATTCTTCCATTTTTTAATTGAACATATCTACTTCCAAAAATGTGAAAGATCGAGGTCAGAAAAAATTGGTGATACAAGACAGAACATTGGTAACCAAACACCTGAAAAGTGTTTTAAATTGGATTGGCACTAGATCACCAGCAAGGGGGCCAGACCTAGGCAGCTTTTACACTGTACCAAAAGAGGATGTGAATATAAATTCATATAAATATAAATTATTGATTTTTGACGTCTTCTTTCAACGTCTTACCTAGCTGCCTCCGTTTGTCTCCGTTTTGTTGAGAGTGAGCAAAAGGCAAACAGGTGCAAGGAAGTTTCAAAACTTCATTGTGGGTAATTGATAAGGCAGTGTGTATATGAGCCTATTAAATGTACAGTTAATGGCAGAAACCATGCATTTATAAAAGACCATACAGAAAAGGTGTGATTATTTTCCAACAGTATTCAGAACTGCACCCACTCCTACTTATGGATGCATTTAAGTTCCAAAGAGTTGGTTCTTTGGTCAAAATCAGCCTAATGAAAAAATGAAGGATGTTCTTATAATTACATAACTGCAAAAATTGCATTAATACATCACTACAAAATTGCATCTTCTTTGTCACAGAGAAGAGTCTCCAAAACAACTCATTTCCTAGAGAAAACCATTCACTATCCCTGGATTCCTGTCATTTGGCCTGAGGAAGCAGACGCCTGGATGGCCAAGGGCCCACTTCATTCTTCAGTTTTAAGCACTATCTCATAAAATGCCTAGTTTTTTACAGTTCAATCAAATTCTCAGTACACTGGAACAAGGATCCCTTGCTTTAGCTCTCGAGTACAGGCAAGCCACCAAGGTATAACAAATTCACAGACGAGTTGGGAACTCCGCAGATAACCTTTTGAAATCTACAATGCATTTGCCTAGCTTCCTTGACTAGATCCCCACTGGCCTCACCAGTTCTTGGAAGAAGGTACTCTCTTGTACTCTGCCTCCAGGCTCTTTCAGCTTCACTGGAAGTCAGTAATATGTGAATAACGATATAAGTCCAGTAGTCCAGACTAAGAAATTAAAGAGTACAAAAAGACAATTTAGTTCAGTCATCTGACTTTAGTCTAAAGTTCCCTTAGTTCATCTCTTTTATGCTGCCAAACAACTGAGAGCCTGGTCAGGTAAGTTGACCTATAACCTTAACCATCACAGCCAATGCTAGTCTTCCCCCACCATGGCATTTGTTAATGTCAGATGTACATCATTTAATGTGCAAAATATTCGCATACCAGATTTTTTCTATTATTTTAAATGCAAAATACCATATAGTGAGATAACTGATGAGTGAGTATATTGTTATTAGGAACCAGATAATTAGCTCTGATTCCTAGTGAGTTTTTGTATGACAAAATGAAATGCTGATCCTGTACTATTTTCATGATAGTTTGCATGCTTGAGTTCATTGTTATGGCTAATGTGTCAATCCATCCCAGTGAGAGTTTTCCTTCTTCTCAGTCATCCTTGTTTTTCCAAACACGTAAACAGGATGCACTGATGCACTTGACAATTAGAATGAGTGAGTTGAAAACAGAGGAGAAGAACTGACAGCTGGAAAACACAGCCTTGGTGGTTGAAACAAAGCTTGAAATGGCAAGGTAGAATTTTGAAAGACCAATGACTTCATTGCAAATGCCCTTTCCAATGATAATGATGCACACAGAAATCAACTGGAATAGACATGAATCAAGATGACTATATCTGTTGGAAGAAGTGATGGGGAAGCATGTTAGTATTAGCCAAGAAAAACCCAGTGGCTAACTATGGGAAACACTATCAATTGGTCATATGCAAGTTCAGGTGGAAGCTGAATAAAATTGAAAACGTTCACAAAAATCAAACTGCAACCTAGGGCATATCCCTCCTAATTTGAGAGCCTGTCTCAAGAACAGATTTGATGCATTGAACAGGAATGACAGAAAATCTGAAGAGTTGTGGGATGACATCAAGAACACCATACAAGAAGATATCAAAATCTCATTAAAAAGGCAGAAAAGAAATAAAATATGAAAATGGATGCAATAAAACACTGAAATCTTCTCTTGAACATAGAGTAGCTAAACAAAATTGCAGAAATAATGGAGTGAAAGAGCTGAACAGAAAATTCCAAAGGGCAGCTCCTGAAGACAATTGGCCAAGTTCTGGAGTTTTAAACCCAAAAGGAAGAACACATTCAGCATAGCTCAAGCTGAACTAACTGAAGAAAACATTCACACTCAATTCATAATATTGAAGGGCTCTATAAGCAAAATTTTGAATGAGACAGGAAGTATCAAAAGAAGATGAAAGGAATATACAGTTATTGGGTTTGCTACCCTAGAAAACCCAGTCTAAGACAACCCTCAGGGAGATGGATGGACGCAGTAGCTATGAGAAAGGGTCAAATATAACAACAAAGTTTACGATGGCAGAGAACCAGCTAATGTTCTGTACTGTTGTACATAAGGTTTCTGTTAATTGAAGCCAACCTCATGGCACCCAGCAATAGCGTGCATGTACATAGTTACAGTGGGGATTGCTGATATTAGCATTTATAAAATATGCCTAACACAGAGTAAGCATACGGAATTGTTAGCATGTTGGATTATGATTAGTGTCCAATTACATTTTCAAGCACTTGCTCAGTGACAAATTATTTCACATACTCTGTCTCCATTTCCTTGATATGAAGTTTAGACTATCATACTTCAACAAATAATCTTCCAGGGGTAAAAACAATGCTAATGCCTTGAAACAGTGCTATTTAAGTTCATTTGTGTCCTGGTAATAATACTACAATACCAAGTAACTATTCTGTTGTCCTGTTTAGATCACTATTTGCCCAGGTGAGAGCAATGTTTGCCTGGTTATATTGGTATACTAGAATCTCCTAAAGCAAACAGTGAATGTATTTACTTATCTTACTGAGCAAAAATTTCTGGAACAAATTGTTGATTGTGTTGGTACAGATGGTCTCAGTTCTCACACAGAGGACCAAATAAAAAATGCTCCTGATTGAATGATTTTCCCTATGGACAACATAACTACTTGTGAGGAATTAGAAACTGTAGCATGAAAATTTATATATTATTTAGTTCTTGAACACAAGGCAAATAATCTCTTTTAATTTGCAATTAGATCTCACAATAAAAGTCTAGTTCCTAAAAATAAAATAAAAAGCAAGCATGATATTCTTCCTCTGTAAAACTTGCCAATTCCAAACCCACCAATCTGTGTATTTCATTATTACTCTAAGTAAAAATTTTTAATGCCTGTAACTTTTAGTTTTTTAATAATGTATTATGCCATATACTAGGAACTCTACATTGGTCCCTATATTTTTTCTTTGATGATCTTTATACTTTTATGGTTTGTTTGTTTATCATTTTATTGGGGGCTCTTACAGTTCTTTTAACATTCATATATCAATTTTATCAAGTACATTTGTACATATGTTGCCATCATCATTTCCAAAACTTTTTCTACTTGAGCCCTTAGTATAAACTCCTCTTTTTTCCTCTCCCTCCCCGCTCACGTATCCTTGATCAATTATATATTGTTATGTTATTCATCCCCTTGCGGGGGAATATATCCAATCTTGTGATGGATTCCCCCTTTCCCACCCTTCCCCCTCCCTGACCATCCCCTTTCCCTCAAGATTTCACTGCTCCCATTGCTGTTCTGAGGGGTTATCTTTCCTGAATTCCATGTGTCCAGAGCTCTTATCAGTACCAGTGTGTGTTCTCTGGTCTGGCCGGATTTGTAAATTAGAACTGGCTCATGGTAGTTGGGGAGAGCGGGAAGGGAGTTGGAGGCGGAGAGGAAGTATTCAGGAACTAGAGGAATGATGTGCGGTTTGTCGGTGATATACTGCACCTTGGTTGAATCATCTCTTCCTTATACCACTTCTGTGGGGGGATATCCAATAGTCTACAGATGGGCTTTGAGTCTCCACTCCAACCCCGCTCTTTCTCATCGATATAGTTTGTTTTGGATCTTTTGATACCTGATGCCTGATTCCGTCGATATTTCATGATCACGCAGGCTGGTGTGCTTCTTCCATTTGGGCTTTTTTACTTCCCTGCTGGATGGCCGCTTGTTTGACTTCAAGCTTTTAAGACCCCAGATGCTATATCTTTTGCAAATGAGGCACTATCCACTCTTCACCACATTTTCTTATGCACCTGCTTTGTCTTCAGCAATCAATCATGTCAGGAAGGTGAGTATCAATGAGTGCCAGGTTATCAGAACAAAGTGTTCTTGGATTAAGGGAGGCTTTGAGTAGAGGTCCAATGTCTGTCTGCTATCTTAATACTTATCATATAAATATATGTACATTGGCCTCTATCTCTTTCATTATAAATTAATATATTTATATATATACATGTCTGTAACTATACCTCCATAAATAACTTTGTCCCCTATTTTCTTTCACCGTCCTCCTATCCCACTATCATGCTCACCCTCCATTAGGCTCTCAGTATTTCCTCTCAGGTACATTGTTCTTGATCAAGTCCCACCAGGCATTATATGCTTTCTGCACGATCAGTGTTAGATCTCTTGTTGTTCCCTTGTCTCTGAGTTTGTTGGCTCCCCACTCCACCTCCCCAGCCCCTTTTCTCCCATGTCCCCCCAGAACCGTCAGTCCTGTATTTTCTCCTTGGGGTTGTTCATCCTGCCTATCTCATATAGATGGACATAGGGCTAAAGAAAAACAAAAACAAACAAAACAGAACAAGAGAAAAAAACAAACAATGGATAGTTCCAGGTCTGTCTGCTGACCCTTATGCATGTTTTCCAATCAAGTCTGAAGTCTGGTAAGGTGCCAAGCCCTGTCTCCCAAGTCAGAAGTCTATTTTCAGGATTCCTTGTCGACTTGGTTACTTTGTTCCCCTGCTGCCCAGTTGCACTCCCTTTACGTTTTACCCCACAGTGCATGAGATAGACCAGGTACACTTTCCGCACAATGTCTCTACAGCTGTCCCCCATAGCACTCTGGGTCAGTGAGGGAGCGTCAAGTCTCATGGTGGGGCTGGCCCTATGGTCCTCTCTATGCAGGCTGCTCTGAGCAGGGATGTCATCCCTGGGGTTTGGTGGGCCAAGATGAGTTCTCTCTCTCTCTGTCTCTCTCGCTCTGTCTCTCTTGCTCTATCTATCTATCTATCTAACTATATATCTACCTATCTCTTTCCCTCATGGTTTTCTCCCCAGGCTATATCTTCATTTTTGTCCTCGGCATTGCCTTCTTCTGGGAATGGGGTTAACATAGGTTGGCTTGGACCCAGCCCCATCATCCTCTCTGTTAGTTTGTTGCTCCACACCAGTGTATTGCCCTCCAAGCTTGGCGCTCTGGAATGGGGTCTGGTCCCTCTCTCCCTTGCCTGTGGAGACAAAAGCAATATCCTCCCCATGGATACACTAGTGCCCTGTTCCCATCACCCTCATTTTCTTTTTTCTTTTAAGTTTTAGGTCTTACATTTAGTACTTTGATTCATCTTGAGTTGATTTTGCTGTTGTTGTTGTTGTTTGAGTTGGTTTTTCTTATAGGGTTTTTTATATAGACCCAATGACAATTTTCTACAAGTTGATATCTAGATTTCCCGCCGCCCCCCCGCCCCCCCATTTATTAAAGAGGATATTCCTTCCCCATTTACTTTATTTCATTCCTTTGTCAAAGATCAAAACAAAGCAAAACAAGTTCACGGCCGTTTAATGAAGTCCAACTCTAAGACAGGGTAGACCTGTGTTTCTGTGACTGTAACTCGACAGGAGTAAAAAGCTTCCTCTTCTCCCCGAGGAGTGGCCAGTAGTTTAGAACTGCTGACCTTGTGGTTCGCAGCTCAATCTATCCACACCAGGGCTCCTCCCTCGCTGTCTGTAAGTGGATGGATTTACTTCTGAGTTCTTCATTCTGGTCCACTGGTGCATGCATCTGTCACTGTGCCATACCAGACCTTTTGACGACTGATAGCCACATTTCCAGAAGTATTTTATTGTCTTGACTTTCATAATGGAAATGTTAAATTTCCCACAGAGGATGTGCCCTGGAGGGAAGTTTTGCTCACACCCTGCAATGGATGTCAGTTAATATCTAGACACAATTAACTAAAGGTAAACCCTAAGGCAAATTTTGCTGTGTGAAAAAGCAGACCATATTCCCTATTAAATGAAGGGCTGTTTCCCTGACCAAGTAAACAGATGTTCAATTATCAGAGAGGCTATTATCACATGCTTTGTGGGTGGGGACATCAATTAATTAAGAATACTTAAAATGGATGGTGGAAACAGAGTCAGCTTTGATTAAGCTAAATTTAATTTTTTTCTTACATAATCATGTTTTCAATTTGTGATGCTATGAAAAGTTTTTATATTTTTTAAAGCTTTGAGCTATGTTGATGTCTTCCGAGGCCTTCCATAGGAAATGTAATTTATTGCAACCTGAAATTTGTATTGCCTCCATGTTCACTGAAAATATTTTGAAGATACTCGTATTCATATTCCTGTTTCCATAACTATGGTTGATAATGAATTTCCCCTGGACCCTGTGATATTGGAAAATATCAATGATTAAAGAAATCCCTACTTTTGTGTTCAGAAAAAAGGTTTGCTGCAAATAACCACTGCTCCCATAGGACTTAGGCAAGTCTCACTTTTGCAGGTTCAGCCACCTGTGACAAATCCAGACACCAAACAAGCAACAACATCTAATCAATTACTGTCACCTCTGACTCATGGTGACTTCATATGTGTCAAAATATCATTGAGTATGGATATATTTTCGATGGTTGATCTTTCCATAGATTGCCAGGTCTTTCTTCTGCGGTCCCTCTGGGTATCATCAAGATCTTCTGTTAGAAGGTAAGCCCATTAACTTTTTGTACCACCAAGAAGCAATGGGTATGGGAGTTGTTGTTCTTAACTGCTGTCTAGCCAGTCCCAACTCACGGCAAACCCAGGAACAGCGGAATCAGGCTGTTCTACTCTATTGGTTTCACTGGTCAGTTGGGGGTGTTGTTTCTCAGGTCTGTCCACTTAAGGTTCATCTGGAATCTCCACTGAGACTAGTGCAGAATCATAACAAGCCACCACTGCCTGATCTGTACCTATAGGGCATTGGCTGGGCATCCTTCCTGCGGAGAAGGGATCTTCTGTTGATGAAGTAGTAGATATGAGAATGTACAAACTTCAAGATTTTTTGCTTGTTTCTTTTTTAAAATTGTTGGAGCAAATACTTTTGCCTTAAATGAATGTGCTTCTTAATAGAATTTTTTAGAAAACAACTAATGCCTAGTGTCTTTCAGCTATTTTGAAAGTTCAAAAATTAAAGTCAAAAGACCCTCACTGGTAGAAAAATTAAATGGTGTATTTAGGGATAGGAAACGGTTTTTCCTGTTCAGAGGTGGGACGAACTCTATAGCTGGCCTAATTCCGTGCCGTTCAGTCACTCCGTTCTAGCTTTAAAAGACCAACAAGGAAGGCATCGCCCAAAGCATCGCCCATTTTTTTGCTCACTCTTTGCTTAGGACCCACCTGTTATTCATGTAACTTTTACAGCAGTAAGCCAAATGTCCTTCCTAAAAGGTCCTTGTCATGCTACTCCATTACTTGCAGGTTTGGCCCACAGTTCATTTTCTGATTCCAAGGTACTTTTTAGTTGATAGTGTGATAGGTTTTGTGTAAACTTAGGTAGGCCAAGATTTTCAGTATTTTGGTAGTTAAAACCCAAGTTTACTCCCATAATGAATGTTCCAACTCATATTGAACCTGCAGGACAGAGTAGTACTGCTCCTTTTGGGTTTCCAAGACTTTAAATCCCTACAGGAACACAGCTTCATTTTTCTCCCACAGAACAACTGGTGGGTTCCAACTGCTGACACGGTGGTCAAGAGCTCAGTTCATAATCCATGGTGCCACCACGGCTACTGATTTGGTAGTTAAGACCTAGTAATTCGCCAGGATGTAATTCACTCCATAATGGGATCTACTTTGAGCAGCCCATCATAACTTGAATGACAGTGAGTTGTACTGTGGTGGCTTGTGTGTGGCTGTGATGCTGGAAACTGTGCCACTGATATTTCACATGTCAGAAAATAAAGAAAAGATGTCAGTATAGATTCCGGAATTTGCTCTTAATTGTAGTAGAGCAGCTCAGGGAAATGGAAGAAATGGTGAAGTCAAAGAACTGAACAGAATAATCAAAGGGCCGATCGAGAAGTCAACGGGAAATGTTATCATGAAATATGCAAAGTCCTAGAGTTAGAAAACCGAAAAGGAAGTACATGCTCAGCAGATCTTAAACAAAGGACTCCAGAAAAAATTCATCTTGAGTGGTGATGCTGAAAGATTCTATGGACAAAATATTAAATAATGTGGAAAGCATCAGAAGAAGATGGGAAGCATACACAAAATCACTGTTTGAAAAAAGAAAAGGTCGCCAATCAACCATTTCAAGAAGTAGCAGATGAGCAAGAACGCATGGTGCCTAAGGAAGAAGTCCAAGCTCCACTTAAAGCATTAGCCAAAACAAAGCAAGTCTCCAGGAAATAGATGAAATACCCATGGAAATGTCTCAACAAGCTGATGGCGCGCTGGAGGCACTTACTTGTTCTTGCCAAGCATTTTTGGAGGACAGCTACTGGTGGAGATCTGTATTTGTATCCATTCCAAAGAAAAATGACCCAACATAATGCAAAAAGTGTAGAACAGTATGAATGCTATCACACGCAAGTAAAATTTTACCAACGATCATCCAACAGCAGCAACAGAACATGGGCAGGGAGCTTTCACAAGTTCAGGCTGGACTCAGAGCCAGAGGCACTTGTATGTGTGCGTATATTGAAAGAAGTTTATGTCGAGACATGGTTTATGCAGTTGTAGAAGTAGTTCAGTCCGGTCCAGTTCCAATTTGTAGGTCAGACGCTAGTTGGAGTCTTCTCTTGACTTGTGTAACTGCAGGAAGTGCTGGAGAGGAAGTAGCAAGATGAAACCCAAGGGTCACAGGCTGGAAGCAGAGCTGAATGTATCTGGGGTTGGCTGACTGAATAGAAGGCCATCAGACTAGTGATAGCTTCTGGGATTTGCAAATGGCACCCTAGGAGATCAACAAACCAGACACAAGATCCAGATTCAGCAGAAGGTGATGGGGCAAGAGAGAGATCAATTGTGCCTAGAGTCTCTCAGACAAAAGGTAACATGTCTAGGCAGATGTCTTCCAGAGATGACCTACTTGATACTGCTGTCTTCACGATGGTATATCCAGTTGATATAAAACCTAACCGTCCCACCTCTTTTCTCGTGAATCCATTCACGGTGGCTTCATATTGAGGATAGACTATGAATCAACAAAGAGAAGAGTCTTGACATCTTTGAACTTAATAATCTAAAGAAATCGGCCTTGATTTTCTTTCATTATAACTGCTTGAGCTCCAGCAGAAATGATTGCTTCCCCCCACCCCATATTTCTCTTAAGCATTTTGAAACTTAATTTTTATCATAGCTACTTCTTTTTATTGGAATTTGAATGTAGAACAATTACATGGTAACATTCTTCCCAACTTAGTACAAGGCCAACTGAAAGAAAACAATTAGACCAACAAGAAATAAAATATCGTTTCTTTTAACAAAGCTGCTACTACAGAAAGTTGGGACTGCTAATACTAAATTTCAGCACCAGGCAGTTATATATTTGCCTTAGGGTGGGTTCTCTAGAGAAGCAAAGCCAGTGGCTCATGTGTGTGTAAACTTATATTAAAAATGGCTCAACCAGTTGTAGAAGTAGGCAAGCACAAGTCTGGGCAGGTTCCAAGTCTGGGTCAGATGTTAGCCTAGAGGCCTCTCTTGATTCTCACAACTGCAGGGATTGAACTCAAGATCAGCAAGAAGATGTGTCAGCCTAGTAGGTTGATCTCCTAGGGTGCCATTTGCTAATCCCAGAAATCAGAGAGGTATTAAGAGAGGACCTTTAGGCAGAGGAGGGAAAATTGATAAATGTGTAGGGTGTGGAAATATGTATCTCTCCTAAGAAATGAATAGTGAAAAAAAACTATTTGATCAAGTTTCTCTGTCTACAATAACAGCATAAAATATACTTAGTATATAGAATTCAGTTATGTTATATTCCCTTTCTGCACCATAGCCAGAGATATTCTATTATTTGCCTACTTAAGTGAAGTACTAACAATGGAGACTGAGTATGCATGCATATGGTAGAATTAAAAGCAAGTCAAGTATTCCTATTAGGTTTTCTAAATAAGACTGGGTCCCTAAACACTATTACCAGCACTTAAACATTTTAAATAAACTACATTGTTCCAGTTTGTGTTGATTTGATGCCCATTGATGGTACCATATATGTGTCAGATTATAACGGTGCTCCATAGGGTTTTCAAGGGTTGATTGTTTCGTAGACCATCAATTCTTTATTCTGATGCACCTCTGTCTGACCTCCATCCAACCTCCAACCTTTGGGCTAGCATCTTAGTACGTTCACTGTTCGCGAGTCCCCCCCAGAGACTCCTTAATTTTATCATGTTTATACTAACATGACCACTAGGCTTTACTAAATTAGAAACCATATTTTAATTCTTCTTGCTGGCTAGGTTTTTTTAAAGAAGATATTGAGAAATATTATATGACCATTTTAATCCCAAATGTATTTCCTCACCTAGTTTCACTGTAGAAAAAGAAGGCTATGTCCCCTGTCCCAGTTCTTCTTAATTTCACATCAATAAGCAAATAGCCCTAGAAACTTCTGCCCACTGAGAATTCTGCAAGGTATGGTGGAGCATGACACTTCCTGATTTATTCTGCAGAGCAAGTCCTGTTTTATTCTGCAGAGGTATAAGCAGCCAGCCTCTGAAACCATGATCAGCAAACACTTTTTGTTTGTTGCCCTTTAAAACAACAACAACAACGGGGTTTTTGAAAGAATAAGAAATGAACTCTCCAAACAACAAAGGACCCGCAGCTTCACATCTAGTTTAAGCCTAAGGAAAGTTATAAGCCAGACGAGACGATGAGTGGCAGGACACACGCAGTCGACCTTTAAAGGTTTGATTTCTGTTTTAAGTTCTGCAAACGCCCCTGGCTTTCCCCCACATAAAATGAAAAAGCCTGGCTTATGTTCAAATGTGGCCTTTGCCCTTCACCCTAACACCAAACACCAAGAGGGAAAAAAAAAATTAGGGGTGGCAAAGCGACATATCTGTGAAGCTATGAATCTCCATCCCACCGTAGCCGCCGAATCAAAGTCACAGCTCTGAGATTTGAGCTGGGTGGAGAATCGCGGTGTAGTGTGACGATTCTTAAGCGTGGGGGTCAGCTTTAGACAGCATTTATCTGCAGAACTGATGAAGAGGCTGTCGCCCCCACTTCCACCTGGACCTACCAAGTCCTACCAAGAGCCTGCACTTGACCTCAATGAGAGTCCTTGTAAGACAAAATTACTTTGATCTGTGAGGTTTGTTTCATCTTGAGCTAAGGTCCTTCCTCAGATCGTTAATACCCTGCCTGTGTCCATGCTAGCATTATTGTCCATGCTAGCATTATTGTCCATGCTAGCATTATTGTCCATGCTAGCATTATTGTCCATGCTAGCATTATTGTCCATGCTAGCATTATTGGGCGATGCAGACTTGAAGAGGTTATCTAGCAAATCGGATTTTGTTTTGTTTTATTAAAGTCCACAAAGCAAACCTACACTAATCTAAAAATTTGGACAACGAAGGGTAAAGAATGACCTGTTTGGTAACTCAAAGGTATAGGTAATTGATTCAAAGTTCTATTTTACTTTGTGTGTTCTAAATTTAATCTATGTTCTTGTACATAGTTTAGTTCATTACCATTAGAGAGAGACCCAACAACAATGTGGTTCAGACCAATATCTGCCATGTTAAATATATTTTTGCAAACTTCTATGGCAGTAAGAAAATTTTAACATGTCAAGGCTTAGTGTGGACCCACATGATGAATTCGAAATCCAGATAAAGAGTAATTTTAAATAAATTAAAATAATGAATTTCATTTCATTTGTAGGATTTGTATTTTAATAGTTATTGTTGAATCCATCAGAAATAAGCAAAGGGACAGAAAAGAAAACCCAAAGTCTGAATATGTAGTTTACAAGTCAATTAATATGTTACCAGTAGATACATGAAATACTGTTCACACTCATCCATAAAATTTAAATATCAAATCAGAGAGACAGTAGCACACTTACCAAATGGGCAAATTTTTTTTTTCAAATACCAAGTGATAATGATTCTGTGGACTTCCACACAAAGGTATTGAGAACATAAATGTCTACAACCATTCTGGAAAGATATTTCAACGAGTACAACTAAAATGTTAACAATGTGGTGGCAATGACATTTCCAATGTTTTTTGTTTTTGTTTGTTTTTGTTTTTATCCAACTAAATTATGAGGGGTTGATTTAAAGACTTATCTTCAAAGGCAATATATTATTTTTATAATATTACTCTAAAAATTGGAAATAAGTGTTCATCCAAAAATTAGTATTGACTTAGTATTTTGTATTAAACTATATAATAGAACACTATCTAACTATAAAGTTATATATGTGGGTACTATACAAAATATATTTATTTAAATTGGAAAACGATCGCAATGTTTTGGTTTAAAATCATTATACAAAAATCACATAAAAATAATCCATCTTGTGTTTTTTGGAGATATCTGCATCACCACAGTGACTGTCAATTTATCATATTGTGGCTGTCATGTTGCTAAGAAGTTGGTAGCTGTGTCACTGATATTTCAAAGCCAGTAGGAACACACATGGTGAATAGGTTTCAAAAAAGCTACCAAACAAGACAGACTAGGAAGAAAGGCCTGGGAATCTACTTTCAAAACCTAGCCAATAAAAAACCCTATTAATCACAATAGAATACTCTCCTATGGCACAAATTGACCAGTGGGATATACTAAAGATAAAACAATTGTATACATCGAAAGAATTCGCTGAGAGTAATAAGAGAGATCACAGAATGGGAAAAGATCTTTAGCAATGACACATCAGACAAAGGCCTTATCACTAAAACCTACAATACTCTGCTACCCTACAACAAGAAAAAAACCAATTGTCCACTCAGGAGGTGGGCAAAGGACTTGAGCAGGAGTTTCTCATGGGCAGAAATCCAGATGGCCAATAATTATATGAGAAATTGTTCCAGATCTCTAGCCATAAGAGAAATGCAAATTAAAGTAACTATGCGATACCACCTAACACCATCAAAGATAGCCCAATTCAAGAAATCAGAAAGTATTAAGTGTTGGAGGGGATGCAGAGAGATAGGAACTCTTGTCCACTGCTGGTGGACCTGTAGGTATGTACAGCCATTATGGAAATCGATTTGGCGAGATCTAAAACAGTTGGAAATTGAGCTACCCTATGATCCAGCAATCCCCCTACTGGGCATATACCTGGAAGAGACAAAAAACAAACCACGGTATCTGTGTTCCAATGTTCATCGCGGCACAGTTCACAATTGCAAGGAGTTGGAAACAGCCCAAATTTCCATCAACAGATGAATGAATTAAACATCTCTGGTACATACATACAATGGAGTATTACACATCTCTAAAAAGCAGTGATGAACGCATGAAGCACATTGCTGCATGGGAAGAACTGGAGGAAATTATGCTAAATGAAATAAGCCAAGCACAAAAGGACAAGTACTACATGAGTCCGCTGAAGTAAGCTCAAAAAATTCAAAAGGGGCACAGGGAAGAAGCTACTGTATACATACGTCCCTGGGGTGAGGTCCAGGTAATGTGGCAGGGGCCAGACTAAACCCAGGGATAAATATAGGGTATATATGGTAGCCCACTAAAAAGGAGTGGGGGCGGGGGAAGACATGGGTAGCTGGGGGGAACAGGGCACTAACTCACACAGGGGGAGGGTGTTGATTGTGTCTCCACAGGAAAAGAGGGACCAGACTTCAACCCGGTGCTCTAAGACAAGAACACAATACACTGACATGAAGCAGGGAACAGATAGAGAGGCCTGAGGGGCTGGCCCCATTACCAACTAAGTGGACAGCACCACCCTCCCCGCCAGAAGAATTCACTTCAGAGGACAACACTGAAGCTACAGCTCAAGGAGAGGGACTTGTCTGATCAGAGCACAGAGGAGCCAAGAGGGGGCAAGGGGAAAAAAAAAAAGAGTGAAGTACAACCTGGCTCACCAAGTCCTGAGGACAATGTTCCTGCTCAGTGCAGCAATACACAGAGAGGACCACAGGGCCGGCTTCACCACAGAACACAGCATTCCTCACCGAACCATAGTACCATGGGGGACAACACTAGAGACACACAGGCAAGAATGGTGCCCGCCCTGCACTAACTATGCCTAAGCCAGCCTCTGGGGGCATGCAGCAGAGCAGCAAGGGGAGCAGAGCAATGAAGTCCCCAGGGAATGCCTGGGAGAGATGTGGGGCCAGGGCATGACACTCCATCAGACTCGACTGGAATGCACTCATAAAGGACAATAAATAGACCCTGAACTATATATAGGGTTTTCTGTTGTTGTTGCTATCATTTTATTTTCTATTGTTGTTTCTTGTACTCGGTCTTGTGATGGTGCATATTGTTGTCGCTGCATGTCTACCTGGAAGGGATAGATGGGATAAACAAGCCAGAAGAGAGAAGAGCGGTATAGCAGTTCGAGGGGGACATGGGAGAGGGGGAGGCATGGGAAAGGAAGTGGGTGTTAACAAACCCAGAAACAAGGGAACAACAAGTGGTCCAAAATCAGTGGCAAGGAGGGTGTAGGAGGTCTAGCAGGGCTGGATCAAGGACAATGTAACCGAGAGGAATTCCTGAAACCCAAATGAAGGCGGAACTTGATAATGGGACAAAAGGAAAGTACAGAGAAATAGAGAAAAGAACTAGGAGGTAAAGGGCAGTTATAGAGATCTAAATACAGTCATATGCAGATGTAAATATATTTATATACAATGAGGGGGAAATAGATCTATGTACATATATTTATAGATTTAGTATTAAGGAAACAGATGGACAGTGGGCCCCTACTCAAGTACTCCCTCAACACAAGAACACTTTGATCTAACAAGTCGGCAGTCTGAGATGCCCACCTTCCTGGCATGATTGCTGAAGTCAACGGGTGCACAAGCAAATGTGGTGAAGAAAGCTGATGGTGACCGGCTATCAAAAGATATAGCATCTTAGTTCTTAAAGGCCTGAAGATAGCTGAGAAACAGCAAAACCCACATGGAAGAAGCACACCAGCCTGTCCCAACTTGATTACTGAAGACAAAGCAGGTGCATAAGCAAATGTGGTGAAGAAAGCTGATGGTGCCGGCTGTCAAAATATATAGTGTCTTGGGTCTTAAAGGCTTGAAGATAAACAAGTGGCCTTCTAGCTGAGAAACAAAGCCCACAAGGCATTGAAGGGATCAGGTATCAGGCATCAAAGAACAACAACAACAAAAATCACAGCATTGTGAATGAGGGGGAGTGCAGAGTGGGGACTCAGGGCCCATCTGTGGGCAATTGGACATCCCCTTGCAGAAGGACCACAGGGAGGAGACAAGCCAGTCAGGGTGCAGTGTAGCAATGATGAAACATACAATTTTCCTCTAGTTCTTGAATGCTTCTTCCCCACACACAACTATCATGATCCCAATTCTACCTTACAAATCTGGCTGGACCGGAGGATGTACACTGGTAGAAATAGGAACTGGAAACACAGGGAATCCAGGACAGATGAACCCCTCAGGACCAGTGGTGAGAGTGGCGATACCGGGAGGTTGGAGGAAAGGTGAGGGAGAAAGGGGGAAAAGATTACAAGAATCTACCTATAACCTCCCTCCT
This sequence comes from Echinops telfairi, assembly GCF_000313985.2. NCBI lineage: Eukaryota > Metazoa > Chordata > Mammalia > Afrosoricida > Tenrecidae > Echinops > Echinops telfairi. Next base: position 15,530,047 of record NW_022107432.1, on the reverse strand, counting down.
CGGGGATGGGCAGTGGAGAAGTGGGTGAAGGGCAACATTGGACAGTGTAAGATATGACAAAATAATAATAATTTATAAATTATCAAGGGTTCATGAGGGATGGGGGAGCAGGCAAAAATCAGGAGCTGATACCAAGGGCTCAAGTAGAAAGCAAATATTTTGAGAATGATGAGGGAAACAAATGTGTAAAAGTGCTTGACACAGTGGATGTATGTATGGATTGTGATAAGAGTTGTAGGACCCCCCAATAAAATGATTTAAAAATAAATAAAAATATAAAAACTGTATTTCTCTATTAAAAACAGTAACAAAAAAAGAATACTCTCCTACATGGTGGTGGAAGAAGCAAACATACCAATGCTGCTGAGATGGCAAAGAACTGGGCAGTATTTCCTTCTGTTCTGTCTGGTGTGCCATGACTCAGGGCTGACTCCAACGTGACTAACAATAGATCACTGAAATGGTAACAGGGTCTACTTCAGTAGCATAATTTTGTACATATTTACATTATTGACACAGAAAACATTTTAAAATTATATTTTACAGCTCAAAAAGGTGTGAAGGTTTGAGACTTCACTAATGTAAGAAGCAAGGAAGTAAATTTATGAGCCTTACATCAGATATTACACCAAGATAATTACTTAGAGCTATGGGAACATAAACCTAAATATCTTTATAAAAATATAAAACAGCCATTCTCAATCAGGTGCATATTTTTTCCTCAATATGAAATGTTTCACTTTTCATTAGAATGTGTTAGAAGCATTATCACTAATATGGGGCAGAGCCCATTAATTTAAGAACAAGTTTGATATGTGTATTGGATTTTAAAGATAACCTGCAGTACATAGTTGGTGGAATTCCATAAGACTTTCCTAAAAATAGATGTTGTATAAATTCAAAATAATGATAATGGCATGCTGTTATAAAAGAAAAACAGGTTTTTATTTATAATTCTGTTTCCCAATTGTATTTTGTGAACCCTAAGCAGAAGTGGAGGTTTTGCCTGAGTTATCAGGATATTGCCAGATTGCCAATCTCTGCTTTGCTAGTAACTATCTAACATATGGGCTTGCCCAAGGTTGTTTCAAAATGCCACGAGGGGAAAACTGACATTGTGACTTTTACAAATATACTTCTCATTATATATTCATTCATTCATTCATCCATCTATGCCTAACCAGTTGAGTTTGTAAGATCCATTCCCCCACTCCTCCCCCAACCCTCTGGGATCCCTTTGTCTCCTTGGTAGTTGACTGTATTTCATGGACTTTTCCTCCATTCCATATTTAGTTCCAAGTTGCTATATCTTTATCTCTGTAGCACTGTTAGTCTTGTAATAATAAGTAGACTACAAAGCATATACTGAATCTTTCTGGTTGTTAATAGTAATGTGAAATGATTTGTTAAGAAGGAGAAGGATTTTGAATCTGTATCCCCATTCATTAGTGGGGTTGGGGGGGATGCTATAATTGATTACAATGCATGCTAGTCATCTTATAAACCCCAAACCAACACCACTGCCATTGAGTCAATCCCAACTTACAGCACCCCAATTCTGGGTTTCTGAGCCTGTAATTTGGAACAGATCGCTCCATCTTTCTCCCATGAAGCAGTTGGTGTTTCTGAACCACAGACTTTCAGGTTATCAGTCCAACACATACATACCTGATAGTGCCACCAGAACTCCCTTAAAGGTAGGGAAAACAATTCAGTGTATGTGGAGCACTAACTAGTGCCATGCATGGTACTCAGATGGCTGCAGGAACCATCATGACCTGAACCAGTCTATTTTTGCTCATATTCAACACTGAACACTCAGAGAGATGCCATGTTGGATGGACTGAAAGAAATAGCTTCAGGACAACTGAATCTATGGTTCTCATACACCAAAAAAGGCTTCTTCAACATCTCATGGGTAAAGAAAGATAATGGTTCCTATATGTTTTTCTTTTCCTTTCCTCCTTCTGCCCCCTTCTCCGCCCGCCGCCCCCCCCCCATATGTTTGAAATTAATCAATGATATCAGGCATAAAGTCACCCTAGGAAGCTAGCTAAACCCCTTTCTTGAAGTAGTTGAATACAAATGAACCCACAACAGGAGCCAATGCCACTGAACACTGTTAACCATCGTAGCATGAGTAAGAATTTAAGCAATTGCATAATATTCCCTCCAGCAACAAACCTTACAGTAATCATGAGCCCACTTTAGCACAAATATAAACATAACAAGAAAAAGTTACATTCTGCCTTGCACCAAAAGCCACAAGACGCATGCTGAAAAAACACTCCCCAAATGTACATTGAAGAAGCTAAAAGAACTAGGTTACACAAGGAAACTTCCAGAACTTACGAGTAAAATAACAAGTGAAACAGAACTAAGGTGGGGCAAACAATTATGTTTGCATAGAAAGTTTAAAAAAAGATTTAAAGCTTGCATTTTCCAGTAGGGAAAACTTTAGAAATGTTTATTCAATTTTAAATATTGATTTAAATATTCATCATGTTAACACACCAAAACCAAACCAAAAAACCAATGGTTAGGCACTTCAAGAATTGCCTAAGTATTATATCACTCGACTAATATAGTTGCTACAATTGTTCTTAGGTGCCATTGGGGGGATTCTGACTCTTTGCCACCCGATGTACAAAACACTGGCTGGGATTTCACCATCTTCACAATTGTCTTGATGTTTAAGCCTACTGTTGAGCCAGTGGACCAACCCATCACCTTCCTCATGTTTGCTCCCTCTTTTTCCCTGGCCCCTCCACTTTCCCAAGCATGTCCAGTCCTAGGAGCAGTGAAGCAACAGCTCCTGGCATGGGAGTAAGGCAGAAAACAAAGCTACAGGATTAGGTTGGCTGCATTTTAACTGATGATGTTGAAGGTGTAACATCTCAACATGGGGCTTTTCTAAGGATTACATATATGTAAAATTGCATGATTGGTTGAGGGGATGTACTGCAAGTATATGTGGTTTTCAGATAACGAAATGATGATTACAAGACAATCACAGGACACGCTATTCTATGAACATGGTGTCAAAACTGCTTTCTCAAGCATTCCTTTTCCTGGATGTCATTTGGTATAATGATGAATGTCAGCACCATCTGGGGGAAAGTCTGTGACGTCCTGTTCCTACTTCACCACCTATAGGATGTATGGTTAAGTTAGGGCAAAGGCTAACAGCTACAGATGCAAAGAAAGCAAATTCAGCTTTTAGAACTAGAACTGCCATTTTGCATTTGGTCCCAAACATCAGATTTGAGAACACTAACTCATTTCCTTCCTTTGATACAGGATTTCATTAAGCATCTTTTGATCACTATTATAAGAGTATTTTCTTGTGTGGACTTGGGGCAATTCCAGTGAGTCCATTGTGAATCAGAGTGACCTTATAGGACAGGGCCCCTGTGAGTTTCCAAGACTATAACTCTGTAAATGATTGGAAAGTCTCATTTTAATTCCCTGTAATTTAATTGTACATAGAATAATAAAAAATATAAAGATATATATATATATATATGTATCATCCTTTCCAATAAAACTACAGAAGCATTTTCAACTGCTATCTTTTTTAGAATATATGGTCCCTTTGGAACAATATAATGCTACTTTTGTGATTTGGGTTTTCAGTTGTCAAAGTCTCATTAACCTGTGAAAACCTTCCCTAGAGTGTTCAATTAACAGTATTCAATTGACAATATTTAACAGTATCCTGACTTTTGGTAACCTGTTAACTCCCCCAGTAAAGAAACAAACAAAAAACCCTTACTGCCATCAAGTCAATACTAACTTACAGCAACCTTATAGAACAGGGTAGGGCTCCTACTTTGGATATCCTTATGCCAATAGAAAGCCTTGTCTTTCTCCCAAGGACTGGCTAATCATTTCAAATTGCTGACTTTAGAGTTATCAGCTCAATATGTAACCACTAAGCTACCAGAGTTCCAACCCTTCTAATAAACCCCTAATTGAGCGTCTTGTCTGTGAGTTCTGTGTTTCTGTTGCAATGAATGATTGAACCTGGTAGAGAGGTGGAGTGGGAGGAACGGTTGGTGCTAGACTAAGTGAAGGAGGGTGGAACATAAGTGCATGTCTGGCCCCCTGCCTTTTGGCAATAGGTAAGCCAGGGAAGGTCAGATATGGCTCCTGCATTCTCACCATTTATACAATTTGGCATATGTCCTGATTAAAAAACATATCGAATGAATGTTTCATTGCATTATTTTCCTTAAAAGATAGAAATAATTCTTTTGCAGCTTTCAGAAAAGTTTCAAAGTTGTCAGGAGTGCATGATATATAACCAAGAAATAATACTTAAAACTATTTTATATCAATAATTTCAAGTACGAAAATCTTTTCAAATCCACGTAGCTTAATTTGGACTCAGGAATCTTTTTTCTTTTGTTTTTCCAAACCATTTTATGAGGAGATAATGCAGACATAATACCATTCCATAATTCAATCATATCAAGCAGTATTGTGCGATGGCTACCACATCAGTTTTAAAACATTTTCTTCCTTCTTGAACTCCTTGATATCAGCTTACCCACCCTCTTCAGTGCTGTATACCCCCTTTCCCCCAGGAACCCTTATTCTAGTTATCGTCTCTATGCATTCACCTATCCTGGGTTTCACATACCGAAAAACATAAAAAAAATACATAACAGAGAGTCAAGAATGCTACCTACAATGACAAAATACAAGAGACAACCCTCAATATGAAAAAAAAGAACATGAAAGATATTAAAAACCAGATCAAGCACAAAGTATCAAAAGGAATATCAAGTGACCGTCTGTTCAAATCAAGACTCTGTCTAATGAGAAACCAAACCCTCGTCTTCTCGAAAGGTTACATAAAAAATAAATTAACTCTTCAACCCAATAATCAAAGAAAAGTTGGTTATTTTAGTAATGGGAAACTCAATTACTTGCTTTATATGTTATTTGATTCTAGAAGTTCTTAAAATCTCATAAATTGATCAAATTTTATCCAGAAAGAAAAAGGTTATATACAAGTGTGTTTGTCAGGGTAGACTAGAGAAACAAATTCATAGGCACGTATATGTGTATAAGAAAGAGCTTTACATACAAGAACAATTGAGTATTGAGAAAACATCCCAGCCAGTCCAAATCAAGTCCATGAGTCTGATATTAGCCCATATGTCTGATACCAATCAATAAAGTCCTCTTCAGACTCATGAAACTCATGCAATGATGCAAATGCAGGAAGATCACAAGCCAGTGGGTGGGAAGTATTGTGGATCCAGTGGTGTTGTAAGTGTCTCAGTGCTGGTAGGGGTCTCCACGTGGCTGCTCTAGCACAGGGCACTAGTCAGCTGCAATGTCTCCTGGGGAGTGAGTGTGTGTCCCACCTCAAGCAAGCTATTATCTCCTTAGCACCTCCAGATGAGGTCATCAAGCTGCTACCTAATGACAAGCTGAACTCCACCCCTTCACTCTTAATCCTCAAATTGACAACAGATTATATAACTACTACAACAAGAAATTCTTTTTATAAATGTTTCATTGCCTTGTGTACAACTCTTCAAATAATTGCTGATATAGTCTAGTGATAAATACTGAACACAACTATCATCAAGATACGCACACACACATCCTTCCAAAAGGTCATGGAAAAAGAACTAAATATAATGAGATTTTTCATGCATTTTTGAGATCTCTTGTATATACAAACAGATCATCAAGCTCTCTATCGCCTTGCTTGGCAGATGGTGTTGGCAGATTATGTGATCTGAGAGCAGGAACCTGCCTTCATCTTTGTGTTTTCCTTAGAGGAGTAGACTCATACAATATTTCTCCTTTAGTGGCTGACTAACTTCACTCAGCATGTTTTTCAGATCCCTCCATGTCATGGTCTTTCCTGATATCATTGCTGCTTTTTAGGGAGGACAACCCTCAATGGGAAAAGGGTGATTAACAACACTTATACGGGCCCTACGGGTAGCATATGCCTGTCACCGTGCTCCTAACAGGGCACATTAGACCTAGTTTCTAGGCAACCCCTGGAGACTCAGCCCATGTGCCACACTGGGACTTCAGACTCTGTGTTTTTGAAGTGCACGCATGCTTCAAAGAACATACTGGAAAGACTCGTGTGAAAACCCCACTTAGTAAACGGGGCTCTACCTCAAATGCACCTGCAACCCTGTGACTTAAGGCCGAAGTTGTATATTGTATGAAGCAGCAGATAATAACCATACCAAGGTGTAGAACTGGTGGCTGCTAAACTACCAAATGCTTACTTTTTCAATGCTGTACTTGCTGTACAATGCTGTGAAAACCCCACTTAGTAAACGGGACTCTACCTCAAATGCACCTGCAACCCTGTGACTTAAGGGTGAAGTTGCATATTGTATGAAGCAGCAGATAATAACCATACCAAGGTGTAGAACTGGTGGCTGCTGAACTACCAAATGCTTACTTTTTCAATGCTGTACTTGCCTGATTAAGATATGTATTCATCTGGTTTTGCTCCTGTCATTTAATATTATCGTAAGTTTTGTCTCACCAAAAATCCCCATAGTTTGTGTAAATAGTATCCAGTCACTTAAGGATTTAATCTGTACAAAGCAATAATCCATATATTGTCGTTTGTAGCCAGCCTATACTTGTTTAATCTCCTTTTCTCAATTGTGTTCTAAATGCATTACCATGGGCCCAATTAATGGCACTGTCACAGAATGAGTTTATGATCCAGGGAGATGATTGATAATGATCTCTAACATAAAATGACAAAGATGCCTCTAAGGTGAACCAGAGGCAGATATAAACTATAGATATATGAATGGATTGGAGGCTTGCACTAAATCCTACCTCCAATCTATGAACAATTATTTCTTACAACATATCCCTCCTTGTAACTTGCCCTCATGAAGAGATCATGGAAGAAATGAGTGTTACAGCAAAATATGGTGAAGAAACTAGATGGTACCCAGCTATGAGAAAGAAAAGTGTCTGGGGTCTTAAAGAGTTTTCTTCAAACATGCAGTCCCATCTAAGTGAGACGTTAACTAAGCCCACATGGAAGAAGCACATCAGCATGGATGATCCAAGGATTATCAAATAATATAATCCAAATCAGAAGGAGGGAATGGTATTAGAGCTTAAACAGTGAACACCTGACTGGCATAAGGTTAAAGAAACTAGTGAAAGTCCAACATCCATTTTCAGGCTTCACACATTGAGTAAGCCTTCGATGAATTCCCTCTGACCACAGGCAAGGGATTTAAATTGATTTGTGATCAGACAGAGAGCACTATAAAGTCAATTATGATAGATATAGTTCAGTTAAAATGTGATAACTTATTTGATCTCCCTTTTGGCTCATTTAAGAGCTGTTCCTGATTTAAAAAAAGAAAAAATGTGAATTAAGCCTCTGATGAATCCCTTCTGATTATAGACCAGGGATGTGAATAGTCTTGGTATCATGCAGAGTGCATTAGAAAGTGGTTTATTGCAGATATTGTTAGGCTAAATTGTAACACCTTATCATTTGATCTCCCTTTGCCCCATTTTTAAGTTGTTTTAGTTTTTAATGTTTTCTACTCTCTTTCTTTTCAATTGAAGCCTTTCTCTGTTTTACTCTGTTATTACTGTTAAGTTTTTTTGGTGTTGTTTGATTTTATATATTTTTCTGTATATTGAATTCAGGATAAGAAAATCTATATAGACAGCAACTGGATGAATGGTTTCTTGAAAGTCTTCAATACTCATTGTCATCAAGGATACATCCCTGAACATTGGAAATGTCTGAATTTCAATAAACTTCACTGTTTCCTGCTATTTTTGTAAGGTCTACTTCATCAGTTAAGTCTAGCTCACATGGATTTATCCATAATAGCTCTTTTCTACCTTTTGCCAATGGTAAAAGAATAAAAGGTTTCTTTGCACAATGTCTTAAAGCCTCATCACTGGTGATTATGGTTTGGGCAGCTGCTAACTTTCCCTGAGGTGTTGACGGCTCTCTGGGAGGATCATCATTTGCCAAAGTATCTCCAACACCATCCACTTGAACTAACAACTCAGCTTTCACTCTGCAGCTTGCCTCTTGCCCTTCGGAAGACCCTCTGTGACTACAAATAGAATCGATCTCATCCATAAATACGGCAGTAATGGAAAGCACAGCCATGATTTCTCAGCAACCCATAGTCCAGTGTGAACTTTCCCTTCGCGCTAATCAGAGGAAGACATGTACTCAAATGTAAACAGTGGCAGCCGAGACACCTAAGAATCACAGACAACCACACTATAAGAACGTGCCGAGAGGGTCTCTGCATAGTGAGACAGTGGAAGCCAGACGCCAGCCTTTCCCCTCTCTTCACTTCTCAACTCTTCTCTGTGTTTGCAGACCCTGAAAAACCCATTCAAACAGTCACCTCTTCCCCCATCACAGCATATTCTTAAATTCAGATTTCTGCCTGAATGCCTGAGAGGGAATTTCTCCTCAGAACCAAGATCTAGAGGCTTTTGGTTTCCAAGCAGATTCTGCAAATATTAAGGTTTCATGAGTCGAATTCATGTGACAACTTCCCAGGAGCTGATATGTCCTTCTGGTAATTTTAGGGCAGTAAGAATAGTGGACAGTTGAAATGCTTATGCCCAACATGTTAGGTTGTTAAGATTAGTTAAAAGTCTCTGTGCCTCGTTTTTCAAAAACCCCTTTCTGTTTTACTAGATACTGAAATCCCTCCCATCAGACTTGGTAAGAATTAGTGAATCAATAAACTATTCAAGGTGCCTAAATACAAAGGATTATGGAAGAAAATTGACAATCATTAGAACTGCACTCTCTACCAGATACTGAGGCAGGTTTTTATTTGTTGGTTGGTCTTTCTTAATCATTGATAATCTTCACAAAAGTCAGCCAAAATGCCCTTCATTTCAAAAATAAGGAAACAGAGCTCCAGAGAACAATTTGATAATATTCCGTAGACGTTGAATGATGATGGTTGGGCTGAAATTCAAGTCTGCTGATTCAAAAGGCTCATTCTTGGTTACTGCTCTGTGGTGCCACTCAAATCCATAAGGTTCATGCCCAGAGATGAAATGGTTCGAAAGGACAAAGCTAGGACTTCCCACCCAAGACGACCTTGTGCAAATAACAATTAAAACTATTTGTCGGTTTTCTATTTTCTCTCCTAAAACAGACAAACCTTTTGAAATTGTAAAGCTTTAACTTTGGGGAGGTTTTATGCATGTAAGGAATGATCCCTTTTATTCAAGTAAGGAGGTGGGAATCAGCATCTCTGTAGTCTCTTTAAACTGTGATCTATTTTTTGCTTTATGTTTCAATCTTTGGAAAGACCGAGTAATCAGAGAGGTCCCTAGTGCCCGATCTAATCATGAATCATATCTGCTTTACTCTGCTGTCACATTACTTACCAGTCCATCCAACTTCATACATTTGCATAAACTTTCAACACCAAATGGATCCAAAGACTCTTAGTCTTGCATCATGAAAAGTAAGTACCATGTGGGAGAAGAGGAGGAAAGCGAGAGACATTTATGTAAAGTTTGAACAGGATCTTAAAACAAAGACTACACAAAAATAACAAAAACAATACACAATGTTACCTTAGGGGCATGTGCTTTTATATTAAATGTTTCTCTTCCCAAAAGCAGGTAGACACAGCTCCCCCAAATATTCCCAGTATGTCTTTCTCATACTGCAAAGGACACAGCATTGCTTCTGGGTATTGAAGCCAAAGCTGCATGGCCTGCATCTAAATGTTAAGACATATTAAACAAACCTAAATTAAAGGATTGTCTGTAGAATTTTAAAACATTGATGGATACCCTTTACCTTTTAAAAATGTTACAAAATCTTATAAAAGACAGAGTTTCTGAGGAACCCCTCCTCCCAAATTAGGAAAGTAAGGAGTCTTGATCATCAAGTGCAATGTGTGTTCTGGGATTCTGAACCTGAAGGAAATTAGGACCTGATATTTGAATAAAGTTTATAGAGTAGGTAATAAGGTTGTATTGATGTTGTTTTCCTAACTGATCATTGTAGTATGCGATATAATAGGATGTAAGCGCATTGGTGGTGCACTGGCTAAGGAATTAGCTACTAATGGACAGTCAGTGGTTCAAATCCACCAGCCACTTTTTGGGAAAAGAAGTGTCAACTGGTTCCAATAAATATTTACAGCCTTAGGAACCCTTGTGGGCCATTCTACTATGTCCTATAGTTTTTATGAGTGAAAAGATTTGACTCCATTGAGTTGGGTTTGGTTTTTATACAAGAAAATATTCTTTTTATGATGTGTGTGTGTGTGTGTGTGTATGTGTAGAGAAAGAGAGAAGTGCATAAGTAGAGAGAGGCTAACAGAAGCAGGGAAAGAGCAAGACAAAGGGGATAAGAATACAAATATGATAAAATATTTACCTTATTTAGAGTATCTGGGTGAATCATAAGTGGGAATTATTTGTACTCCTTATGCAACGTTTTGTGAAACTGCTTCAAAAATGAGTGTTTTCCTATGTATGATATATGTCTCGTGAACTCAGTTAAAAAAACCTTTTATTTCTCTCTGCAATCCCTCATACCAGACACATGCAATGTACTTAATACAGAGTAGCATAGTTATTATTGTCACTCATTTTAACTCACTAATAGCAAAACCATAGCCCATGGGTCAACTCCAATTTATAATATATTTTATTTGACTCCTCTGTGTTCTAACATCTGAAATCTTAAGCTGGCATTGTAAAATATTTCAGATTTTTTTAAATCCAGTTTGGAGGGTAGGGGGGTTCACTAAAATTTAAATTATATAGCAACACTGGGCTTGCATAGCAAGAATTTTCTACATCTTTCAGGACCCATGTTTCAGTTCTCTGTGCTTCTCAACCAAAACCGAACCAAAGTCTATGTCAACATGAGACAATTGTGACTCAAAGTAACCCCAAAGGAGAGAGTTGAAGGGTCCTAGAAGTTTCCAAGACGAATCTTCATGGAAACAGACTGACAACTTTCTCCCACAGAGTGGCTGGCAAATCTAAACTTCACACCTTTCAATTAGCTAAGAGATGAAGCATTACACCACCAGGACTCCTTCCATCTTCTCCCGCCCTAGTTATTTTGTCCCCAGTTAATACAAAACATAAATGACTGTTTATCACTGTTCTTGTACAATCATTAGTCTTGTGAGTAGAGCGATATATCTCCAGAACGACATATATATATATCTATAAAACCAACCAGCCCCTGCAAACCCAAGCCTACTGCAGTCCATTCAAATCACAGCAGCCTTACAGGAACAGAGTTGAAATGCTACCTAGGGTTTCAGACAGTAGCTCTGGAGGAGCAACCAGCCTCGTCTTTCTCACACGCACGGCTGGTAGGTTCGAAACCACTGGTGAGTGCTTAACTCAGCGTGCCACCGGGACTCATCTCTTTTTTTTTTTTTTTTTTAAATTGGGGCTCATACAATTCATCACAATACATAGATCAATTGTGTAAAGCACATCTATATATTTGTTGCCCTCATCATTCCCAAAATTCGCTAGCCTCTAATTTTCCGTTTCCCCCCCTCCCCTTCCCTTCCTCCTCCCCTCTCCCCCATGCACCCCTAATAATTTATAAATTATTATTGTATCTTATATTACACTGTCCTCTTTATCGAAAGTGAGAGGAGAAACTGAGGCTGATAGTGCTTCTTATTCCTGCTTGATTCACTCAGCTTATCTATCTGGGCATTTAGACCCTTGAGACCCTTGACTTAACCACTTGTGAGGGCCTGGACTTAGTTTAAAGGCAGCCAGATTCTTTGGCTCAAACTGAGGCCCCTCTCATTGCTGAGAATTAAAGTTAATTCCCTGTTTGAACAAGCTGAGGGAAACTTCAGTACATCAATATCTACTAGTAGTGGAGCAGATGCTGACAAGGAAGACACTATAGGAAAGAATCATTACATAGATTTATTTTTCTTATTTTCTCTAACAGAAGCCGGGAGTGAAATAATACGGTAAGGGGAGAGGAAACTTGGCAGGAAGTAGAAAGATGGATAAAGCTGATCACCTCTTCTTTAGTCCTTGAATCCATACCGAATGCTGATCCGAGCAGTTTCTTTAATTAGCTTCTATTTCCCACAGAAGAAAGAAAGAAAAGTTTCAAAACAATCTTATTTCATTGATATGAATAGCAAACCACGTTCAAGACCGCATTCTATTTTTTGGAGGTTTGTCACTGGGCTGCTAACCATACAATTGGTGGTTCAAACCCACCAACCACTCGGCATGGGAAAGATGAAGCTGTGTGCTACCATTAAGACTTGCAGCTTCACAAACCTTACATAGGGTCACTAGATGTTGAAAGGGACTCAATGGCAGTGTGGGGATTTTTTTTTTTTTTTGGTCTGTGAGCATGTATTAATTCATTGATAACATATTCAAATCCATGTGATAATTTACTAGCATTATTCCATCTTACAGTTAAGGTACTGCTCAGAAGGTCTTCAAGACTGTAAATCCTTACAGACACCAAAAGACACATCTTTCTCCCACCGGGTGTCTGCTAGGTTTGAACCACTGACCTTCCAGTTAGTAGTCAGGCTTTTTTACCCATCATACCACCTGGACTCATCTCTTCCATACAAATTGTTTTAATTATCTACTTACCAAAGAATACCACAGTGATTCTGCCCATGCTCAGAGCTCAAAATAGTCTCATGTCCATCACCACAACATGTGCTTTTAATCAGCTGCTCTATGTCCAGCTGGGGTGAAAAATAGCATAGTCACTTTCTCTTCGGAATTTAAGCCTTACCTTAAACATGTGACAGTTTTGAGTAACTCTCGGCCGAGAATGATATATTTGACTGACTGTTGAAGATCCTTAGAGTATGTCTCAGGTTGTATATCCTAACTTTGGCCTGGGGCCCTTCACGTGGTTCTCTAAGGCCCAGTCTTCCAGAGAGTAGCCCTCTGGCCATATTTCTGCAGGTTAAACCTAAGTCTTTCGGTCTGAGTCTACTTTCAGAAATGATAACAAGTTGAGTCTGGATGCTTTGTGGAAGTGCAAACAATGACCTAGCTAGTGACTTGGGTACAGAGCGCCCTTTTAGAAATAGAACAAACTTCCCACCCACAGGTACCCTAACAGGCTCAAGGTGGATCATTTACTTTGCAGGAAGCAGCTGTTCAGCAGAAAATGTGTGTCCCCTGCCTCCTAAGGAATCTCTCGCCCCTCCCAGGACGGCGCTCACAGAGCACAAGGTCAGGACATGAAAAGACTGCCCTGGGCTTCAGAAGCTCGACCTGCTCTGCTTGTCCCTCCTTCCTCTGAAACTCAACCCACCGGACTCCCAAGTTCTTTGTATCTTTGTGCCTTTTTGCCACTTTTTCAAGTCCCCTCAGAGTATTGGGCTGACTTCACAGTCACCAGGTGTCCTCTGCCCTCTCACCAACTGACACTTAATGAGCAGATGGTGCAAATGGCCTGGCAGTAATGTGATGTCTGAATGGATGGGCTGAGAAAGAGGAAGACAAACAATCTCTGAGGGAAAGGAAAGATTGATTTGATGTTTGTCCCACATAGAATCAGCAACGTGTGGGAAAGGTCACGAGTAGCTATTTCCTTCTGTGTAAAAATAAGAGAGTCTTATTTAAAAAGAGGAAGTGGCTATGAGGGTGCAGGACTTCCGTGCTCTCATGTGGGAAACACCGTTGATGCCAGGTTTGGTTTAGCATCGGCTACAAAAGACCTCTTTAAAGTATCATAAAGCAAAGATGTCACATTACGGACCAAAGAGCACCTAACCCCCTCACTGCCATCGAGCTGTATCCAAGTCGTTGTGACCCATCGGACAGAGGAGAACTGACCCTGAGGGCTTCAGAGACTACCATTTTATGGTAAAGGCAAACCTCATCTTTCTCCCACAGAGTGGCTGGTGGTTTTGAACTTCTGATCTTGCAATTATCAGCCCAATGTGTAACTGCAATTTCATTATATGCTCATACGCATATGATGCTGGACAATGAATAAGGAAGGTTGAAGAATTGATGAATTTGAATTATGGTGTTGGCAAAGATGATTAAATATACCAGGGACTGTCAAAAGAACAATCATATCTTTCTTAGAAGTACAGATAGAATGATTTCATCCAGTACAGTACAGATAGTTAAATTTCATCTCAAGTATTTTGGAATACTAGAGAAAGACATCACACCTTATTGGGTAGAAGGTCAATGAAAAACGTGGAAGACCCTCAATGACATGGATGGACGCAGTGCCTGCAACAACGGTCTTAAACACAAGAATGATTATGAGGATGCTTAGGACCTGGATGTTTCTCTCTGTTGCACACAGAGTCTCTATGAGTTGGAACCAACTTAAAAACACTGAACAATAGCAGCAACAGCATGACTTACAAGGTCATTTTTTGCCAAAGTGATTATTCTGAAGATGGGCTAGATGAGGATAGCTTTCCCTTTATTTCTTCATTCATTTTTAATGCATTGCCTTCCAGAAACTCAACTAGAACTTGTAGAACATCATCACTACCCTTCAGCCTAAAATCATTGGCTGTTCTAAGTGAAAGGCATCCATCAGATCCTCAAAACAGAACGTCTGTAAAAGCAGTGTGCATAGGAATCACCTGGTATCTGTTTCAAATGAAGTCCTGATTCTGTAAGGTTCAGAAAACAGATTCTCTGTTTCTAAAAAGTTCCGAGGTGATGCTGATCCATGGGCCACACTTTGCGTGGTGGTCTAATAAGCGGTTGTGTTATAGTTGAGAAAATGAAAGTCCGAACATGCAGGACTGTGTCCAGAAGCACAAAGCCATGTAACGGCAAAGCCACATCTGGAGCTCATTCCACAGCGACACAGAGGTTCCGCATTAAGTGATGCACCATTTGGGTTCTTCGTTGTCCTTCCTCTCATAAAAATGAGTTAATAATAACTCTACGCACCATCTGTTATCAGGTGAGGGAGCTAAACTCATCCAGGCTACTCAAACAAACAAAAACAAAAAAAATTCTCTTTACCAATTATCCCTTGTAGTCTGATTCCACACCATGGAAATCATGAGAATCTTTCTATTGCCAGATGCTCAATCTATCTGCAAATTTTCATTGAAGCACAACTTGTTTGCAAAATGTAAAATTAGAAGTGACAGACAAATCTATTTTTATAAATCTTATCCTGTCTATTTTGAGTCAGTGCGTTTTAAAAGAAGGATTGAGGGCAGCTGTTGAACTTGACTGACATATCTAATGAAGCTATTCTATTTACTTCTCATTTGTACGAGGTAGCCATGTTGTTTCTTTTTCCCTGATGTTAATAAGATGCAGTGAGATGTAAGGCACCTACAGAACCATTCTAATCCCGTAGGTGACATGGTTTATCCTACTATTTGTCGGATGTAAGACTAAGAAATTGGTTGTAGCTGAGTAATTTAAGAGTCCCTAGAACCAAGAATCTCAGCTTAAATTGACTTGCCATACTTATCTGACTTTAAATAAAACAGTGAAAAGACTTTTGTCTTTTCATCTGTTAAATGGAAATCAAATGGCATATTTTCTTAAAGTGTTAACTATAAATTTCAGTATCTTGTAGTTAAAAATAACACTTTGTACTTGAAGAAAAATATGCATTTAATAGGAAATTTAAAGTTAAAATAGCAATCCTAACAATATGAGGGATCTTCACAATGTTGGTGGGAAAATGGAATTAAAAGATAAGGAATTTATTCACAAAAATTTTAAAGCTCCCTTCACTCACCCCTTCACCCCTGCAATATGGGATCTTTCTTCAAGTTCAACCAGATCAATCCTCACTCAACCAATATACGCTCAGCTTCTACTACAGGCGAAGCACTGTATTCAAGAATGATACTTTTAAGGTTCCATAGGCCTTGGTCTCTAACTAAAACAAGAAAGTCCCACAGCACTCCTATTTAAAACACATCATCAACTAATGATGAAAATAAAGGGAAGAGAGGCAAGTTCTACCTATTTGCTTCTAATCTTAACACAAATAAAATTACCAATGGAATCTAATAGGACGGTGATAGTGAGAAATGAAAATTCTAATACCAACCATACAGAGCCTATTAACAGAATTGGAGGACACTCAAACAGAAATCTGTCCCTTCTCCCAGCCTTTTTCTGTCACAATAAGGAATCTAACATTCCTCCCCTAAAGCTAAATGGCTCTCGTTTTGCATAATAGCTTTGTTTCAGACCCAGCTAATTGTTCGCTTCAATCATGCTCCAGCCTTTGTCATTCAATCCCTCCATTAGCCACTTTACACCTGTCTGCTCGGAACAAATTTATCTCCCTCCCACCTACTGCCAATCCTCATGCCTTGACCCCGCTAAACAAACCTGTATGTTAATTTTAGGAAAGTTGTGATCCTCCTAACACAGTCTAGTTTATTTCTGCTACTGTCTTATTTCACTAGCTGGGCTGTAACAGAAATACCACAAGTGGATGTCTATAACAAAAACCTTTGATTCTTTCAGCTTACAGTTGTGAGTGCCACTGAGTCCATTCTGACTCATAGTGACCTGATGAACAACAGAAAAAGGAACACAAATAAAAGCACTGCCTGGTCCCCTGCCAGCCACATATATTTAGGGACATAGCAGCAGTCGCTGTGTCAATGCATCTGGTGGTAGCCTTCCTCTTTTCCATTGACCCCCTGTTTACCAAACATGAAACCATTCTCAAAGGACTGGTCCCTCCTGCTAACATGTCCAAAGACTAGGAGATAACGTCTCCCTATCCTCATTTCTAAGGATCATTCTGCCAGATTTCTGCCAAGCCAAATTTGTTCATTCTTCAGGAAGTTCATGATATATCAATAATATTCACCAACAACATAATTCATAAATCAGTTCTCCATTCTTCCTTATTCTTCACCCAGCTTTCCTATCCATGTGATGTGGAAGAAATGGTCATGGCGTGTGTCAGGCACACCTCCTGTGTCCGGCTCAGGAGGACATCTTTGCTGTATAACACTTCGAAGAAATCTTTTGCAACAGATTTGTCCAATGCAATACACCATTTGATTTCTTGACTGCTGCTACTGTGGATACTGATTGCGAAGCAAATAAAGTAAAATCATGGACAACAGCAATTATTTCTCCATTCAAATGGAGAAATAAGGACATTGCTTATTTCTCCAGTTGTGAGGTTTTGTTTCTTCACATTGTCTGGTGTTTTCTATTGTTTTTTCTTTACATTGTTGTTGTTTATAGGTGCCCTCGAGTGTGTTCTGACTTACACATCAAAGAAACCCTAATTTTTTTCCTTGCTGAGGTGTAATCCACACTGAAGTCTCTGGTCCCTGATCTTCATCCAGAAGTGTTTTAAGTCTTTACTTTCAACAAACAAAGTTGCATCCCCTGCATATTCCAGATCATTAATAAATCTCCCTTCAGTCTTGATGACACACTTTTCTTCATATCATACAGTGTAGGTTCTTGGAATATTTGCTCAGCATACAGATTGGATAAGTATGGGGAAAGGATACAACCCTGGCATAGAATTTTCCTGATTTAAAATCATGCAGGATCGCTTGTTTTGTTCTAATAGCTGCCTCTTGATCTGCACACAGGTTCCACATGAGTAAATTGACGTTGTCAATTAAGTGCTTTGTAATCCCTATTCTTCTCAATGTCATCCATAGTTTGTTATGATTCACATAGTTCAATAAATTCACATGGTCAATAAAACACAAGTAAACATTTTTCTGATATTCTTGCTTTTAGCCAAGATCCATTTCACTGAATTCTTTTATCCATGTTCTCTTCTGACTTACGCTTGGATTTCCAGTAGTTTGGAAAGTGTCTTTAAAAACTAATGCTAACTAACTGCTGCAACTTGCTTTTCTTAAAATTAACCAGAGGAACGGAGAAGTAACTGCATAGACTCTGTTGACTCATAAAGCCGTGAGGCTGTTCTGTCAGATACAGAATGATGCCAATATATCATCTGGACCCTAAAGAGAAACGGAACTCCAGAGACTGCGATGAGCAGGAAGTGGAAACACTAAGTCCAACAAGAATTTGGAGGCAGCTCTATCTCAATGCTACACAAAACCTGACCTCAACTACTCACCATTCTCACCCCAGTCCTTCCTTGAGACTATAAAACCCATCCGTCAGACGGCCATCATGGTTTATTAGGGTCTTTACCCGCCACCTTCTCAGATCACTGGCATCTGAATAAAGCTTCTGTGAAATGATTTAATCCCTGTTTCATTGTGAGAGTCAACATAAATGCATTCATTCCATTTTTAGCTGCAACCATTTTAAATTAGCTTTGACCTTTTACTTGCATGGGATGCTAATGGTATTGTTTTATAATTTCCAGTGTACGTTAGATTTTTAAAAATAAGAACATAGATCTGTTCCTGACTATTGTCCAGGTGGGTGTCCAAGATCTTAACATTAGATTTCAAGGGAAAGATCAAGATGTCATTGTGCAACTTGTCTTTTTTCATTACTGTTTCAAAATCTGTTCTTGAGAGAGTCACAAATTTGAGTGGGGTATACTCAAGGTTGTACTTTGGCTCTAGTGTACTTGTTTTAATTCTGTTCAGCTGTAACATAAACTTGTTTGAGAGTAATTGATGATATGTCCACAGTGAGCTCCTAGCCTTGTTCTGACAGGTTATATTGATCTTCTCTACCACCTCCTTCCACAAATGTAGTCAACGTCATTTCTCTGTAGTAATCCAGTGAGGTCTATGAGGATAGTTGCAATTTAGCCTGCAGAAAAGAGCATTCACAATGAATAAATTGTTGATTTTGCAAAATTCTGATGTGGGACCTCTGGCATCTTTTCTAAGACCCTACTTACTAGAACACCTTTCATTTAATTCTTTCACACATGTAATCATTTAAGACAATTTTCTATAACCTCTGCTTGATTCGTAGATATGTGTATGCTAACTGTCTGTATGTGGAAACCATATTTATGTGAAGGGTATTTACTACATTTTAAAATGGTATTAGTTTGGGGTTGAGGAAAATAGTTCATTAAGTATCAACCCTGATTTAAAACTGGTTAAAATATATTCTTAAGAGAAAGTATGACATGCTATTTTATTTCATTATTATTGTAACCCATGTTTAAGGGTGTTGAACTCATGAAGATTACTTCTATCATCCTAGTGTTAGAAAGGAGATGTTATTGGCCTGAGCACTGGTGGTCTGACTCAAAATCTGTTTTTTTCCTGCTGGATCACACCAGTTCTGACCCTCAACCTCTGTTTTATCTATTTTTCCATCATTCTTCTCTGTTCTTCCCCTTGTCCTTCTTCAATGTCTTACTAAACTAAGAAGAGACTTTCTGATTCACTTTCTCACTCTGTGCTTGTAAGTCTCAGTCCCAATGTTCAGATGTGACTTGGGCTCCTTCTAATGAACCCTGGTAACACTGGTTAAGCATTTGACAGCTAACTGAAAGGTTGATGGTTCAAACCAACAAGCCATTCCAGAGGAAAACGATGATTCAATAGAGATTACACCCTTGGCATCCTTATAGCGCAATTCTATTCTGTCCTGCAGGGTCACTATGAAGTGGAATGGGCTCAACGGCGATGGGTTTGAATCTCTTTCTAGATTTACCATTGTGGCCCTTGAGTTCCTGAGACACAGGGTACTTGCTTGGAGACATTTTAGTCTCTGCTGTCTCTCTGGAAGAAGATGGTCAGAGCTGATTCTGGGAAGAGAGGGAGAAAGAAAGCAATCAAGACCCTTCTGTTCTTTCCTGTCTCAAGTCTTATTAAAAATCTCCAATATTTGAAGACATGTTTATGTTGTTGTTATTTTTATGTTGTTTTTATTTTTGTCCAACCAAGAACATTAACACTTGTCTACATTTCTTAACTCCTTTATGGCTGCAGAATTATAAGCTGCACCCATGGGAGACTTGCCTGATCTTTCACATCTTCATACTCTCTTCAAACACAGTCATCAAAGTTATAGTAACATAATAAAGAGATCAATTTATGTTGTTCAATGAATGGTTGATTATTGCACAACAAACAAGGGGGTGGTGATTGCTACTGGCATCTAATAGGTTGAGGTCAAGAATGCTTCAAAATATCCTAAAATGCACAGGATACCCACTGCAAAGGATTACCAGACCTAAAATAATAATAGTATCAATGCTGAAAATCCCTGATATACAGGGGTTAAGTTAAGGAACCTTAGAAAGATGCTAGTTATCTTGATTACAATCCTGAACTCTATGCTATGTGATCCTCCTATTCAAGCAAATTGCATCGAGCCTCAGGATTTACTAATACTTCCCAGTTATCTCAGGCATCTTATCACATCCTGATCATCCCAGAATCAGAATCTGAAAGATGAAACAGGTTTTGTTAGGAGCCCCTGGGATAAGGTGCTCTCCGGGCCTGCCACGTCTTTCAAGGCAAAGGGGATTAATGAGAAGAATGTGCTCTGTGACAGAGGAGGGTGAAGATACCAGTACGGCCACCCACTTAGCTGTTCACTCGAGAATTATTCAAATAGGGAGCCACTATTTCTTCACCTATCAAATAAGGATAATATCAAAGCTTCAGGGTTGCTAT
Organism: Echinops telfairi; assembly: GCF_000313985.2. Taxonomy (NCBI): domain Eukaryota; kingdom Metazoa; phylum Chordata; class Mammalia; order Afrosoricida; family Tenrecidae; genus Echinops; species Echinops telfairi. The sequence goes on along the minus strand of NW_022107432.1, from coordinate 15,509,468 downwards.
GAGGATAAAAACGAAAATCACAAAGTTCCTGGCATGTAGTAGGTATTTGAAAAATGGAAGCTGAATATGCTTTTACATGAAAACCTGCAAAAGCTGGACCCGATGTCAGGCGGCAAGATGTCCAATAACGAAAATACAAGTATTTTCTATTAAAGAAAGAATGGTGGAAAGTAGTGCCTGCACCCTGTCAAAGGAGGAAAAACGTGCATGACCAGGAAACACAAGACAGTCCTTTCAAGCTCCAACCCTGATTGGTTTCAGCACATTTCATCTCATTTGTACTTACTATGATCCTATGTAATCTAGAACCTATACCCACATCGTTGTAAGCATCGATGCTGTAAAATTATATATAGGTATATAAATTTTGTCTAAATTACTGTAACCAACCACTACTGCCAGTGACTCGATTGTAATTGAGAGTAACCCTCTGTTGGGTTTCTGAGATTGTAACACTTACAGGAACAGAGAGCCTCATCTTTCTCACATGGTGAAGCTCATGGGTTTGAATCTCTGACCTTACAGCTAGCAAGCCAATATTTGGCTGACAGTACCACCAGGGCTCCTTATACTGTGAAATATGCACTTTTCCTCCTTATGGGAAGATTGTCCATATTACCCCATTAGGTACCATATGGCATGGCATGGTAAATAAGTGGAAGGAGTATAGGCAAAAGTTCTTCCACAATGTTTCTTCCTTGACTCAAGACTGGCAATGTCCCCAAAAGAATAGTTCCTTCAGCCCAAGGCCCATAGTGAAGTTAATAAGGATGCAAAACTGGCCCCCAAGACATCCATTCTGAATGAGAATGAACTTTTATTGTTTAAGCAACTGTGTTAGTCTGGGTAAACTAGGGAAACAAATCCACAGAAACTCATATGTATAAGAGAGAGGTTTTGTTTTTTGTTTTGTTTTGTTTTTTTAAAGAGAGAGTTTTATATAAAGGGTAAGTGCACATCAAGGAAATATCCCAAGCCCATAAGTCAAATATTAGTCCATAAATCTAACACCAATCCACAAAGTCCTCTTCCATCTCACAAAACAGACACAATGATGCCGACTGCAGGAAGAAAGCAGAAATCAGTGAGCATGTAAGCATCTCAGTGCTGTCAGGGGTCTCCACACGGCTGCTCCAGCACCCAGGGCTGCATTGGGATAGGTCCATGCAGCTTTTCCTCAGGGATGTCTTGGAAGTGAGCCTTGCCAGCTGAAGTAGGGAACTGGCTAAGTCAACTGCACCCTGGTCCAACCATCACAAAGCAAGAGACCCAAGAACTAGAAAGGCGAGACTCACTGAGCCATTTATCCCTCCACCCTTCAATTAACCCCACATGTGTTTATCAGCCTGTGTTTTGTTTTTACCATAACATGAATTTGGCGTAGTTGACAATCTTGTCACCAATTGCTCAAAATATTTAAACCTGATTTTAGCATAGGAAATTTGGCACTGAAGGAGTGACAGTTTACTAGGAACCTGAATAGAAAATGCTAAAAGGGACACAAATGTAAAGGCTTCTCCAAGCCTGATGTTGGTTTTCATGATCCATTAATTGTAACTGAAAACTTATATATAAATCTTTAAACTTTTAAAGCCAGAAATCCAAACCTGGCATGCAGCCTTGTCCCTCATTGTCTGCTCTAAGGTTCAGTCTTTTACTTTCTCCAAATTAAACTGAGCAAGTCTCTGATATTCTTAAATAGACTCAACTCTGTGGAGTCATTCAAAAAGTCACAATGGCCAAAGCCAGTTGATTATGCATAACCAAATGTGGCTATGAGTTTCCTTCCACATATCTGTTGCTGCATAATACTCTAAACAAAGTGATTAATGATGGCCTCATAATTTCACCCATTGTATAAGTTTACTTTTTAAAAAACTTCTAAGCCACCCATGACTGCTTTACAGGAAAATTTCACTAATTCTTTTAAACATTCTCCTAGCCAAGCCCACATGGCTAGCCAAGCCTAGCTATGATGAGGAAAATAAGTTTTATAGATCCTTTCTTCCCCTACTCTATTGCAAAAAATAATAATTTTCCACTCTGCCAACTGATTATGCAGCCACGTTGTTTGAAAGCTTGCATAATTTACATTAGCATTCTTAAGATCTCAGGTGACTATGCCTTTGAGGCCAGCATGCTAACCCCAGTGGGCCGATTTGATATTCTTCCCAATATTTGACCCTTTTTTCCTTGTTAATTATAGGCAGACTTCCCTGGTCTGGCCCTGGATCTGCACCTGTTTCTCATCTTTGAGCAGCTGCTAATTAGGTTGAAAATGGTGGGCTGGGCAGTGCCGACCATACATGCCTCATCAGGCTATTGATCAGACTGCCACACCACGCATGCAGTAACAGTGATCTACACAGCCCCATTCCAAAATAAAAGCCATTCCTGGAGTTGTGTGCATGGATCCACGCACATCCCAGGCTCTACGGCAAATAGCAGAGCACATTAAAGTGAAAAGGGCATTGTGGATTTTAAATAAAAATTGTTTTATGAAATGCCAAGTATGACTCCATTTATTTCTTAATCAAATATTTTCATTCAGAACAGGAAGTAATAAAAAAACATTTTAGAGAAAATATATATGTGCATATACTGACATGAAAATAATTTAAAAGGGAGACTATATGGATATGAATTATACGAGGGAACTTCAACAAGCTGTGGGAACATGAGATTAAAAGATTTAAAAAATTCCACAAACTTTCTGAAGGCCCCTGGTAAATCTGTAAACTAACCAAGGAAAATCTCTATTTTGAAATCTGACTTGACCTGGTGCATAACACAGTTACAGAGGTTTTCACACGACTCTATGTTGTGTATGGATTGAGCAACTAAAAACTTCTGTATAGAACACTGGTTCCCAAAGGAGGGCAATCGAGCCATAGGTCGTGTTTGAAATGCCAAGGGCGGCTTTGGAATTGTTACCGTGAGCGGGGGATTCTATTGCAATTTAGTTGCTCAGAAAATTAGACAGCATCACTAATAAATGATACACGATGGACCGACATGGAAACCATTTTATATCTATATCGAGAATTGAGTCCCTTTAACTATTCCTACAAGATTTTGTTTGCATTTTTTAATAATAATATTCCATTAGTTAAAACAGAATGCATGCATTGGTATTAAACACTTGGCTATAGGGTAAAAACTAGCAATCCTAACAGGGTATATAGCCTTGTCTCTAATTGTTGTTCCAAAATGTGGTTTTTCACCTTATTCAAACTTAACTTGGGCCCAGAAAGTCCTTGTTAGTCTTAAACAGACTACATTGAGTGGTGTTATTTAGAGATGCCAGTAACAAGGGAGAAAAGTCCGGGGAAGATCACACTTAGTTTGATTTGAAATTTCCTAATATTCATTCATTATTTTGATAAGCTATGTCACCAGTGGCAATAGGCTTCTGAGATTTGAGTTACCAGGTTACCAATGAAGAATCCATGAATTCTATTTGTAGTTTCTGCCGTTATGAAGTATCTGTTAACTGAAGTATCTGTTAACCCCACTAAAAAAGCTAGTATAGCTGAGCCTGAGCCTTAGCCTAAGCCTTTACAGATTGAAAAACATATAAATTAATTTTCTTTAATTTTTCTATATATTACAGCTAGAGCATTATATTGATTTTTTGTTTGTTTGTTTGTTTAGCTTATACCGTGAACCGAGACCTCAACAGGAATGCCTTGAATTTCAGGTCTTGCAAGTTTTCTGCTTTTAGCAAGGGACAGGCATCACTTTCACATGTTTCCTTTTAATAGATGGCGTTTGCACTTTGCTGCTCTGACGGCTTTCTACACAGGTTCTGACTTTGTGTAGTTTTCCTGTATTGTCTACTATTTTCATTCTAGTATACTAAAAATGGCATATTACCAAAACATGTAACATGGATAGGGGATATTTGGTCTGACTGAATGAGAATCACTGTTCTTGAGGGATAGGCCTGCGCACATTTTTAATTTGTACGTGTGCGGTATTCATTTTGCATCTTTGATAGAAGGTTAGGTTATATGGATGCTGATGGACAAAACTAAAAGAAGTTCAATGCAATTAATCGAATTAGGGAAAAGTCCTTATTAGATTCCTGACTGTTTGTGGTTTGAATTGTTTGCCAGAAATATGTATCGACTTCGCGAGGTCATGACCCTCAGTATTCTGTAATTATTCTCCATTTTGTTCTCTGATGTAATTATCCTATGTGTTGTGCATTCTAGCTTCTATTATGTTAAAATGCAGGACTAACATGTCACATTAATGAAGTAGAACAAAATCAAGTCTTACACTGCAGTTTTGGTCAATTTGTCCCAAGATATGATAGGAGAAATTAAGTAAGCTAGCAGAGATCAGTAGGACCTCAGTACCTCTAAGGAAGGTGAGGCAGGATCCGGGTGTATCCTTCGGACCCAGAGTCCCTGCAGTGATAACCTCCTAGATCCAGGGAAAGATTTACACCAAGAGATATGGAGATATCCAAGAAACACCGGACCTATAGATGTGGAAAGGAGACAGGCCCTTCCCTCAGACAGACAGAGAAAGATACCTTTCCCCTAGAAACGGTGTCCTGAATTTGGATCTCTAACCTCCTAAATAGTGAGAGAATAAACTTGTTTGTTAAAGGCATCCCCTTGTGGTATTTCTGTTACATCAGTCCTAGATAACTGAGACAGGATTTAGTATCAGAGAGATCGAGAAATCAGAAAGATTTCTCCCAAGTTGTCTCCCCCAAATATATGCCAAGCTTAGCTGCTTGCTATACATGGCAAATGACTGTACACTTAGAGGTCAATAGCAGTAGGTAAGGGATTATTCTCCCTAAGGGTTATCAGCCATCCAGAGCAAGCACACACCATTGTTCATCCCACAATAAGTAGCCCCCACTACCTTCTGATAAGGATAGTAGTAAACTGTTTCCCTGAAGGAGAGCCCAGGGAGGTAAAGCCCACTCAAGGGTGACCAAGGTTAGACTGCCATATTAAGTCTAGGGTCTGGCCTTCTTGTCACATGTATACCCTTAGTCCCTCCCCTTCCTATCATGTGTACACTCCTAGCTCATCCCCTTCTTGTTACACCTATGCCCATTGTATATCCCTCTCCTATTGTTTGTACTACCTATTGTACAGCCCCTTCCTGTGACGTGTGGTTATCTGTAATCATGCCCCATAAAAATATAGATAAGCCTTGATTAGCAATAAATGTCTCTCCGCTCCCCCTTCCTCTCCCCTGGTCCTCACTCCCCTGTTCCCTTTCCCCTCGTCCTCCTTCCCCTCCTCATCTCTCCTGCCCTCCGGTGTCCCATCTCCACATGGACCATGGAGTGGGGCTGAGGTGAGCATGCCACCATGAAATGTGTCTGACTTCTTTATTTGATTCTCTCTCATTCTCTATGACTTTACTATAATTTTTAAATATCTTAACCATACAATTGCGCCTGTGGAACCTGCGATTAGTTGTGGGGACTGGCCTTCCCCCACACTCAAGCAGATACCTAAAATGTGGATGTAGCTTGGCAATTGGGTGTTTCGTAGACACTGGAACATGTTTAAGATGTTTAATAGTAAAAGCCTATATTACTTGAAGGAACTGTTGGCGGGCATCAAAGGCAATTCTGGCGCAGGCTCAGAAGCAAGTGAGGATGGCTGTAACACTGGAGAAGTACCAGCAATGACATCATAGCAGCAGAACCGGGAGACCGGCATCAGATACCAAGGGAACTGATCCAAGGAACATGAAATCGGAGTACCTTCAGACAGGAAGCTTCCACTCTGAGTAGAGCACACCTGGGGCTTTGTTGACAAAGTTAACATTGCCAATCTACAGAGCTACAGAGCCTTTGTGCTAAGGCTTATTGGCGGAGTAGAGTGACTGGGCATTTATTGGTAGATCTAATGAGTTTTGTAACATTTGTATTAAATGTACTTCCTCGTATGATACAGATATTATACTCTCACAGACAACATTCTACTTCAAAATAGATCTTGAAATATGTTTTTTTGATGGTGAAAATGGTGGCACTCTGAATGCATCATTACCAGCATGGTAAACCATATGATTATTTAAAATGGCTATTCATTAATGCTTAATGTATCAATCCTTTTGTGTTCCATTTCATTTTTGATACCTTCCAATTTTCCTACAGTTAACCCAATACAGTCCAGAATATTATTATTGTTTGTATCTATTTCTTTTCATTTGAGTCATGCTTCCTCAACAACTGAAGGTCCCAGAAACTTTACTCCATCCACCTCATTAGGGTCAAACTGTGCTGTGAGGATGCAACTTTTCCTCAGTCTTGTTTTGAGAGTCTTCCAATGTATGGGCCCCATCTGTGGGTACTATATCTCCCAATGTCCCCATAGTAGTCAGAATGTTTTCAGTGGTTAATTCCCAAGGTAGTTTATTGTGCCAACCTGACTGATAAACACATGTGGGGTTAATTGAAGGGGGAGGGATAAATGGCTCAGTTAGCCTCACCTTTGTAGTTCTCGGATCTCTTGCTTTCTGATGGTGGGACCAGGGTGCAGCTGCCTTAACCAGTTC
>NW_022107432.1:15482577-15501623 GCF_000313985.2 Echinops telfairi | reverse complement strand
TAAAATGGAGAACAGCATCTTTTTTGCCTTTCTTTTTCTTTAACATATCCTCAGTTATACAATAGTTGTAACATAATTGGCACTTAATGAAAGTTAGGGGGGTATAGTTAAAAGTACTGAAAAATTAAATAATGAATTGACTATAGATTCTTCTGCTCAGCTTTGGAGCCACGTGATAGGTTAGCCCCACCTAAGTCATCTAGTCTTATTTTTGACCTGTCCAATCACGCTCACCTTCTCTTCAGCCAGAAAAGTCACAATTCACCTTACCATTAAATTTATGTTTGCCTTATGATTTATGTTGTATGGTTGACTTATGATGTTTTTAAGCCCACAATATTCACTCTCCCTATCTCTCTCAATAATAAAAACCAGTAATAACTGTATTCAGACACAGACCACATGCTAACTCTTGTTTAAATCTAGTTACCCTTGAGTAGATTCCAACACATGATATTGTATCTATGTCAGATTAGCACTGTTCTCCATAGGGTTTTCGGTGTTCTCTCTCTCTCTCTCTCTCTCTCTCTCTCTCTCTCTCTAATTAGATTGTCAGGCCTTTCACCTATCTTTTGGTTAACAGTCAAACACATAAACCATTTGTATCACCCAGTCATTCCTAACTAGGAAGGCCTTCAATGATTTACATTTAAAAGCTAGAGGTCTCACAGAACAAATCAATGGCGTCAACTATTAATTTAACAAATAGAAATCTTACGGCAAGAATTCACTTAGTCTTCTCTGATGTGCTCAGTTTATTGGGAAAAGATAATGTTTGTCTTCACCAATACATGACTCTGTGCATGGCTCTGATAAATGTATCCACTGTTTGATAATGATCTTTTTCATGTATATTGATGAGGTGACATTGAGGTCATATCTGACTGTATTTGGCTCCCAAGATGGATTGCTACAAGCCAGAGGTCCATCATGCCTCCATTCTCCATCCTCCTTACTAATTCTGACACCAAGTGTCCTACTGTCCCTCCCACAGCTCTCTTTACTTTCCGTTGAATTCTATAATTCATTTCAGTAACCACACAGAACTCAATGACACTATTCACAGTTATGGAGTTTCTTAGGGAAGTCAACCGGTTACAACATGCGTGGGAATGTTCGGGATACGGTTGTTCAATCAGACAATCTGTGCCATGACCATAGGCAATCCTCTCTCTAGCCCACAGTCTGTTGGTCTGGCAACTGCCCTTCTTGGACAATTCTGCAAAGCTATTTCAGGGTTGTCAATAAATGCTCAAAGGTCATACCACTCTGTCATGATTTTCAGTCCAAAGGCAATCTGCTGGAGCTCCATGGGTGAGCAAGCTCAGCTCCCTCAAATAAGTGTACCACACTCCACATACCAGCCTACTATTCAAAAGCACACAGCTTTCATTGCTCTGTGGACTAGGCAGTTCATAATTCTGTTTCATGCTCTGTATCCTCATTTTGCTATTTCTCTCCCACTTTCCTGGTGCCACAGTTGTCTCTTTGATCCAGGAGGTTCAATGTGCAAGAATCTCAGGGTCCACATAACATGCTCCATTCCTGGCTCTCCTCTTACTGAAGTAACCCCCCACCCCTCCATTCTTGCTTCTGAGATGTCTGGTTTTATACCCACATGATGAGCATCACAAGTAACCCTGTTCACCAGTGACTCAGTGTTGAATCATATAATCCAATCAGCATCATGCTCCACCAGTTTACCGGAAGCCAGCAGGAAAAGAAATGTCATTTGGTAGGAGTAACAAAGGTTATGCCTAAAAGAGCCAAAGTGAATCATTTGCTTTATTGCAGTATATAATGCATCTTCCTCTGTATTAATTCACTATTCCCTAAAATTCAAAGGCATATTTTATCTTTATACAGACAGAGCTTTGCACAGTATTTAATACATAGTAGATGTTTAATAAATTCTTGTAACACATTGAATTCATCTCTTGCTATAAGATGAAGAGTTCTGTTAAAACAGGATTTTTCTTATTTGTTGGTTTGTTTAATTTGTCCTGATAATTTCTAGTAAGGATCCCTGGATGAATGGTAGGATGTAAACCAGAATATTAGCAGATATTAATAGCTACCCAGCAGCTCTACAAGAGAAAGACCAGGCGATCTGCTTCTGTAACTGTCGCAGCTAAGAGACCCACATGTGTGGTCCTATTTTGTCACATCGAGTGGCTATGAGGCAAATTGATGCAAGGGGTTCTGTGTAATAAGAAGTAGCTAGTCACAACATTTTTGTGGGCTCAGAGCCTACTGCATTTTATCAGGATGGCAAAATCAATACTCATATTAACATTAATGTTATTATATTAGTGTTAATTCTACAGTTTCTACTCATACTTGTACACATATATAACCCATGGCAAATTTAACTTCACATGCTTTGCAAACTGGAGAGACTTAGTAAGTGCCGTAATTCTACCTCTTTTCATAGGAAATATATCTTCCTTCAGTCTCAGAATTTATCTCCATCTTATGATAGGCATTTGGGCTTGCTAAATGTGATTCTAATTTTTAATGTTATTTATTGTTTGTACATCATGGCCCCTAAGAATGACTTCATCTGAGGCTCAGTAGTGATTGGCTCTAATGCTAGAGGCCAGTGGACTTACTGAAATATGGCGTTAGACTGCAACCTAGCACCTTCTTGGAGATTTTTATGGGTAACTTACCCAAATAAGCCCCTTTTGCCTGAACACTGCTGAGAGTGTTATGCTGTTGCACTGAGAAGTAGGTTGAGGTTCAATTTGAGGGGGAAAAAAAATCAGGCATTCAAAGGAAGAAAAAAATAAAACTAGAGAATTATGAGGAGAATCCATAAGAATCATTGCCAAAACCAAGAGTAAGTTGGAAAATATGTAAGCATGGAGGGTGGTGGGGCAGGGGGATTTGCGTGTGTTAAATATAGCACAGAGGCCAGCAAGTTTATTAAGATCACCAAAACCTATTCAAAGAAAAGTTCCGGTTAGTCCTGTTATTGCTGCTATGAGGAAAAACTACAATAGAACTACAGAGTGGTTTAAATTTTTTCTACATGGGTAGGTTAATATATGTATGAAGGGAGTAGTATTTCCATAAATATCCTCCTTTAATAATGAATGAAACTAGAACATTTCCTGTCTTGGGAAAAAAGAAAGTCCAGTCAATTCTGCATTTTGTAAACTAGGAGTCAGATTGGCTCAAAGAAGCATGAAGGCGTTTCCCTCTATGGGAAGGACTGTACATGGAATCAATTGTGAACTAAGGATGAAAAGTATCATAAGATACAGAAATCCTCCTGCATGTGACCCAACACTGAGGAAGAGGTGGTAGCATCCACAGTGAATGGAAATGCACAACTCAGGCAGTTAAGTAGAAATGCCTGAAGCCCAGCAAGTGAAACAGCCCCACTAAAGAGTTAGTCCCTGTTCAGACCAGGAGGCAACCCCCTGACAAAGAACTTCCCCTGTCATTCAAAATCACATTTTGAAACGATTGGGCTCATAGGAAAAAAGGAAACTAGAAGAGGGGAAATGTTTTCAAAGGTGCAGCTCAAACAGTGAATCTTATCGTTAATATTGAGGAAATTAGTACCTAACTTGAAAGTGGCCTGAAAGTAGCTTTAATTTACACTTGACCAGACATGCTACCAGGGATTACCTCTGGTCCTGCTAACCTGGGCAACCCTAGAGGATCGGATTTCACAGGAGGTAAGTGCTATTGAAGAAGCCCTCCGTGTATTGAGAGTGGACAGCATTATTTCCCTCTCGTTCAGCTCGTCTTTCTCTCTCAGTTGTTTGTTCCTTAAGGGCTCTGACTTGCTTTGTGCAGCTGGCAAAGGTAACTCCTCCAGTGGGTGAATTAGGGCAACACTGTCATGTTCAGTACTTCCTTCCTGGGGCAAGAATATGAACATCTTTGTTATTATCATGGTAGCACTGGTGCTGTAGTGGATTAAGTATGAGAGCCCTCGCTGAAAGGTCAGAGGTTCAAACTCACCATCCACTCCACAGGAGAAAGATGAGGCAGAAAGAAAATTCTTATTGTGTTCCACTATATTTTCAGCTATTAAATTATACTAATTTATTAATTGACCATCTTATTTTTAAATATGAGAAGAATTCAGACCCATAAGTATCGGTTATAAGACAAAAAAGGGAAATGTTTGAAAAAAGAATTAGGTATTAGGGACTTCTAAGGAAAGCTTTAGAGGGACCTGTGGTGACAAGTTGGTTATACATTGAGCTACTACTCATAAGGTCAGTGCTTCCAACCCAGCTGGCACTCAGCACCACAGGATTGCTTGATAACTTGCTACATTATTCCTGTAAGTTCATTAACATAAAAATTCCACTTAATAGTATAACATGGAGGTAAGTAGGTTTGATTTATTGGTTAGTAGAGGGCTAGGCAAGAAAGGAATGGGAGGAAATAGTGTGAGGAAAAAGGAAGTCATATAAAAGAGTTTGATTTGGAAACCCCAATACCTAAAATGTACGGACTGGCCATGGTAGTTGTTCTGTGTTAGGTGGGGTTCTCTAGAGAAGCAAAGCCAGGTATTTACAAAGTAAAAGTTTGAAATAAGGGAAGTGGAAGGGGCAGCGGTTGGAAACTATTGCCTTGCGTGCCCCTCAGACATGAACACTGAAGTCGGAATGGGTGTAAGTGTTGTTAGGTCCTGGATCTCTGGGGCAAAAAGGGGGGGATTGGACCGGTGGATTATATCGGGGTCTGTCCACTATTTAACAGAGAGAAACTCGTCTACTCTGGGTCATGACAACAGTTAGATTTAGAACTGTTTGCATGGCCTCTCTCTCTTTTTCCTTTTCTTTTCTTTTCTTTTCCTTTGGTGTCTTATCTATTTAAGAAAGGTAGGACAAGCAATCCTAAGAAGATAGCCATGAGACAGATGGTTCTGTGGGTGTCATGGGAGAGGAAGAGCAGGGATTGGAACAATGAGCAAATAAATACAGAAACAGGGGAAGAGCAAGGGATCAAACATTTACAGTAAGGAGGGTATAGGGTTCCTGGTCATGTTTGATCACCTGAAATACATCCTAGAGGAATTGCTGAGAGGTGAACAATGGGTAAACATGATAGTAGGGCAGGAGGAAAGAATAAGACAGTAAAAATTATATGTATAAATATAGATATGCATATATGTAAATATATAAATATAGGTACATTTATGTGTGTGTGTGTGTGTGTGTGTGTGAGCTGTTGGACTTTGGGCCTCTAGTTAAATCTTACCTCAGTACAAAAATGGTTTGTTCAAATTATGTGCCATTATATGATACTCATCTTCCCAACACGATAGCTGTAAACAAAATGGGTGCATAAGCTAATGTGGTAAAGAAAGCTGATGGTGCTGAGCTATTAAAAGATATAGCATCTGGGGTCTTAAAGGCTTGAAGTTAAACAAGCAGCCATCTAGCAGGGAAGCAACAAAGCACATGGAAGTAGCACACCAGCCTGTGTGATCATAAGGGGTCAATGGGAATAGTTATCAGAAATTCAAAAACAAGCAATCAGATCAAAGTGAAAGAGGGTAGACTCAAAATCCTCCTGGAAGATAATTGGAAAGTCCCTGTGTTAGACAGCATTCTCTAGAGAAACGAAACTAGAATTCTAATAATTTTATATATATTTATGCAGATAGATACATAACAAAAGAAATAAACAGTTAATTAAATTATAAAGCAGTACAAATGGCTCAGTGCAACTCACTCCTGTGAGACAGTTGTGAAACACTGACAGTCCTTCAAGTCTTGAGGGCCGCTAGGTAGTGCTCTGTAGAGCAATTCAGTCCATCCGGGCACAGGCAGCAAACAGCAAGGTAGGTCACCAACAGTCAGCCAGATGACAGGTTCCGACAGTCCCCCGCTCAAGAGATGTAAATTCCAATGGTGTGGTGAAGCAGGTCTTGAAGGAACCTCAAATTACAGTGACACAGTCCACGGGTTAGGTGTCCCACACATAGTGTAGCTTGCAAATTGAGGCAAAGAACAAGCAAGGCAGTCACAAACTGGCCTGATGATCAAAGAGCAAGAAACAAAAAAGGCAAGGCTTGCCAAGCCATTTATCACTCTGCCCTTAAATTAATCCCACATGTGTTTATCGTCCAGGTTGGCACAATAAACTACCTACCTCAATCCACCCCTTGACAACTTGACACCTGTACACATTTCTTTAGCCATATATACTTTCCAGACATTAATGAAATCACACTAATATTAATCCCAGGGCATGGTAGCACTAAGAGTCAGCCTATGGGATCTCCTGGATTCTAGACATATTCTTCTTTACCTCTATTAAAGAATGCCCAGGGGGCATTCTTAGCTGCAATTTCAGTGGAATCTGTGCTGTGTTTCTGGGAGGGAGAGTTCCTTCCTTGGCGACCAGGACCTCCAGGCCTGAGGAGCACAGGGTTGCTGGGACAGGAAGCAAAAATGCTGCAGGTGGATCACTAGGAGTAATAGTGAGTGGTGCCACTCCAGCTTCCACCCCTTGGTTCCCGGACCCATGAATTCTGGATATTGGAGACACAGCACCATATATTGGCCACTGGTTTAGAGCATATCCAGCTTCCTGGAGAACATTGCCCCAGCCCCACAAGTTGTTGCCACCTAGTTGGCACCATAATTGTGTCTTTAGGAGCCCATTCCACCATTCTATCAAGCCAGGAGCTTCAGGATAATGAGGAACATGATACGACCAGTGGATTCCATGGGAATGGGCCCATTGCCGCACTGCATTTGCTGTGAAGTGAGTTCCTTGATCTGAAGCAATGCTATGGGGGATGCCATGACGGTGGATGAGGCATTCTGTAAATCCACGAATGGTAGTTTTGGCAGAAGCATTGGGTGCAGGGAAGGCAAATCCATATCCAGAGTAGGTGTCTATTCCAGTAAGAACAAAACACTGCCCCCTACATGATGGAAGTGGTCCTCTGTAATCAACCTGCCACCAAGTTGCTGGCTGATCTCCTCGAGGAATGTCCCATATCTTGGACTTAATATTGGTTTCTGCTGTTGGCAAATGGGGCATTCAGCAGTGGCAGTGGCCAACTCACCCTTGGTGAGTGGAAGTCCATGTTGCTGTGCCCATGTATAACCTCCATCCTTGCCACCATGTCCACAGAGGAAAGAGGAGGACCAGTCTCCACAGTGCGTGTCATCTTATCCACTCAATTATTAAAGTCCTCCTCATCAGAGGTAACCATTTGGTGAGCATTCACATGAAATACAATTACCTTTAATTTCTTGGCCCATTCAGAGAGGTCTATCCACATACCTCTTCCCCACACCTCCTTGTCACCAATTTTCCAATCATGTTCCTTCCAATTCCCTGACCATCCAGCCAAGCCATTAGCTACAGCCCATGAATCAGTATACAGTCTCACATCTGGCCATTTTTCCTTTTAGGCAAACTGAATGGCCAGGTGCACTGCTCGAAGTTCTGCCCATTGGGAAAATTTCCCTTCACCACTGTCCTTTAGGGAGATCCCCAGAAGGGGCTGTAGGTATTGTGACAGGAGTGGAGACTGTGAGCATCTGGGCCACTTCTTCATGCAGCTTACTTGTCCTGTCAGGTCCTACTTTGGCCCGATCTCGTACATACCACTTCCGTTTAACAATGGAGTGTTGCTGCACACGTCCAACTTTATGACTCTGTGGGTCACACAATACCCAGTTCATGACGGGTAGTTCAGACCTCACGGTGACTTGGTGGCCCAGGATGAGGCGCTCAGTCTCCACCAAGGCCCAGTAATAGGCCAACAGCTGTTTGTCAAAAGGGGAGTGGTTGTCTGCAGAGGGTAGCAGGACTTTACTCCAAAATCCCAATGGTCTACGCTGTGATTCACCAATAGAGGTCTGCCAAAGACTCCACACTGCATCTATATCTACAATTGACACCATTAGCACCATCGGGTCAGCTGGATCATATGGTCCCAGTGGCAAAGCAGCTTGCATGGCAGCCTGAACCTGTTGCAAAGCCTTTTCTTGTTCTGGGCCCCACTGAAAATTGAAGGCTTTTCATGTCACTTGATAAATAGGTTGAAGTAGAACTCCCAAGTGAGGGATATGTTGCCTCCAAAATCCTAAGAGGCCCACTAGGCGTTGTACCTCCTTTTTAGTCATTGGGAGCATGGGGGACAGGAAAATCTAATAGCTTATTCTTCACTTCAGTAGGAATATCTTGACATACCTCACACCACTGGAACCCTAGAAATTTTACTGAGGTGAAGGGTGCCTGAATCTTCATTGGGTTAATTTCCCAACCTCTTGTACACAGATGTTTTACTAATGAATCTTGAGTCTTTGACACATCCTCCTTAGTGGGTCCAATCAGCATAATATCATCAATATAATGGACCAGTGTGACATTTTGTGGAATAGACAGGCGATTAAGTTCCTTTCAGACTAAATTATGGCACAGGGCAGAAGAGTTGATATATCTCTGGGGGAGAATTGTGAAAGTGTATTGTTGCCCCTGCTAGCTGAAATCAAATTGCTTCTGGTGGTCCTTCGAGACTGGTATTGAGAAAAAGGCATTAGCCAGATCAATAGCTGCATACCAAGTACCAGGAGAAATATTAATTTGCTCAAGCAATGAAATCACATCTGGAACATCAGCTGCAATTGGAGTCACCACCTGGTTAAGTTTACAATAATCCGCTGTCATTCTCCAGGATCCATCTGTCTTCTTTACAGGCCAAATAGGCGAGTTAAACGGGGATGTGGTAGGTATCACCACCCCTGCATCTTTCAGATCTTTGATGGTGGCACTGATCTCTGCAGTCCCTCCAGGAATGTGGTACTGCCTTTGGTTCACTATTTTGGCAATGTATCTGTCAATGAGGAAGCATTGTGGCCTAGCCAAGCTGACACATTCTGAGGAGCACAGTTCAAACCTTGGCATGCCAACTCTTTGGCCATCAAAATGTATATTCTTATTTCATGCTAAATAATTTTACCCATCCCTAAACTGTTTAATTAATTATAAGTTTAAATTCCATCCTGGGTCAAAAATACCTTCTTATCTGTAAATCTAGAAAACAAATGATCTGTTTTCAAAGTATAATGGTGGAACAGGCATGGGTAGACATTTCTATTACAAAACGGAGAGCTTCAAGGGAAAAAAAGATACCGAAACTCAGCAGAACAGTATGCGTTTGCTCTCAAAGCTTGAAAATAATCCTCTTCTTTGATACCATGGAGGCAGTGACCCCAACCTCCATTCTTGGATGTTGGATGTGTTCTCAGGATTCAGAGTCTTGCCCCTCGGCCCTGGGATTCAGCTCCAGCTTATCGATACATGAGGACAGCAACTCTGCTCCCTCAGCATGAGGGGCCCCATTCTCCTAGTCGGAGTGGCAACTTGCCCTCTTCGTTAAGGGCAAAATACCTAGTCCTATATGCCTGACATTCATGAGTGGAAGCTCCATACCCTTTGCCTTCCTGTTTCCTCCACCAGCAGCTGCAGGAGTCTGAAGAGGACTCCAGCTAGCACAGGACCCAAATATATTAGTGGGACAAGACTGGGTTTCTTTCTTAATATAAAGTTCTTCCTTGATATAAAATTAATTCCTATACGTACAGGAGTATCATTGCTTTTGTTTCTTTAGAAAACATAGGCTAGTACACTGGGATCTTAGTGGATATACTAAGGGGAGGCATGGTGCTTGATATTGGGGAAAATGGAGTGGTGTAGCACTTGGGAAAAGATGGATATTTGGGGCATCTATAATCTCTACTTCATTGGGACTAGTCATATTAATCTTGCTAAAAGAAATTATTTTGAGATTAATTGATTATTCGGTGACATTCCTTTGTGTAGGTCCAAACAAACTTTGTATATAGCATGGTGGTGTATGATTCCAGAACACGTCATTGTGCTCATCTGGAACTGGTGCGTAGACGAATGGCTGTCCTTCAAATAGAATAAAGGGATACATGTAATTTCAAATCAAGAAAGGCAGGCGTTATTGCTGTATCTTTTTACCGTAGTAACTCAGTCTGTATGTTGAGCAAATTACCCAAGTGGCTGGACTATATAAAGAAGAATGTGGCATTAGGACAAGGGGAAGACCTATTACCCACCTGTGATATGAGGATGACATACCCTTGGTCGCGACAAGTCAAAGAGAACTTGAAGCACTTACTGATGAAGACCGAAGACCGCAGTTTTCAATATGGATTACAACTCAACCTCAGGGGGAAAAAACTCATAACTGGCACAAGAAGCAACATCAAAATTAGGGAAAATGATGAAAGTTGTCAAGGGTTTCCTTTTACTTAGATCCACAACCAGCACCCATGACAGCCACAATCGGGAAATCAAACAATGTATTGCATCGGGCAAATCTGCCCGTTCTCAGTGTGAAAATGCAAAGATGTCACTTTGAAGACTCAGGTGAGCTGGACGCAAGTCATGGTATTTTCAATCACCTTATTTGCATGGGAAAGCTGGACAATGAAGACTGAAATCAGATTTGAATTATGGTATTGGTTAAGTGTGGGGTAGATTTTACTATCAGGACCCTTAAAACTCTTTCAGCCTTTACCTATTACCAATTCCTAAATTACTTCCATGTTTTCAGTTTCTGTTAGAGCAGCACCCCACTTTTGCAGTACCAAATTCTATCTTAGTTTCATCTAGTCCTGCTATACTACAAATGGATGACTTTAACAACTAGAAATGTGTTCCCCAACAATCTAGCAGATGGTAAATCCCCATTCAGGTCTCCAGTGCTAGATGAAGCCTTTCTCCCTCCTTGGGCTGTGCGGGGAGTCCTTGTCTCCTGTCAACAACTATGGGCCATATGTTCCCTGGATAGCTCCATGTGTCTTGGCATCGATCTTCCCCTGGGTCTAGGAGGTTCTCAGCCCAGGGGCCTGCTCCTTTCATGATGGTAGGAGTCCTCTCCTTCTCTGCTCACTTCCCTCTCCTTTTAGCTTAGATGTGGTTCAGGCCACAACTTTATATTGGATCAGGATATGCCTGAGTAAATTTTTGTATCCCAGTGTAATCCCCTTACAACTGATTGGCTGATCACTTCACAGTTGATAATTATATCATTACATACTTGTCAAATCAATGAGAAGCATTACCCAACCAAGTTCACACATCTTTGGGGATGATATACTTCAATTCATGACAGTGTCTTTATCTTCTACAAACTTTTCACTGCCATTAAGTCAATGCTGAGCCATAGTAACCCCCTGTGATTTTCCAAGACTATAACTGTTAACAGGAGTAGAGAGGCCAGTCTTATTCCCACAGAGCTGGTGGTGGTTTTGCACTGCTGACCATGTAGATCTCAGCATATGTGTAACCACTCTAACACCAGAGCTCCATGTCTTTACCTTAGAGTTTTTTAAAGGGGCCAGGGAAATTCTACAAGTCCATCTTAGATGTTTAAATTAGAGTATATTTAAGAAAAGAGGGGAAAGGGGAGGACAGTGCAATTTTGAAGTCTTTTGGCAAACTGATTCTGTCAAAAAAGCTTAGTTTCATTCTATTTGCTGCAATAGTTCCCCCCCACTCCCCGCCTTAACTCCACTCTTCTTGTTCTTGTAATACATTTGGGAGGCCTGTCAAGGTCTATCTACTCTCTAAATAGCGCTGCAGATTAAATTTTTAACTCTCTTCATGCAGATGTATATTTCTGACAAAGAATAGCCTTGAGATGTCAACTTCCATTTTTCTCACCAGAGAGAAGGCATATAGTTGCAATTGTGGTCTCCCAAGTCTCATCAAGAAACACACGGACACATTGCATACGCCCCCTCTTCTGGCCGACACACCTGTATTTGCCTCATTCACTCACATCCTGACTCTTGCCTTATATTATCCTTCTTCTTCAGTAGGTCTTGAAGTTAATTGTGTATGAGTTTAATCAAGAACAAAAATAGAATTTTTTTTTTTGCAAAATGAGCATGTTAATAATGAAAACATGCCAAAAGTTCATTCCAAGCAGAGAAAACAACAGAAGTAAAATCGTGAATTTGTAGAAAATGTTTTCATAAAGAAGTTCAAATCCAGGGTAATGCTTCAGGTTTCAAAAAATGGAGACAGATGTAGACACAGGTTGAATTGTCCCCCAACACCAAGCTGCATTCAGTTCTTGTCAAGGAAAGGGCTTTCTCTGTTGAGTGGCAAGGACCACTGCAGGCACAAACCTCCATGCTCCTCTCCATGTTTCTGTTTATGTAGCTTAGCACCAAATTTATAAAAAATAGTTCACATGGTTTCAGAAAAGAAATACAGAAAGCACATATTATCTCCACTACCTGCATGTGAGAAGGAGGTAATATCTTTATTGGGAATTTAAAACTCCAAACCCACTGCTATCAAGTCAACTCTGACTCGAAGCAGCCCTATCTAGTATTTCCAAGATTATAAATATTGATGGGAGCTGAGAGCTTCATCTTTCTCCTACAGAATAGCTGGTAAATTTGAACTCTAGACTTTTATGTGAGGAAGTGTAATTTTGCTCAATATTAACCTAATACCAAAATAAATGGCTGAAAATAAATAAATATTCAATTTATTAGAGGACATATTCAATCTAAACTTAGCCAGAAATTAGTTGTAAGACCTGTAATTGAATTATCCCCCAGCTTCTTTTTTTTATTATTAAATGCTTTTATTAGAGACTCTTACATCTCCTTGCATAATCCATACATTCATCCATTGTGTCAAGCATAGTTATACATATGCTGCCACCATCATCTTCAAAGCATTTTCTTTTACTTGAGCTCTTGATATCATCTCCTCATTTCCCCCCTCCCTCCCCTGCCTACCCTCCCTCATGAATCCTTGATAAGTTATAGATTATTATTTTCATATCTTACATTCTATTGCCCTTCACCCACTTTTCCCTGGTGCGTCACCCTGGGAGGGGGTTATATGCTGATGCTTGTGATCAATTCCCCCTTTCTCCCCCCACTTTCCCCTTATCCTCCTGGTATCTCTATTCTCCATGTAGGTTCTGAGGGGTTTATCCATCCTGGATTCCCTGTGTTGTGGGCTCTTATCTGTAGCAGTATGCATGTTCTAGTCTATTCTGATTTGTAAGGTAGAATTGAGGTCATGATAGTGGGAGGAGGGAAGCATTTAAGAATTAGAGGAAGGTTGTGTGCTTCATCAATGCTATACTGCATCCTGACGGGCTCATCTCTTCCTTGTGACCCTTCTGTGAGGGGAGGGGAAACTAAACCTTCACGGGAGCAGAAAATCTCATCTTTCTCCTTTGGAGCAGTTGGTGGTTTCAAATTGCTGATGTTGTGGTTAAGCAGCCCAAGCCTAAGCAGGGCTCCTATCTCTGAGGATATCGGTTTTATTTCTGTGCTTGTTTTGACTGTGTTTCCTCAAACCTGAGATGTAAAGATCAGTTTGCTTTTTTTTTGTTTAATCCCTCTGGGAGCTTGGGTTTCAGCATTTTCTGTTCTGTTAAATTGCTTGGTACCCATCTACCTGCTTCCTATGGTCTCTTCTCTGATGTGCTCTTTTCTTCTTCATTTTGTTTATTGATTGATTGATTTTTCTAATCATTTTATTAGGGGCTCATACAACTCATCACAATCCAGACATACATCAATTGTGTAAAGTGCATTTGTACATTCATTTCCCTCATCATTCTCAAAACATTTCCTCTCCACTTAAGCCCCCGGCATTAGGTCCTCATTTTCCCCTCCCTCCCCTTCCTCATGAGCCCTTGATAATTTATAAATTATTACTTTGTCGTATCTTGCCCTGTCCGACGTCTCCCTTCACCCACTTTTCCGTCCAGCTTCTTTTATTCTTTCTTTTTTCTATCTTAAAGATAATTTTATTGGGGCCTCTTACAGCTCTTATAATAATCCATACATCAATTTTATCAAGCATATTTGTACATAAGTTGCCATCATCATTTCCTAAACATTTACTTTCTATTTGAGTACTTGGTATTAGCCCCTCTTTTTTCCTTCATCCCCCCCACCCCACCGTCATGAACCCTGGATAAATGATAAATTATTATTATTCTCATACCGTATACCAATCGCTGTCTCCCGTCACTCACATTTCTGTTGTGTGTTCCTGGGGTGGGGTGGGGGAGTGTGTGTTATGTGTTGATCCTTGGAATCAGTTCCCCCTTCCTCTCCTCCTCCTCGAACCTTCCCCCTACCCTCTTGGTATCGATACTCCCATTTCTGTTCCTGAGGGGTTTATCTGCCCTGGAATCTGTGTGTTGTGAACTCTTATCTGTACCACTATACATGCTCTAGTCTAGCCAGACTGAAAGGCAGGACTGGGGTCATGATACTGCGGGGTGAGGAAACCTCAAAGAACCAGAGGAATATTGTGTGTTTCATCAGTGCTATACTGCACCCTGATTGACTGATCCCTTCCTGTGACCCTTCTGTAAAGGGATGTCCTATTGTCCACAGATGGATTTTAGGTCTCTGCTTCAACCCCCTTCATTCTCAACAATATTTTTTTGGTTTTGTTTTGGGTCTTCTGATGCATGTTACCTGATCCCATTACCACCTCATGATCACACAAGCTGGTGTGCTTCTTCTTTGTGGGCTTGTTGCTTCTCTGCTAGATGGCCGCTTGTTAACTTCCAGCCTTTAAGAACCAAGACACTATATCTTTTGAAATACAGGCACCATCAGCTTTCTTCACCATATTTTCTTATGCAACCATTTTGTCTTCAGCGATCATGTTGGGAGAGTGGGCATCTCAGAATGCCAGGTTGTTAGAATAATGTGTTCTTGTGTTGAGGCAGGGCTTGAGCAGAGGCTCAAAGTCCACCCATTTCCTCAATATATTGCCATATAAATATATGTACATAGGCCAATACCTCTATTTTTAGGAATCAATATATTTACATACGTACACACCTATGTTCATACCTCTATCTATAGCTTTGCTTCCTATATTTTTCCTGTTTCCTTTTACCTCCCTTTTGCCCCACCATCACATTTGCTCTTCTTCTGTCTCTTAGTAATTCTTCTCAGCTAGATTGCAGGTGCTCCAACACCACCAGGATCTCTACATCCTCCTCATTGTTGATTTTAACTCCTTAGTTGTTCCCTTGTCTATGGCCTTGTTTGCTCACTGCTCCCTCCCCTGGACTCTACCTCCTCCAAGTTCCTCTGGAACTGTCATTGGTCCCGTTGCCTTCTCCTTGGGCTTGCTTTCCATGCCTAACTTATATAGGCAGGCAAAACAATAATAACAGAGACAAAACAAAAAGAAAACAAAAGATTGAATAAAAAGAGAAAGGAAAATAAAGCATACATAATTTCTGCTAGCCTTTATGACTATCTCCCCACCCAGTCATGGGGGTGGTGGAGGGGGTGTTCTGGGAACTGCCCCTCATAGACTGAAGTCTATTTTAAGGTATCTCAGGTGCTTTGTGACTTTGCTTTGCTCTAGTTGCTGATCTGTTATGTTCTCTTCTTGGTTGGCCCCACTGTGAGGGGTTCAGACCAAGCATACTCCCCGCCGTGTGTCCTCAATATTGTCCTCTGGTTCAGTATGCCCCAGTGAGCGGACATCATGTCTGGAGCTGTTGTCGGCCCTCTCTGTGTCTTAGCAGCTCCTTGCAGGGACATTGTCCTCAGGGCTTGGTGTGCCAGTATGGGGTCTAGGCCCTCACTCTCTCTTTTTCCTTCTTGGTTTGCTTCCGTGTGTGTGTGTGTGTGTGTGTGTGTGTGTGTGTGTGTGTGTGTGTGGCAGGTTGGCCCCTGTCCCCATCTTGTAGGATTAATGTTGTCCTCTGTAGCACATACTTCTAGGGAAGGGGTCAGCTTGGCTGTGATTGTGGCCAGCTCTGGAGACCTCTCCATTCATGAGTTGATTCACATGAGTACATTGCCATCAAAGCTTGGCACACTGTGGTGGGGTCTGCACTGACACTCCCATTCCTATGGAGACATAAACAATACCCTTCCCCTGGGTAGATTAGTGCCTGGCTCCCCCAATGCCATCGCTTCCCTCTTTATCCCCTTCTTCCCCTACTTTGTGTTGGAATGACATCTGCATCCTTGGCTTTAGTCTGTCCCCCAACCCAGTTGCCTATACCACAACCCATATTGTGAGATAAGTGTTTTTTCTTTTATACCTACTGTGCTGATTAAACTTATCTCAGTGGACTCATGTGGTATTTGTTCTTTTGTGATTGGCTAACTTCATATAGCATTATTTCCTCCAGCACTTCTCATGAGACAATGTGCTTCATGTGATCATCAGTCCTTTTTAGGGATACATAAAATTCCATTATGTGTGTGTGCTAGAGTTATCTAATCCACTCATCTATTAATGGAAATTTGGGTTGTTTCTAATTCTTTGTGATTGTGAATTGTACTGCAATAAACATTGGAGCACAGACATCTGATCTATTTCTTACCTCTTCTGGGTATATGCCCAGTAGATGGATTGCTATATCCCCCAGCTTCTTTAATCTGTAAAAGTTAAAGTGCATGATTTCTAAATAATTCTTGTTCTAAAAATTACAAAGTTCAGTGCCAAGTAGGACGAAAATATATAGCAGATAGTCATAGGAAAGAACATCTGAGCAAAAATGAAATTCAATACTTGTAAATGACAGATTAAATCATACATAAATAAATGTGTATGAATTTATTTTAAAATTACATATAAAAGCCCCCTTCTCCCCTACCACCATCACAAAAGAAATAAAGAAGAAGCCAGCCCATAGTGACCCTATAAGACAGAGGTAAAACTCCTCTGTGAGTTTCCAAGATGCTTTAGATAGTAGAAAGCCCTGTGTTTCTCCCACAGAGAAGATGGTAGTTTGGAACTACTGACCTTGAGGATCCCAAACCAGTGTAAATCCACCATGCCACCAGGACTCCTCCATGCAAATTACATATAAAGTCATCATGCTAATAGGATTTGATTTACTTGTTAAATGAAAAGACTTCTTTCCATTTAGATACACATCCTAAAATATTTATGGATTAAATTATATGATTTCTGTAATTGGCTTCATAATAATTCAATGATATTGGGGAATGAGTGACAGTGAAGAAAAACAAATAAATAAAACAAGATGAGTGATTAATTAATTATAATTGTGGTTGGATAATGGGAATGTAGGGGTTCATTGGTTTCTATTTTTAATGTTTGAAATATTACATCATCCGATTTTCAAAATATTTTTAAATTTAAAAAATGAAGTATGAAAGAGTGTCAAAAATATATGCTAAACAAGCTGTTAAAGGAGCTCTGGTGGCCTAGTAGATTATGACTTAGTGGCTCCACCAGAGAAAGATGAAGCTTTTTCGTAATAAAATGTACAGCCTCAGAAGCCCTATATAAGGTCATTCTGAGTTAGCTTAGCTTCTATAGAAGTGGATGAGGTTAAGTAAGGTTCAAATCCCACCATCAGCACCAACATGAATCCACTTCAAAATTGGTGGAAATGATCCAGTCCTTTACCTATATATCTATCCTCATCATCAACCACTCCTAGAGCACTCTTTCTTTCTGCTCATAACCACATGATGCTGGGTCAGAGCTCACAGGTTAGAACACTGTCCTTTGGACTGCCAAATGAGCAGACAACAGCCATGAGTTTGGGGATTCTACATGAGACCTCAACCTTCTGAATTATTGGCTATAGACTCTGCCTTCATTGACTACTACCCCTTCAGGATGACAGCTACCAGCTCAGAATTCAACATGAGGTCCTTATTTTCCTACCAGCTGACTTTCACTGCCCTTTGAAGGCTCAATAACTGTCTGGAATGACTCACAGAATCTGAGAGTTTAACATAGTCACGCCCATAGATTTATTACAACCGAAATGTTTATGAATGAAGAGATGCGTAGGGCGAAGTCTAGAAATGTTCCCAATATGGATCTTCCATTTTCTAAGGGATGTGCTAACCTCCTGAGAGTAGATGTTCTTGCCAACTCAGAAACTCTCTGGGTTTTAGGTTTCTAAGCTTTTATCAGTCAGTTCAGCATAATAAGTTAAATTATGCACCCTGAAGCTAGTTCGTATCAGCCTCCTAGGTGGCCTTATCTGTCTGTCGTAGCACATGCAACTGTACAAATCCTCAAGTGCCGTCTATAAGCCCTAGACCAACTTACCACAATGGTTCACAGGGTCCTTTCTCAGAAGCCAAGGGCAAAGGTCAATGTATTGTGGTAAAAATGGGTACTATATCCTAAGTGGAGGGATAGCAAACTACTTGTGCTCATTTTATTAGTATTAAAAACATTGGTAACTAATTAAATCAGTTACTTATAATGGTGGGAACAGGAAAGACAGAAGTAGGTGGGAACAGGAAGGACAGCAGTAGGAATAACAGGAAGGCTTTTTTTTTTAAATCACATATATGTATTATGTATTCAAAAAATGTTGACAAGTATCACTATGATGCAATACCATATATTTTCAGTAATCTTGTGTGGTTAATTAAGTAGCCACATGGAAGAACAAATAAATCTTAACACTTACTTCAAATCACAACCAAGAATCAATTCCAGGTGTTTTGTGTGTCTAAATGTGAAAAGTAAAATACCTTTAGGAAGAAAATTCAGAGAGATATTTTCGTAATTTGGGGGTAGGTAAAATCGTAAGCATAACACAGAATTACCAATTATTTTTTTAATGCTACTCATTATAATTAAGACTGTCTTAATTTAAAAATATAGTTAAGACAGGAGCAAGACATCTGGTAGGAGATATTTGCAACATGCATATTAGAAGTAATACCTAGGATCGATTTTTTTAAACATACACATGACAAAATGACAGAGAAACATATTAAAAATATAATGGAGATAATTTTTCTGAATCATGTTGAAAGTGCCCTTGGTATATATGATAAAAATTGTACTTTGCCTCTATTGTCTTCTCCCCAAGACCCAGAGCACCAGTCTAATTATGAAGCCTAGGAAGTCAATTGTAGAGTCTGAAAGTTAGAGTAGGTTGCAAGAAATCTCAAACTCCATGCTATCTCCACACCATAAGGATGCTCGTGAATTCTGGTAAAGTTGTACAAAGGAATAGACTAGGTCCCAATAGAGTTCATCAAGGG
>NW_022107432.1:15479936-15481200 GCF_000313985.2 Echinops telfairi | reverse complement strand
AAAAAGAAAACACATGGTGACATAGTAAAAATACTGAAAGCTGGAATAAAGCTTTCCTGTGGAAAGAAATGGCCATCTCTATCACTCTAAAATAGTATTGATCATCCTACCCTCTTCATGAAAAAAAGTATCATGGACTGCCAAAGAACAAACCAATATCTCTTGGAAGAAGTACACTCAGAATGTTCCAGAAAGGCAAAGATGGAGAGATTTCCTCTCCTGTACTTTGGACATGTTTCAAAAGAGACCAGTCCCTGTAGATGGACATCATTCTGGGTAAAGTAGAGGTGCAGTGACAAAGAGGAAGGCCCTCAAAAACGTGGATTGACACAGTGGCTGCCACAATGGGCTCAAACATAAGAACACTTGTGAGGAAGGTGCGAGAGTGGAAATGTTTGGGTCGATTGTACATAGGGTTGGTATGAGTAAGAAACGATACCTTAACAACTTCATGCAAGATGATAATTTCCTGGAGAAGACAGCTTGTTTACCTTGAATTTGGTGACCTACACAAATAGAAATTAAAGAGTTCTTCTCTTAGGCCAATTATGATAACGATGTGCATTCTCTGATTTTCAATTTGGCACAAAGAAAATAAGTACTTATAAAATATTAAAGGGT
This sequence comes from Echinops telfairi, assembly GCF_000313985.2. Taxonomy (NCBI): domain Eukaryota; kingdom Metazoa; phylum Chordata; class Mammalia; order Afrosoricida; family Tenrecidae; genus Echinops; species Echinops telfairi. The sequence goes on along the minus strand of NW_022107432.1, from coordinate 15,480,579 downwards.
CAGATTCTTCAATATCTCACCTATAGGATTTCCTATGCCATTTTGAGAAGCAATTTCTCTACGCATTAATGAATTAGACCAGAAGTTCTCTGCCTTAGTTCTACCCTGTCACCCATGGGAAGAGTATGTTCATATCTATGACATGCTCCAATGATTTTAACAAAATTTCATTCTAACCATTTTTTTCTGTTAATATCTGAGACAGCCATAATTTATAGATCCAAACTGTAAAGCTATTAAGTTATAACTAACCTCAAATCTTTCTATGAGAGTTTATGAGTTTTAATCACTTTTAATATTACTCTACCCAAAATTCAAATTCCTGGGGAAATAAAATATTGGAAATATTTAATGACTGCATATACTGTTTTTTCTAAGATTCCTCTTGATAACACTATTATACTTATTTCTATTTTCTTTTCTGTACCTGGGACCTACTGGCTATTTTCCAGAAGAGGGAAAAAAGTAGAACTCAGTTATTAAGAAGGAGTTTGAAACAAGCAAAAACAAGAGATTTCTCTAAATTTTTGTCTAGTGAAAACAAAAATGAGAAGATTACTTGTTTCTTGGGGATCAATGGTGAAAATAATTTCCTCACAAAGGAAAGCCTGAGTAGATGCTTGATCCTTAAAAACAAAGAGCT
>NW_022107432.1:15477476-15478482 GCF_000313985.2 Echinops telfairi | reverse complement strand
TTGTAAACACACACATATATGTAGAGCTTCATGTTCTTGTTTGACGAACACTTTCCTCTTTTCCCACCCAGGATCTCTTTCTGTGCTGTTTCTTCTTTTCCTTGTGAAACACATTATCATAACACCTATTCATTCTCATTATCACTCTTAAGTGATATTATTCATCATTTTAAACAAATATCTTGATCCATTCATATGACCCTTTATTTTATTTTTTCTATATTTTCCACCCCTTCTTTTCTACCCTTTATTTTCTTTGTGTTATTCTCTTCTCTCTTTCTGTTATTTTTATTGTTTTATTTTAATTCTACTTCTGATTTTTCTAAACATAATATAAGTGTATATGTATATATCATTTCTTGTGTGATTGTCCACACATAGACATTTCTTTCCCTATTATCTGTTTATCAGCATTACAAAAATACTAAGAAGAATACTATAAATAATCAACAACAGTAGCAGAAAAACCTGAGAAACATTGTATATAACAACTTGAGCACCCAGTAACCAATACAATAAAACAATTCTTAAGACAACTCAGAGCAGACAAAAACATACCAATGAAGCCATAAAAAACAATAATAAATACAAAAAGCCGACAGCAAAAATATAGCACATATTTAAAATGATACTGAATGCCAATGGATTAAATGCACCAATCAAGAGTTAGAGAGTAACACACTGGATAACAACAGATTCCAACAATTTGCTGCCTGCAAAAACACACCTTAATCTCAAAGACAAAAATAGATTGAAAATAAAAGGATGGAGAAAAATTTACCAAGCTAATGTCAGCCATAAAAAAATCAGGAGTGGCAATATTAACATCTAATAAAAAGACTTCAAAGCAAATAACGTCATGAGGGACAAGAAAGAACAGTGCATAAGATTAAAGAAAAATTATAACAAGAAGACATAATTTTACTAAACATATATGCTCCAAATGAAAGAACCTCAAAATACATTAAGCAAGCTCTTACAGAGTTAAAGAGAGAAATAAACAGCT
>NW_022107432.1:15473458-15477182 GCF_000313985.2 Echinops telfairi | reverse complement strand
ACAAGACACATGGAACTATGCTAGTACCCTGAGCTGGATAAGCCACATGGACCTACCCTGATGCAACCAACCAGACCTCTGAAGGCAGTGAGGCCACGTAGAGACCCCTGCCAGCACGGAGATGGCCTACCCACTGGCCTGTGATTGTCCTGCATTCAGCATCATTGCATGTGTTTCCTTAGTCTGAAGAGGACTTTATAGATTGGTATTGGACATATAGGCTATTATTGGCTTTATGGGCTTGGACTGGACTGGGTTAAGATGCTTTCTTAATGTACAATTACCCTTTATATAAAATTCTCTCTTATACACATATGAGTGTGTCCGTGAATCTGTTTCTCTAGTCTACCAGGACTAACACAGCAATACAATCACCTATTTGACTACAACCTAGACATGTACAGCATACTCTACCCAACAACAGCACAGTATGCTTTATTATTATTATTATTAAATATTTTTATTGGGGGCTCTTTCATGTCTTATTATAAACCATGTATTCATCCATTGTGTGAAACACATTTTTACATATGCTGCCATCATCATTTTCAAAGCATTTTCTTTCTACCTGAGCCCTCGATATCAGCTCCTCATTCCCCCCTCCCTCCCCTACCCATCCTTCCTCATGAGTCCTTGATAAATTATAGGTAATTATTTTCATATCTTACAGTATACATTTTTTACACATGGCATTCTATAGACTAGACCACATATTTTGTCACAAAGCAAGACTTAATAAATTAAATATCACAGCCTATTTTCTCACAGCACAGTACAATAAAATTGGAGATCAACAATAGAGAGAACAAGTGCAAAAAATTAACCATGTGGAGACTGAACAACATAATACTTAAAAATGATGGCAATAAATCAAATAAGAAGTAGAATTAAAACAAACGAACAAAAAACTTTCTTGGAAAATAATGAGAACAAAACACGGGAAACCAAGACCTTTGGCACATAGTAAAAGCAATTATCAGATAGAAAATTATAGTAATCAATGCACATGATACAAGAGGAGGAACCCAAAATAAACACCTTAACACATTTCCATCCATCAGGATCCTCAAACAACAGGAGAAGAGAAATCATAAATTTCAGAGCAGAAACAAATTAATTGGAAAAGAGGAAAACAATAAAAAATCAACAAGATAGAATAATTGCTCTTTGGAAGGAATAACAAAATTGACAAATCCTTGGTAAACTTAACAAAGGGGGGGAAAAAGAGAAGAAGCAAATATCTAGACTTTGAAATGAAAAGAGTGACATCACAATAGATAAAATGAAAAGAAAGAATAATAACACTACTATTTAAAAAAAAACTGTACTTCAACAAGTTTGAGAACCTAGAAGAAATGGAAATTTCCTAGAGACACAACATCTACCCAAATTCAAGCAGACTAATGTAGAAAATCTCAACAGGAACATAATAAAATAGGAAATAGAACAGGTCATTTAAAAACTTCCACCAAGAAAAGCCCAGGACCAGATAACTCCACAAGGGAATTCTATCAAGTAGTCAGAAAAAGAGTCACCTACAATTCTCTACACACAATTCCAGAATATAGAAAAAGGCAGAAAACTCCCAAACTCATTTTAAAACCAAGCAAAGTGATCACAAAGACAGAAACCTATAGACTATTATCTGTCATGAAAACAGACATAAAAATCCCCAACAAAATCTTGGCCAATTGAATTCCACAACCTATTCTAAATAAATAAATAAAATACACCATGATCAAGTGAGACTCACACTGGGTACACAAACAATAGATCAACATTAGAAAAACCATCGATGTAATTGTGGACTAGAAAAACAAATTCACAGACACTCATGTGTATATTAAGAAAGAGTTTTATATATAAGAACAATTGAATATTGAGAAGATGTCCAGATCAAGTCCGTAAGTCCTATATTAGCCCATATGTCTGATGCCAATCTGTAAATTCCTCTTCAGACTCACAAAACATATGCAATGATGCCAAATGCAGGATGATCACAGGCCAGTGGGTGTAAAGTCTTGTGGATCCAGTGACGTTGTAAGCATCTCAGGGCTGGCAGAAGTCTCCCCATGGCTTTTCCAGCTCTGAGGCTCTGGCTGCCATCAGCCTATCTCCATGTGGCTTGTCAACCAGAATGTCTCACAGGGACTGAGCATGTGTCCCGCCTCCAGTAAGCTACTTATCTCCTTAGGTCCTCCAAATGAGGTCATCAAGTTACAACTTGATTGACAGGCTAGACTCCACCCCTTCACTCTTAATCCTCTCAAATTGACAACAGGTTATGTAACTACCACAGTGATCCGTGATATAAACAAGACAGAACATAAAAACATCATAATCATATCAACAGATGCAGAACAAGTATTCGACAATATCGAATATCCATTCCTGATAAAAAAACACTAAATAAAGTAGGGATAGTAGGGGAAATTCTCAACACAATAAAGTCCATATACAAAAAACCAACAACCAGTATCTCATTAACTGGGGAAAAGCTTAACCTAAGAAGAATTCATTCTTATCTTGCAGCTCTGCTCAATACTTACCCTTATGAAGGAACCAATGAAGATATGAGCTATGAAAAATTGTGGTGAAGAATCACATGGTGCCTGGCTATCAGAAAGAATAGCATCTTGAGTATTAAAGCATATCTTAAATCAAGAGGTCATTTTAAGTGAGGTGTCAGCTTAGTCCATACAGGAGAAGGACGCTAGGCTATGTGTTCCTTGGATTGTAAATAGTAAATACAAGACCAGAGGAGATAGTCATATCAGAGCTTAAATTCTGAGGATTTGGTGTGCATAAAGCTATGGAAGTCAGTGAAAGTTCCAAATCCATTGGCAAAGTTCCCACGTGAATGAAGCTTCTAGTGAGTCCTCTCTGACTATTGACCAGGGACATAAACAATCTTGCCCTCAAAGTGGATTAGTATAGATATCCTTGAGTTAAAAATTAATATATTACCATTTGTTTTAACCTTTTGACACATTTTTAATTTTTTCTGGTTTCTATTATTTTCTACTTTCTTTTGAATTGAGGTTTTTCTTTTTTCCTTTTTTTTTAAATATAATTTTCTTTATATGAAATTCAGGATAAGCAAATTCATAGAGAGAGTAACTAGATTAATAATTTCTTAGAGTTGTAGCAGGTAAATTGGGGGAAATGGAAATGGAGAGCTAACAATAATAATTGCAAGAAAGAAGAAAATATTCTAAAATTAATTATATTGATAATTACACAACTCTTTTCAATATATGTAAACCATTTAATTCTGTGCTATGTGTATTATAGGTCAATAAAAGTGCTTTTTAGAAAAAGAGGAATGTCAAGAAAATAACACAGGCATAGATCAGACCATGAGAAATCTGACACCTGGGAGAATCAAGAAGTTTGGTATGGCTGAGATAGAAGAAGAAAATTTTGTTGTGAGATAAGGCCAGCTAAGAATTCTGTAAAGAAAATTTAGAAGTCTTAGAAAGAGTCTAATATGACAGTAGTAGTATCAGACAAAACTCTCTTGGATCTGCTTCTTTTCCAAGGCATTAACTGCTTTCCATCTTCGTCAGGGAAGGACTAGAGTCCTTACCCAGAAAGTACTACACAATGAGAGCTTCTAGAACTTTATACAACTTCCCGACCTGAATATAAATAAAATGCATTGCGAAGCATAGAATCTGGCATCAGTAGTAGCCACTAAAATGTGAAGATGACAAAACTCACA
>NW_022107432.1:15444302-15472574 GCF_000313985.2 Echinops telfairi | reverse complement strand
TTCTGCTTTTATTGAAGGAATGGTTGTTGTAATTGTTGTGAGGTGCCGTTGAGTGGGTTCCGACCCATAGCTACGTTAAGCACAGCAGAACAAAGCAATGCTCCCTCCTGCACCATCCTCACAAGTGTTCCCATGTTTGTGCCCATTGCTGCAGCCACTGTGTCAATCGGTCTCATTGAGAAACGTCCTCTTTTTTGCTGCCCCTCTACTTTACCAGACATGATGCCTTTTCCAGGGGCTGGTCTCACCTGACAATATGTCTGAAGTATGTAAGATGAAGTCTTGCCAACCTTGCCTTTAAGGAACGCTCTGGCCACACTTCCAAGACAGATTGGTTTTTCCTTTAAGCGGTTCATGGTATTTTCCAACAGTCTTCTCCAGCAGCACAGTTCAAATACACCGATTCTTCTTTGGCCTTCCTTATTTAATGTCCAACTTTCACACGCGTGTGATGCATTTGCAAATGCCATGGCTTGGGTCAAGCGCAGCTTAGTCCTCAAAGTAACACCCTTCTTTTTCAATACTCTAAACAGGCCTTGTATGGCAGATTTGCCTAATGCAATAGCGAGATGTTTAAAGTGCAGGCCAACAAATACATTGACTTTTGTGTCACTGGTTCATATGCTATTTCCAAGAAATACTAGTAAAATTAAGAACAACAACAAAAACAAGGGCCAGTTATCATCAAGAAGAGTCTGATTCATGGTGGCCCATTGCGCATGCCTGAGTAGAAATGTATGTTCAGTGGCTGATTGTTCAGAAGTAGATTACCAAGCTCTTCTTCCAAAACATGTCTCAGGGTGGACTTAGACCACCAACCTTTCAATTAGAGTTTAAATATGCTAACCATTAATGTCATCCAAGGACTCCATCCTAAAAGCAGGAGAAGCATAACTCTAAGCAGAAAGTATAAGAAATAAAAATAGGGAAACAGAAAAAGAAACAGACATGAAGTTGAAGGTTTATTGAGTTTATTTCCATGGAAGGTTTAAACATGGATGGATTCATTTTTATTGTTGTTATTATGGTTGGTTGCTTATTTCCTCAGCACTCTTAGATGCTATATATATGAGTGGCAAGACAGCATATCACACAAATGATATTCAAAAATGTTATCTGTGAAGATGATAAATTAATTGTTTGAAAAGCAAGCCCAAGATTTAGTGATATGGTATTCACAAATTGGAAATTTTGTGCTAAAGCATCTTCTGTATATTCCTCAGAGTTTGGTTGTGTAAGGCAGGATACTACTCCTCACCCAAGTAATGTTGTTTAAGGGGCTTTGAGATTTTTCCAAGAGTGAAATCTCCATAACAGAGAAAATTGTCAGATGAAATGAAATTCATTTTGTTTTACGCTTTACGGCGAACTCTTTGAAATGGAAGCATCTTTGGTAAAGATTTGACACCCATATTACCAAATTCATTGAAAGAGAATTTGATACTGATCCTTATAAATTACAATTGAATTTTCTCTAGATTTCTAAAGTTCCCATGTTTCCTTAAAGGAAAAAAAATGTTCTTGGTAACCCACCTTTGGCGTTAATAAAGTTTAATGGAGTAAATGACATATTGTCGCACCAATGCAAGAAATAAAAACATTTTCTATCTACGACTTACTAGTCATGGTAGAAAATAAATACTATTACTACCTATGCTGAGTCATGTAGGATGGGGGAAGTAGATGGCCATTCATCTGAGGACCCAGAACATCCATTGCCATAAAGTCAACTGACTGTCTAATAAGACAAAAGCAGCAAGCACTCGTGAAAAGTTAAAAATCAAGCCCAAGTAGTAGGAGGTGAAGTTCAAACACGCAGACTAGGAAACGTGGTCTCAAAGAACTTAACATCTTCATTCTAACTCACTGAAAATGTAAAATAAAACCATGCCTACAAAGCATCGACCCACTTTCTGTTAATGATTTGATAACTTAATTTCTCATTGATTGTGGGCTTCTTATAGTGTTTTGCACTTTACCTATATGACTGCTGAAATCATGTATGCCACCTCTGTGTCGGGCACAGATCAGTGTATGAAAATAGCTGTGTAAACACATATGTACCCTTCATCTTGCCTGCTAGTTATACAATTTATGGCCCTTGTAAGCTAAGGAACCAAATGGCATCTTGGTATCCTTTATAATAACAAACCAAACATGGTTACAATAAACATTTTTCCTGGATTAATTTGTCCATCTCATGATCTATAGCTTACTGTTATGTGTTCCACGTTGGAATCCTTTGTTCTACAACATTTCTTTTCTTGCAGTATTGATCCTTATTGATCTTAACCCAGTAAAATAGTGAATAATTAAATATTTTCACAAAGAAACAAGTATTTCTCTTCTTTCAATAAGACCTTCACCTGATGTTTACATCGTTCCAACATTACTGAGAAATCTTTCTGGTGCAAACTTGACCTCTGTTGTTCTACTTTGAAAATGCACTTGATTTCTAACAAGAGCTTTTAGAAATGTAACAGTGCTGATTTGCTAGATAATGAAATCCAAATTGTTCTAGAAAAAGGTGCAATTATACAGCATGTAATACACAAATAAATTGACTTAATGTTACATTATAATGAAAACTGTGCAAAATCCTCTACACAAGCACAATAAAATAATAAAAAGTAATAGAACAGGTAATAGATGTAAAATAAATGCTAAAAAAGTAGTTCAAATCATTTTCATACCAGTCAAAAGATACTGAGGAGGGCGCATCCAATCACAATAAAACACCAGAATGAAACACTTCTAAATAGTAATATAAATTTTTGTGGACACTTCATGTCCCATGATGTGGAATTGACATATAGTTTGATTTTCTTTTTCCTAATGTAAGCCACAGTTTTACAGTCCTAGTGAAAACATTTTATTGCTGGGGATGTATTAGACATGGTTCATTTCCCTTCTCAGTATGGCTTTAATTTTCCACATCCATGGCTTGACACAAACCCAAACACCAGAAGATGGTTGTCTGCTATAAACTGTTTGGTTTTCTTTGATTGCTTTACAATTTAATCTATAGTTCATTCCATTAACCCTTTCCATTTTAATGCTGCCAAGTCTCCCAGCTCCTTAGTCTAAAGATAAACTTCCTCAAACATTTATGTTTATTCTGGTTTCCCATGCCAGAAAATTGTGTGCTGGGGGGTGGGGGGGTGGGGGGACTGGGGAGTGGCAGAGAGAAATGGGGAGAAATAAACAAATTGAAAGAAAATGTTTCTTTCCTAGTTAACTTTTTCCAGGCCCTGGGTAATTGCACAGTAATTGACATTTTTACAATGAAGGGGTTTTCCCGTCTGCTTCATAATACGTTCATCATTATTCATTCATCGGGTTCCGTTATATTCCGAGGGATGTGCTGGACCAAGAAAGAGCCTCTGCAGTTGGAACTTGCTCCTCAAATCCTTGCCCTTGCGGAAGGTGGGCGGTGGGCGCCAGGGAGCGGGGATCCTTTCCCGGGTCTGTCCCAGTGTTGTCACATCCTATATGCTGCTCCTTCTGGCAGTGAGAGTGTATCTGGGAGGGTCACCCGATCAGCCTGTGCCTCGGGGCGCCTCGCCCCCAGTACAAAAGACCGGACTCAACTCACGTTAGACTTCTAGGTGGCCTATCGGTGGTGACGGACTGCCAGCTCGGGCTGTGGGCGAGCACTGATGACTGCCTTGAAATGCTAAGTGCTTAATTAAGGACCTTTCATATCAGCTATTGAGGCCTCCGTCTCCCATAGCCCTGGGCATTGTACTTTAGCAAGGGCTCCCCGGAGCCAGAGCCAACTTCATCGCAGTGACAAGGAAAGAAACAAGTGGTTTCAATTCCCTCACAGTCTTCCCCAAATCTAAATGCAATCCGACAGCTGACTAGTCAGAGTTGGCCGACTCCTAAAAATATACTTTTTCGTGTTCATGGAAATACAGTGGGCTTTGTCTGATTCGCCAGAATGGTCGGTGGCGTTCTTCTCTGAGAACAATCTCATAGTCCGCAGCCACCTAGCAACCACCTGGCCAGGCCACAGCTGCTGCCTGGCTCACCAAACAGCTACCACCCTTGAAGGTCAGATTTTAAAGAGATGAATCGATATTTGTCCCATGCTCCCTTTCTTTCTCCCAGTTTCGATTGTACTATTATTTTTAAAATTCAACTTCAGTCAAGGCAGGATGGTTAGCAGTTCTACTTATAAATGATAACTATTTGGCTCGGTAAGTTTGGAAACTTAAGTTGACTACTTGCAAAGACTTTTATGATTTCCCCATGACCAAATTTTTTTTAAATCATTTTATTAGGGGCTCATACAACTCATCACAATCCATACATACATCAATTGTGTAAAGTGCATTTGTACATTCATTGCCCTCGTCATTCTCAAAACATTTCCTCTCCACTTAAGCTTTCAGCATTAGGTCCTCATTTTTCCCCTCCCTCCCCGCTCCTCCCTCCCTCATGAGTACTTGATAATTTATAAATTATTATTTTGTCATATCTTGCCCTGTCCGACGTCTCCCTTCACCCACTTTTCTGTTGTCCGTCCCCCAGGGAGGAGGTCACATATAGTTCCTTGTAATCGGTTCCCTCTTTCTAACCCACTCTCCCTCTACCCTCCCAGTATCACCACTCACACCACTGGTCCTGAAGGGATCATCTTCCCTGGATTCCCTGGATTTCCAGTTCCTATCTGTACCAGTGTACATCCTCTGGTCTAGCCAGACTTGCAAGGTGGAATTCAGATCATGATAGTGGGAGCAGGGAGGAAACATTTAGGAACTAGAGGAAAGTTGTATTTTTCGTCATTGTTCCATCACCCCCTGACTGGCTCGTCTCCTCCCCAAGACCCCTCTGCAAGGGGATCTCCAGTGGCCTACTAATGGGCTTTGGGTCTCCACTCCGCACTCCCCTCATCATTCACTATGGAAGATTTTTTGTTCTGATGATGCCTTATACCTGATCCCTTTGACACCTCATGATCGCACAGGCTGGTATGCTTCTTCCATGTGGGCTTTGTTGCTTCTGAGCTTGATGGCTGCTTGATTACCTTCAAGCCTTTAAGACCCCAGACGCTATACTTTTTGATAGCCGGGCACCATCAGGTTTCTTCGCCACATTTGCTTATGCACCCATTTGTCTTCAGTGATCCGTTCGACACCTCGTGATCACACAGGCTGATATGTTGTTCCATGTGGGCTTTGTTGCTTCTGAGCTAGCAAATGTGGTGAAGAAAGCTGATGGTGCCCGGCTATCAAAAGATATAGTGTCTGGAGTCTTAAAAGCTTGAAGGTAAACAAGCGGCCATCTAGCTCAGAAGCAACGAAGACCAAATATTTTTAAAGCTACTAAATGATGTAAAGTAAGTAAGAAAGAAAGAGACCTGAAGTTGCTGGAAACAATTAATCATCAAAGAGTGAAATGCATGTTCTTTTTAAGCACAGTTCAGGAGGAAGAGATGGCCCACACCTCACTGAAGAAGTAGTAATTTATCTCATTCACCGGAAAAAATATAGACAATATTGACCAGAAGACATAATGCAACCAATACAATTTTAACACAAAGCAGTAGGCCCATCAGGTAATGATTCTGACTCGGACATGTGATGAAAAGATAGCAGTACAGTGAGCCCATAAACCAAGCTGTGTGGCATCACAGGGCAGTGGTCGTCCCTCGCCACTAACATACATGAACCTCAATGATACTTAAAAGATGTCTTCCTCTACTGACTGTATAGAGCCCCATGGAAAGTTATTTCTTGGTGTTGGGAGTATATGTGCACGTTCATATCATTTTTAAGTTATATGCATATAAGTAGATGCATATTAATACTGAGAACTGAATCTTAGACTTGTACTATATATTTTTCAAGGCCAGTGAAGACAGTCTGAACATGACTCATGAGATTCAGTCTCTGGAGCCAGTTGACATTTCAACTTCAGGGGAAATGTAGGCCTTTCTATGAGTTCTAAAAGGAGTCCTGGTGGTAGAGTGGGTTATACTTTGGGAAGCTGATCAAAAGGTCACCAGTTCAAAGCACCAGCCCCTTCGAAGGAGAAACATATGATCTGAGATTGTCTTCTCTTACAGTCTCAAAACACCAAGGAGCACTTTGTTTCCTGCCCACTAAGAGTCACAGTGAAGGTCATGACAGGGCATATGCGTTCCAAATGATAGGTGAATAGGAAACAATACTGGGATCTCTCCCACCCCAGCCCCCACCCGAGGGGAAGTAGGTGTTGACATTGATTATTTACTTTCCAAAAGATTGGTTTTACTGCATAGGATGGCAAATTTCAGCTCTGCGTAAGCCCTTTCAGCTTGAATAGTTCCACCCATGATAGAATCTACTTTTATCTCAAGTTGTATCTCAGCACGTAAACCCCAACTTCCATTTCTCTATGTACATTGAGGATACTAACCACCACATTGTAAATTATAGAAATGACATACTCAAGTCAGAGCAATTAATACCTTGCTAAGCCTTTACTCTTCATACATCTTTCCAAATTAGAATTCTGGGAATTAAATTGCTAGAATATTTGCCACCTCCCACCCCAATCTTAGCCCATAGAAGTATCTATAGCTTAGCATTCTAAAAGGAAATAATTTGGAGCATCTAAACATATTTCTACTGTGAACTTCTATGTTGATATGGGATCTGTTCTTTAGGTAGGTCATCCTACAGGTAATATTGCTCTGCTAGTAACCATGAGAAGTCCTGAATTCCTCATGGAAGACATGACTCTATCCACCTTGTAAGGCTATCAAGCAGCATGGGCTATAGAGAACATTAGGAAAATAAAACATGTAAATCCCTAAGATACACAAGGAACCAGTACAAATTTCCCCTTCCTTTATTACTTCTAATAAGTAAAAAATTTAAATAATCAAAGTTTTCCTAAAGTTGAGTCCATGTAGCACAGAGAAAAATAGCTATCTCCAGAAATTCAAGCAATGCAGGTAGTATTCCAAAATATATGGATCATAGAGTGGCTATATTAGATTTTTTTTTAGACCCAGATGTGTTGTCTATATACCTATTAGAATCGGTAGATTTATCTGTTCAACTTTATGCATTTTTTTTTCATTAAATTTAAGGATATGTATATATGGGGTTGGAGCCCTGGTGGCATAGTGGTTATGTCTTGGGTTGTGGTCCACAAAGTCAACAGTTCAAAACCACCAGCTGCTCCTCAGGAGAAAGACGGGCCTTGTACAGTCTCAGAATCTCACTGGGGCACTTCCACCCTGTCCTATAGGGTCGCTATGAGTCAGCATCTGTCCGGGGCCATTCGGCTCAATCTTCACTATATTTTGTCAGAGCTTGCAGTACTTTTCCATTCCCACCTACATGACATAGTTTTGTGATTATGTTATCTCCCCTCTGCATAGCCTGTCCTTGGGACAGACTGAGTTTAGCCTTTAAGTCTGCCTATATACAGATAAGGAAATTTACACTCCTCTCTGCGGTCAGTGTACCCAGATAGTACCTGGCCTGTAAAATCTAAGCAAACATAGTGTGACTTTTTTTTAGATAAAGCACCTATATCCTGCTTCCCCTTGATTGGGTAGGAGATTGTCTTCACCCTATTTACATATCTAGTGCCTGGACCTGATTTGCATAAAATGACGTCACTTTGCGTACCTGGTTGAAGACTATAAACCGTTACTGAGGGTGCGCTCCCCCGACTCCTTGATTGGTCTATTACCAAAGTGGCCTAATTTACATGTGCGATGGGTGTTTCCCTTCCCCTGGCCTATATAGGCTGCAACCTTTCACTCAATAAAGAGAGACTTGATCAGAATACTGTCTTGTCTCCGTTTCTCGTGTCTCTTGTTCCCCTCAATTCCCACTCCCTCCTCCAGGGTCTGCGTTGACGTTCCTGCGGGTCGGGACAAGCATCGACTCAATGGCAGTAAATTCGTTTGTTTTTTATAGGGGCTGAATGCTAACTGGTGTCATTTTCACGCAAAGAAAAGAAATAATGTCTTAATATCCCAATAACATAGTAGTCTGGTTGATAGATAAGCATGTGGATGTCACCTTAGTTACTGGTTTGAAATATTCTAAGTGCCAGGCAAAGTCTACCCCATCCCCCTAGGGAAGGGAGTGGTGATAGTATTGATGCTACAGAGGTTAGATATAAGCTAGGTTTCATTTAGATATTTGAGCTAACTGGATTGGAGAGGTTACAGCAAGGAACCAACTTAATGTTTGAAGAGCAGACTTTACCCTTTCAAATTGGTTTCAAGAATCCAGAACTCTCTTTTAGGACTGATGCCTGACATCTGCAAGCTTGCACCATCAATCTCAGAGACATTGGGTGGCTCTCTTCACTTGTCTGAAAAATGAAGCTCGTATCTACAATCGGTCATTAGAATTCAGTAAGAACTAAAGATTAATGATACAAATGTTGGATGAGGCATTAAATTCTTATCTGAAAGCCAAATGAATAATAATAAATAAATTGTATATAAAGTGCTGAATTATTAAATCAAGAATAACCCAAAATTGGTCAAATTAAAAAATAATCTCAAAACAACATAATCTCACAAAATCCAAATCACATTTTCTTTCAAATTCAATTCATTTGCATCTCAATTTACAGAAAGCCACCGCCTGCTTTTTAATAAGAAAATACACAAATAACAAATGTAGCTGTATATACATACATGAGGGGGTTTCAAGAAGTTCATGGGAAAATTCCATTATCTTTTAATTCTATTTTTCCACGTAGAACATTTTCCCTTAATTTACATTACTTACATAGAATTTAATGCCACATAGAACATTTTCCCTCAACTTACATTACTTACATAGAATTTAATCTAATCCTCCTAAAATAATCTGTACCGATTTGGAAGAGAAGGCAGGCTACTTTGAATGGTGAATCACCGGAATTTGGTGAGCTTTTGTAATTCCTTGAAAAGAAATCCCCAAATGCCAAATACTTCAAATTCTACTCTTATCACTTGGCTGATAATATTTTAGATATTGTTGTTTTGTGTGTGCAGAAATGTTGAGGCCACGAAAGGAAACAAGGTAGAAAAGAGATAGATGGGTACTATTGAAGAAGACAAAAATGATGGTTAATAAACAGAATTCTGGCTCCGATTTAATTCCAGTGGAAAGAGAGAGAGATCACTGAAAAGACTATTGATAATTCAAAGACCCAGCGTCTGCCCTCACTCAGCAGTGTGATGCTGACAATTATTCACTACAAAACTGTGGTCGCAGCATAAGGTAAATAAGCTATCACCATGGCGCTGCGTGGTGGGATGGCGTTCCAGCGGAATGCATTTTCCTGCAGCGGGCTCTACCTGATGACAGCTACAATCAAGAGTGGCTGCAGGCAGCTGCTTTGCTCCAGGCCACATTCAATTATGTCGGACCGCATTAGTCCCTGGTGCAGCTGTCACCTTCTAGCCTGTGAAGTGATAGCATGAAGAGGCTCCTGAAGTCTCTCCAGTCCCATGCTTCGGGTTTCAGGGGAAGGGGAGGAAGGGAGATAATGTAGAAGGAAAAAAGACCGTTACTACTCTGACTGCTTGCAGCATTCATTTTGCTCTCAGAGTAGGGGGAGGAGGAAATAAAAAAAAAAAAAACAGCTTAGGTGAGCTGGATTCAAGAAGTTGTCTGGCGTTGGGTAATTGCGGAGACATTTATTTATTTATTTTCCTCCGACAAGTCTCTCTTACACAGGAGGCAGTGCCAAGTGAGTGTCCTATTTTCAGAGTTTGAGAGTCACTTCCTTCTCAGGAGATGGCCTTGCATTTAGAATATGTTTTCGAAGAGATCATCTCCCCCAGGATTCTCCAGCAGTCAAGATACTTTACAAAGTCTGATCTGCAAGTGTGAAATATTTGACTTCTCCCCGAAGCTCCCCAGAACTTCTAGGTGAGGTGGATTTTGAGATTTCTTTCCTAAGGAACCACTTGACTTTGGGAGCCAAGTACAAATAAGTGCAGGTTATTCGGGGAAGCTCTTTGGGGATGTGATGTTTAGTTTATTTGTTTGTTTCAAACGATTGTGAACTAGGTAGGAGTTTACATACCAGATCATCAGTCTTTTGCACTGACCACCTTAAACCAATGAACAAACCTCCCATTGGCTTGTCCTCTCCCACTTGTTGCCCCATCTCCCTCTTACAGTACATCATCGTGCCCTTCACTCACGTTGACATTTGTCAGTCCTCTCTAGCGCATTGCTTCCCATGCCCTCCCTTGCCTTTCAACCGCCATCTTTATTTCAGTTGACAATGTTGGGCATTTTGTGGTTTGATCATTCTAGCAAACCCAGTCATCATCATAATGGCTAAGTGCTGGCCCGCTAAATGAAAAGTTGTCCGT
Source organism: Echinops telfairi (assembly GCF_000313985.2). Lineage (NCBI taxonomy): Eukaryota > Metazoa > Chordata > Mammalia > Afrosoricida > Tenrecidae > Echinops > Echinops telfairi. The sequence goes on along the minus strand of NW_022107432.1, from coordinate 15,462,238 downwards.
TCAGACCTCCCACCTTGCTGTGAGAGAAGAGACTGGACAATTTGCTTCCTTGAAGATTGCAGCCTTGGAACTGTTGTGGGGCAGTTCTCGGACTTGCTAGGAGTGCAAATCAACTCTGGGGCACAAAACAACTGCCCAGATGTGGGCATTCGGTGGCATTGTCAGGATTTCAAATAATGATGGAGTGATCATTTGTGAACGTCTCAGCATTGCCACAGGCTTATTCTTTAAACTAGAGGTCACTGTGCTACTCAGACTGAACGGGACAGACTAGCTGCTGTATCTCTTAGGAGTTGCAGCCATCTGGCTTGTTAAACAACATATCACCGTGGCATCAATTCCTACTCAGAGTGACTTTATAGAAAAGAACAGAATTGCCCATCGGGTTTCCACAGTTGTAATCTGTATGGAAGTAAACTGCCACATCATTCCTCTGTGGATCCACAGTGGCCTGGTGGATTCAAACCACAGACCTTTTGGTTAGAACCCCAACAGCTAATTACTATGCCACCAGGGCTCCTCTTACTTCTCAGTGACTCAAATAATAATAATAATAATAAACTATACTACTACCATCTGTCATGAAAAGGTTCACATTAAAAGGTTTTAGGCAGAGTGGGGTAAAACGTAGAACATAACTCAAAATCATAAGAGTTCAGGATTACTGGTCAGAAGGAGCTAGGTGGACAGGTGGGACCCCTGAGACCACGGCCCTTGGTCACCTGCAGGTCTGAAACTGAGCTCACACCGAATTTTCCATTAAACTCCCGACAGGTCAATAAGGGGGCATGAACACTAGGGAAATACACAAGTCTTACAATAATGAACCATTTAAGATCAAAAGGGCGGCCTTTGTCCCAAGGACCGGGTTCTGAAGGGTCCAGAAAGGAGGAGGAACAAAAACAGGATACACCTGGGGGAAGCTGGATACGTGATATTACATCACATGGAGGAAATTTCAATGAACTAAATAAAACAAAATACATATGAATTGTTGACTGTAAAATTAATGATCTGCTTTATACACCTACACCAAATTCACAACAAAAGCATTTTTATAAATAAACTGGAAATACCCAAATCCCCTGGGCTTGGATGCCATTATTTCTCTGTCATGCTCTGAAGTTGTGTGCAAGTCTCTTACCTCTCCCGTGACTGAATCTCTAGCTTGATGAGTCTTCCTTCTGTTTCTCACCCATCAGCATTAAAGGCATCAATAAAATGTCATCATTCCTAATTAAAAGAACTTCCTTCTTCTCAAAGTTTATGAGGGATTTTATTCAATCCCTCAAAATGATTTGGTGACTTTCAAAAGCCAACTCTACTATGCAATATGAGAAAGCAGGTTTTTCTTCGTAACAACATATTAGAGGGATTCAAAGTGCTCCTGGAAAAATAGAACTAAAACATAATGGATAGTATCAGTAGTATTACCATATGCCCCCTGAGTATGATTTAGAATGTTCTCTAGCAAAGTAACAATAATATCTCTAAAATGAACCAAGGCTATATATATATAAACCATCCATATACGAAGGGATTTGGGCTTGAATTTAATCATAGCCATAAGAGCCCTAATCTAAGAACATTATGATATGGCCCTGTGCCTAATGCTTGCCTGCATAAAAAGATCACTGAAGATACAGGTGATACAGCAAAGTATACTGAAGAAAACAAAGGGTGCCCAGTGATCTGAAAGAATAATGTCTGGGGTCTTAAAACACGCAGCATCTAGCGAGGCATCAGCTAAGTCCACATGGTAAAAGCACATCCGCCTGTGCAATTCAAGGACTGTAAACGATAAAACTCAAACCCAGAGGAGAGAACGTATTGGAGTTTAAGTTACAAGCATCCGGTTTTGCAGAAGGCTATAAATGACAGTGAAGGCCCAAAATTCATTTGCAGGGTGCACACATAGATTAAGTCACTGGCGAATCCCCTGGACTATGAACCAAGAATGGAAATGGCCTTGTTATAAGAGAGAATGCATTGTAAGGCGGATTACTGTAGATGTAGTTAGGTTAAAATGTGACACGATTTGATCTCCCTTTTGACCGAATGTATTTTTACTCCAGTTTTTTAGTATTTTCTGCTTTCTTTTCAGTTGAGGTTTTTATCTCCTTTATCCTATCATTGTTGTTGGCTATTTTTATTTTATTTTTAGATCCTATATTTTTTTCTGCATATGAAATCCAGGATAGGTAAATCTATAGAGACAGTAAATAGATTGGTAGTTTCCTTGAGGCATGGCAGGAGCCGTAGTGGTGTAGTAGTTACATGCTGGGCTGCTAACTGCAAGGTCAGCAGTTCAAAGGCAGTCTTTGTACAGGTGACAAGTGGGGCTTCCCACTTCTGCAAAGAATTCCAAACTCAGAAACTCATGTGAGGCATTCTACCCTATCTTTTAGGGTCACTATGAGTGGACGTTGACTCAATGGCAGTGAGTTTGTTCTTTGAGGGACATGGCAAGGGAGATTGGTAAAAATGGGGAGGTAGCAACAATGAGTACAAGGAAAAACTTTCCTCATATTGAGTGCAGTGATGATTATACAACACTTCTTACTATTATTGAACCATTGAAATATATGCTATGTTAATTCAATGTCAACAAAACTGTTAAAAGAAACATAATAATGGATTTTTTCCAAAAACTTTTTGAAGTTTCATACATATATCCCAGAGTTTGATAAATGTCATATTCCTCTGTGTTCCTTTCTGCACCTCTCACATCTTGATCTGTGGTCCTGGGATTTTGTTGGCTCCGTAGTTATATGCTGTGCTACACTGTCTACCGAAAATTCCAAGAAAGCACAGAGGCCAGTCCATTTGTGAAAAGAAAAATGAATGATACCTGGGGCTCTAAGGACATACACTTATGCTGACTTATTCTTTTTCCTCCCAATCTAATTCACTTCTCAGTGTAGACATGGCTCTGCCTGGTTTTCGAGGTGACCTTTCATAGCCTGGTTTACCTTGTTTCTGAGGACTCAGGTCAAGAATGCTGCTTCAGAATGTATCCTGCTGAGGACATCAATACTGAAAGGTTGTACGTAGAACAGATTGCACATTTGCACATAGGAGTCAATGCACCACAGGCCCAGAACTATTATCCCTCCTCTCGTCATCACAGTCTGATTGGCAATCCCAGAGGGAATCCCATACTGGAAATAGAATGCCCTTTTTAAAACAATATTGTGACATAATTTCCCAGCTGCTCGAAAAAGGCATGGTGTGCCCCTGTAACTCAGAAAAGTAAAACTGATGCCATTGTCAATAGAATGAGATTTCACAGTGACTGCAGAGTAACAAGTACCCAACAATATGCTGTTTTCCTAACAGAAAAATAACCCATGGCTGTGATGAAGCCATACTGACTCTGAGAGCTGTAGCTCTTCCAAAGTCGAGCAGTTATTAGGAAGAGATGTTCTCACTCTTGAGATAAAGCTTTTCACTTAAATATATTGTTTATTTTGTAATTCCAGATTATTTTGTAAACCCTGTAATAATAAGCAGTGTAGCCTCAGACAGAGATCTCTCACCTTCCAGCTGGTTCAGCCCCCATCCCACTTTTGGGAACATGTATTTATAAAGACAGAGGCCTCACTGGTTAAAGAACATCCTGCAGGTGGTTGGAAGAGAAGAGGCACGTGGAAACCGGCATAGGCAGCCAAAGAAAAGGCCACAAAGAAAGTGGGCAGGAGGGCCAGCTTATCGGGGTAGGAAAAGCCATGATCAGAAAAGATAAAATGGAAAGGATTACTGGTGCTATTGGGAAGATATGGATCAAGATAAGTCAAGCACGACCTCTCACTGACTCACAGTGCTACGGGGCACAGCACTAGAGACACAGGATGTGTATTGTGCCCCGTCTGACCCCTCCACCCCACCAAACACATGAAGGTCATGCAACAGAGCAGCATGGGGAGCAAAGCAATGAAGTCCTGAAGGAATCCCAAAAATAGACTTCAAAATCATTGGGCAGGGCATGGCACCTCACTAGATCGGATTGGAAAACATTCAGAAGTGTTAGCAGACAGACATGGAACTATTTATAGGCTTTCTTTCTTTCCTTTTTCTCATGCCTATCCATTTAAGACAGGCAGGATAACCAATCCAGAGGAGAAAATAATGGGCCAATGGCTCCAAGGGACATGGGAGAGGAGGAGATGGGAGAAGGGAGGGGTGAGCCAACAAACCCAGGGTCAAGGGAAAAATAAGAAATCTAAAATCTATGTCAAGGAGGGCATAGAATGTCTAGAAGGTGGGGGTGGAGGAGTGGGGGCTTTAATCAAGTGCAATGTGGCCAAAAGGAAGTACTGAGAGTTGAATGAAAATCAAACATGATAGTGGGACAGAAGGAAAGTAAAAAGAAATAGAGGAAAGAACTAGGAGGCAAAAGGCCTTTATAGAGGTACAAATATAGGTATGCACATATATAAATATATTAATAGGAATAGAGGTCTATGTACATATATTTAAGTGTTAAGTATTAAGGGAGCAGATGGGCATTGAGTCTATTCAAGTACTCCCTCAATGCAAGAACACTTTGTTCTAATAGCTGGCATTCTGTGATGCTCACCTTCCCAACACATTGCTAAAGTCAAAATGGATGCATAAGCAAATGTGGTAAAGAAAGCTTATTGTGCCTGGCTATTTAAAGATAGATATAGCATCTGGGGTCTTAAAGGCTTGAAGTTAAATAAGCAGCCATCTAGCAGAGAAGAAACAAAACCTACATGGAAGAAGCACACTAGCCTGTGTGCTCATGAGGTGTCGACAGGATCAGGCATCAGGAGACCCAAAACAAACAAATATATTGATGCAAATGATGGGCGTTGGAGAGGAGACCCAAAGCCCATCTATAGACAATTAGATATCCCCTCACAGAAGTGTCACAAGGAAGGAATGAGTCAGCCAGGATTCAGCCTAGCACCAGCAGAACACACAACATTCCTCTAGTTCTTCAATGGTTCCTCCCCACAGCTATCATGACCCCAGTTCTACCTTATAAATCCAGCTAGAGCAGAGCATGTACACTGTTACAGATAAGTGCTCTCAACATACAGAATCCAGGACAGATAAACCCCTCAGGAACAATAATGGGAGTAGTGATACCATGAGGGTAGGGGGAAGGTAAGGGAGAAGGGGAAGAAATGGGGACCTGACTACAATGATTGACGTATAATACACACACACACACACACACACACACACACACCGCCCCTAAGGGGGATGAATAACAGAAACATGGGCAAAGGGAGACAGCAGATGGTATAAGATATGAAAATAATAATAATTTATAATTTATCAGAGGTCCACAAGGGTGAAAGCGTGGTGGAGGGAGGGAAAAAAAGAAGAGCTAATACCAAGGGCTCAAGCAGAACAAAAATGTTTTGAAAATGATGATGACAACATATGTACAAATGTGTTCGATACAATTGATATATGGATTGTTATAAGAGCTATAAGATCCCCCAATAAAGTGATTTATTAATTTAAAAAGTAAAAAGTAAAACAACTTCATGCAAAGAGTAAAACGCTGTCTACTGTAATAAAAAAAAAAAGATAAGTCAGGTGGTTAAGAGCAACCACAGGATCCCCTATCACGTTCATAGTAAACCCTCTGTTCTCCAGCTGACTTTATTTATTTTTTATACCCAGAAGAGCTATCATTGACCATAAATGTAGCAAAAAGCATTTTGAAGTATTTTTTTAAAAAATGGATCATGTTTTACCAAATTTGTTGTAGTTTGATAGTTGTATCCTCAATAGTAACCCTTAGATAGATAGATTCATATCTTTATATGTGTGTGTGCATATTTACTCACTCCATCTTGAATACAAAAATATTATTTTCAAGATAAAGATCTTTAAGCAAATTAAATATTTGTGTTAATATTAAGTTTTTGAGAGTTTTCAAAGCAATTATTAGCATTTAAAAGTTATTTATGTATAAATTTAAGAATATATCAAATAACAACGAGGCAAATTCTTGAACAGAAATAGTGTGAAGAATTCTCATAATAAGTGAAAATGTGTTTTTAAATTAGAAATGTTGATTTGAAAAGTGGTATTCTCTGAGTGCAAATTCATCTGATCCACATAGATATATGGTATTCATTGAGTGTCCAAAAGTGAACTTTAGGACCGTGAAAATCTTATTCTTTGAATTTCTTCAAAGAATTACTTGATAAGGCAATTAGAACCTTCACAAAATCTAATGATAAAAATATTGGACTGAGGGAAGTTTGCTCTCTGTCATCTGCTGAGCTTAATATTTCACTATACCGCTGCGATCTATTGAAAGTCAGCCCTCGACACAAGGGTTTGTAAAAAATAAAAATGAAAAAGAATTTAAAAAAAAATTTTCACTATAGATACATATCAAACTTCAGTCCATACCTACATCATATGTCTGAAGAAACTCAAAGAACAAGATTATCTGCTCTATTGTACAAAGGGTCATGAGAAGTCAGAATCAACTCGATGACATCTAACAACAGCAATGTTCACTGGTATTTTAAGCATGAGGAGGGTCACCTATGATGACTCAGCAACAGAGCTTCCAAACAAAGATAGATTGTATGGGAATGGGAGACAGTCAACTTCTGAGGAATTCGCCTCTGAAACCCTCTGAAGATCATTGGACAATTGCCCCACAGAGTGCCGGATGATGAGCCCTCAGGAAAGCATTCAAAACACCACACAAATACACAGAAACAGCCCCGCTCTGTCTCTCTAGTAGGAGGTCTTAACGAGTAAGTAAGAACTAGTTTCTTATGGTGTGCTTCTTTGTCTTTTCTTTGGTCATTGAAGAGGTGTCACTAGAGCTATCACATCAAAAGACTTAGAACACGTGGCTGAAAACAACTGTTCTATGTCTCAGTGACCAGTCTGCAATTTCCTTTTCTGTGTGTGTTTTTCTTTTTAAATTCCAAATCAGAATGAAATCTATTTTAGAAATAGAATCCACACTCTTATCTCAGACTGGAAGCTAAATGCCGTCAGGAACTCAGGATTACTTAGAAATGTTAAAGGTCATATAGAGTCATTGCATTGTGCAAATAGACTCAGAGGCACCTCAGAAGAAAGGCGTGGCAATCGACTTCCAAAGATCAAAGTCATTCACAAATGAGATGGCATGACTGAGAATCAAGGTGACAGCAATGAGTTAATAGTACAGGGGCACATACTACTGTATATTATATAGCACCCACATTGGGGCCTGGGGCTATATTATCAATGAACACACTGACATTTCTGTGATGAACTATATGAATATTCATATTAATTATGATGCCATTGCTGTCAACTTAAATCTGACTCAAAGCAGCCCGAATAGGCACAACGGAAGTGCTCCGTCAGTTTCCAAGGCTGTCATCTCTACAGAAGCAGATTGCCACCTTCCTCCCACCGAACAACTGGTGAGTTTGAACAGTCAACCTGGAATAGAAATGATGAATGGTTTTGATCATTCCCAGGGGCTTCTGGATTACAAGATTTCAGATAAGGGTATGGACATGCATTTAGAAATGCTCTACTATTGTTCTCGTAAGAGTTATTTCCTACAAATGTGAACAGAAGAATTATAGTTATAATTCTAGTAGCAGTTCACACTTAGCAAAATCTTTTTTTAACATTTCGGAAAATATTATCTGTGGGATTTATTGCTTGAAGGTTTGCTACATTATCATGTACTTTATTTCCATTTTTTTACATTGCTATAAATTTATTTCAAGATTCTATACACAATCTGAAACTCCACATCAATTGTTAAATGGTTTTTTTAGCTGTAAAAAATCTGGAATCCAATTTAAAAAAACCCAAAAGACAACAACAATGAAAATCTGGAATCCAAAGATAAGAATTATAAATATGTACATTAATATTAAAATACAATTGCCATCGATTCATTTCCAATTCATAGCAATTCATAAAGTTTCCATGGCTGAAAATCTTTTTAGGAGTAGAAAGCCTCAGCTTTCTCCTTCAGAACAGCTGGTAGGTTTGACCTGGTGTTGATCAGTCCAACACGTACCCAACAACTCCATCAGAGTTCCTTAGGGGGTTGGAAAACCTAGAAAAAGAACCTCAGTAATGAACGCCAAAGATTTAGGTGTGAAACAATTCTCAGATTCAAGATACAGAACTTGAAGTAGCTACTTACAAAACAAAACCAAAAAACCACCCCAGCACTGAATAAAGTAGGCCCACTGAAAAGAACCCTGGTAGAGCATGCAGGTGGTTACATGTTGGGCTGCTAACCACAAGGCTAGCACATTGAACCCATCAGCCACTAGCCACTCACTAGGAAAAGAGTAAGCTTTCTGCTCCTGGGAGGATTTAGTACTTCGGAGACCTACAGGAGCAGTTCTGCTCTGTCCTGTAGACCCTTAAGAATCAGAACCGATTCAATGGCAGTGAGTGTCAGGACCATAAAAAGGGCAAGAACTCACTCATAAGGAAGTTGCAGATTACTCAGACCTTGTAGTGGCTTAGACAACAGTACGTTTGTTGTTGCTGTGTTTGTTAAGTGCCTCGTCAGGTTGGTACAGGCTCCTCGGGACCTGACGAACAGCAGAGCAAGGCATTGCCTGATCCTGTGCCATCCTCACAGTCGTACGATTGAGCTCCTGACTGCAGCCCGTGCCAATCCGCCTCAGTGAAGGTCTTCTTGGCGGCTCACCCTCTGCTTTCCCAAAGGTTGGTCTCTCCTGATAACATGTCCAAAGTACAAGAGGTAAAGTCTTGTCTTCCACAATTATAAGGAGCATTCTGGCTATACTTCTACCAAGACCAAGTTTCATTGCTGTTGTTCTCCTTGCAGTCCACTGTACTTTTAATATTCTTCACCCACACCACAATCCGAGTGCATCAAGTCTTTGGGCTTTCAGACTCATTGTCCAATTATCACACACGAGGCAACTGAAATACCGTGGTTTGGATCAGGCGCATTTTCATCCTCAAAGTGACGTCTTCCATACTGTGTTAGGCAGGGTTCTCTAGAGAAAAACACTTATGAATTAGATAGATAGATAGATAGATAGATAGATAGATAGATAGATAGATAGATAGAGCTATACAGCATGAAGGAATACAACAGCTAATTAGTCCACACAGCAGTACAGAGAGCTCAGTTCAGCTCACTTCCATGGAACAGTTAATATACTGGAAGGACTCACAAGGGCTGCTGGGTTGACGGTCAAGGAAGCAGACAGCTGAGTGTTTCCTTAGGTGATGCAGGCAGAGTCCACCCACAGGTAGCAAACAGCAAGGCGGGTCACCAACAGTCAGGAGCTCAGGAGGTTAGCAAAGCAGGCTCAGATGGGATATCGAACTCAAGCAATGCAAGTCGACAGGATCCACCAGCCTCAAGCTCAAGCAATGTACACACCAGCAGTGTGGTGAAGCAGGTCTCAAAGGAGCCTCAAGCTCTACATGATCCACTAGTTGGTTGTCCCACAGGTAGTGTGGCTCACAAGTTAAGGCAGAGAACTAGCTAAAGCAGCCTCAAGTTGGTCTGAAAACCAGAGAGCAAGAGAGTGAGGGGCAGGCCTTACTGAGCTATTTATCTCTTTGCCCTCCAATCAAACTATGATCTGATTAATCCTAATTGTTCCTATTGGCCAGGTTGGCAAATAAACCTACCTATCACACATACTTTAGAGGTGTTGTGTGCAGATAAGCCCACTACAATACAGTAGTACATCAGGGTAACAAAAATAAATATGCACATAAGTAAACAAGCCAAACCAAGTTAAGGAACATAATAGGCACCATAGAGACATCCATATGCACTCAGTACACAAGGAACTCAGTAACCAAAACCCCAAACCAAAGCCACTGCCACTGAGTGTGGATTCCAACTCATGGTGACCCTATGTAGGGTTTCCATGGCTATAATTCTCCACCAGAGCACATAGCCTCATCTTTATCCTGAGGAGCAGCTGATGATTTTGAACAACTAACCTTGTGGTTAGCAATCCAACACCTAATCAGGCCTCCTTAAACTCCTAAGACATCCAGATTTTGCGACAATGCCTACAATAGGTCTCTATCCCACTACTCCTAATCTTCAGATCCCCATCATGGGAACCGGAATGATTTTAAGAGAATGGGGGAGAGCAAGGAAGAAAGGAAAACAAGAAAACTCCCCAGAGACATCCGTTTTGCAGACAAGTCATGTCAACTGTTGTGTGCGCTGATTCCTGTAATTCCCAATGTCTTTAAAAAGCTAAATAATAGTAGTAATAACAGCACCACTGCTTATTCTTGGTCACGGCGCTCATCAGCTCCTGCGGTGAGCGAGTGTGATGAGCTGTGGACTGAGGACATTTTTCGTCGGATATTTTCATTGTTTGCCTTTGGCAAAAATTCCGCCGGTAGTAATAAATAATTCCATACCCCTAAGTGGATATTATTATTATTTTCAAGTGTAAGCCACAGCTGGCGTGAAGCCTGTCAGTTCTCCCGGAGTCACAGATGCTGTGCACATACCTGTTGACAAATCTGTGGGTGGAAACCGCTCACCGTTCCCCTGCCCACACTTGACTCCTTTATTCTCATGGTGTCCCCTGAAAAAGCAGCCAGGGAAGGGAAGAGGGACAGACGGAGACAAAGGTGCAAATAGACAGAGTGGATTTTGCCTGCGGGGTTCGAATGCACACTTACTGCTCAGCTGTTTTATTTCTCAGCCAACTGACTTTTCATACTACGTGATTATTGAGCATACAAAGAGTTTTACTGTCTAACTTTTGTATCCTCCCATTTTGTAAATGACCAGTATTAATGTCTTGCACATAGTAGGCACAAAAAATGCTGGATCACGAATAAAAGTGAAAGAGAGCAACATTTTGTTTTATTTTATTCTCATCAACTGGTCTCCCTGCCTTCTCTCCTATCTCCTTAGCTCCTTCCGGCACTCCCAGTTCTCCGTTCCCCTGGCACCTGCTCCCTCACAGTATGCCCGGGCTGGCCCCAGTACACTGTTCCATCTGCCTGTGGTATTATGTTTGACCTCCTTAGTCCTCTGATGATGAGAGCCAATTGCTTCATTGGACAGGGTTAATTTTGAAGTGTGTTAGCTCACAACTGGGTTCACCCCTTGTGCAACTTGTGTGGCTGTCCAACACGAAGGGGCTGGAAACTAGTGGGCCGGGGAAGCTCTCTGAGGTCACTCTTAAGGCCGTCTCATGCACTGGTTGCCCCGCCTCCCCTGGTCATCTATGACTCGCCGTCTTTTGAAGCTCAAAAATGTAATATGCACATTACTTTTAACAATAAAATCTGTAATAGCTAATGAAAACTAAAATAACTATAGAAGGTGTAAATAAAGGAAGAGGGGAATAAAATATACCTAACAATAACTATATCAGGGTAAGTTTATGCTCTGGAAAAATAACACTTTTGCTATGCCTAGGTGAATCACAGATGTCTAAACAAATAGAATTCCTTTGAACATATTTTGATAGTGTTAATTGGGTGTTTCGCTTGAACATTGCAGAAGGTCCAAACCAAATAGTTTCTATTTTCTGCCTAATTAACATAACTAAACAAGTCAAGTCAAAGGTGTAGATGGGAATTGTTGATATCATGGGGACAATACCATGGCTGTTTTCTGGTAAGTCGGATGGTTAAGAAAAAAATCTTTCTGCTCAAGAAAATTAGGTTTCATTTTCAACTCTTCCACTAAAACAATTTGTATGACAGCCCTGGCACACAGTAGGATGCTTTAAAAAAAATACCGGATTTAATATGTAAATAGATAAGAGAGTGTGTGGCCCTGGGCTAGTCATTTTAATCATTGGAATCTACAGAATGAAGAAATTGGACAGTGACTCTATTGTTTCTTCTAACACTGAAATTCTATGATTCATCAAACTCAGCCCCAGGGAGTAAGGAGGTACATTCAGAAAGAGAGATGGGGGGAAGAAGTTGGCCCACAGGGATTAGAGATCAAACAAAGGAGAATCTTTGTCCCCTCCTCTTTCCCTCTCTTCTTCAGGCTGGATGAAGGGACAAGAGGAGAAGGGACATCATTACAGCTCCCTAGGTAGGTGGCACTGCCCCAGGCCCCAAGTGCCATCACAACTCTTCGTGTCCATTACAAACCCGGGCCACAGAATAGCAAAGCTTAATGGTGTACATTTCAAGGCATCCACTCTTCCTTTACTGGTGGATTAGGATTAATAAAATGAGAATGAAAAAAGAGCTGAGAGAGACCGGTAAACCTCTCTTGCTGCCTGCCTAAGTGAACATAAAAAGTTCTATCTCAATCCAAGTCACTATTAAAGGTGATGATGTTTGGAAACAGATTTCATAAACTAAGTGCTATACAGACGGGTGTTACATCAGGGGCATTTCACCACATTCTATCTCCCCCCCCCCCCTCTATAACTTTCTAAATCTTTTAAGAAAATGATTCATGTCACAACTTAAATTTACAAATTATTCTTGAGAAGAGACAGAGAATTCCAAGTTTCAACCAGGGCTCAGCACACAAGCAGCTGTGTGACCCAGGGCAGTGATTCAACACTGCTAGGCCTCTGGTTCCATTTCTCAGAGGCATTTGGGCTAAAGAAGTTCTAAGGACATCTTCCACAACGAATATCGTAATGTCATTGATACATAACACATCATGCTTTCTCTCCTCAAAGCTATATTTTTTAAGTGACAATGAAATTTAGATGGCTAAAAAACTTAGACATTAATTTTCTAAAACATTCTTCTGACATTTTTTAAGAAATACTGGCAGTCTACCAAAAGCTAAGAGTAAAAAAAAAATGTCACTCCGTAACATTTTAGTGTGTCAGGGTAGAAAACAGATCTCAAAGTGAGAAGGAATCCGTTTTCTTCAGACAATCTGTGTTAGGTAACGTCAGAAAAAATCTTGATGCAGACATGAAGTTAAAGAGCGTATTATCAAAATCTATGTACAGAAGATATTCCAAGGGATAACAAATAAATATTCTTTAAAGCTTCAGTTTTCAAAAATATCAATACAAATATATATTTCTATAAATATTCTGAGCAAATAACAGCAACAAAAGTGCTTGCCCACATTATTGAGCACCCCTTTTCTGCCAGGTATAAGATAAATAATCAGCATGGGTTGGCTTTTTTATTTCATTCCAGTGAATGGGTAGTGCAAATAGTCAATGCATTAGGCTGCTAAAGAAAAGGTGAGAGGTTTGGATCTACCCAAAGGCAGACTGAAAAAAAGGCCTCTCCATCTACTTTTTTTAAAAAAAGCGTGTGCGCATGCGCGCGCGTGCGCATCGTGCATTGAAGGTGAGTGCAAATTCTATGCTACCATTTCTGGTAACTATGGGTTCACCCTGAGTGAGAGTCTACAGTCTGGTAGCATTTTTAAAATTCAATCCAATATACCATGTCATTTTACAATTTTGTAAAATGATTGTGGGAAAGATGATGTTTTGTCATGCTATAAAGTTACGTAAGAATACAGAAGTTTAGGAGAGACTGATGGAACTTGCTCTTATCCACACCTTGCCTCACTGAATCCAGAGTTTATGCAGATCAACAGGGACGGACCCTGTGTTCTCTAGATCTGAAACCTTCTCAGAGCAAATGGTAACTCATATCAGCATTGTTATTTGTTAGCAAAGTTTTACAAATGAATAAGAGGGGGAAATGGGAGTAAAAGCACCAAACCGATAGACTTATTAACGTTCTTAACACTTGGCAAATCTGTGCGCTTTAGGTGCTAACAGATGACACAATGCATTTTCCACCTTTGTTTAAAGTAAACCTCTTTCTGTGATTACAATGATGAACTCAAGTTGAGACCATCCCTGTGTCTTGGGTAAATTCAATTTGACAACTAAAGAATCATTCTCAGCGTTCCGTTGCTTCTGTAATCACGTGAGTCCACTAAGTAATGTCGGGTAGGCGACACATGCTTCCTTAAAGCTTCAGTTTTCAAAACGATTAATACAAATACATAGTACCATATATATTATTGTACTGTATATAGTAATAGATTACTATAGATCCCATATATATTAATACATATATTACTATAAATATTCAGCCAGGAACGCTCTGCTGTCTTTGGCCTGAAATGTAACTGCCTCAGATTGAGTTAACATCCAGGCAAAACCTAAAAGTAATGGAAGAATGTTAAAGACATTAAGATTCTTCCCATATGGCTTCTTCCTTGGGCGCTGAGATTTCTTCAGCCTGTTCCTCTCCAGGTACTAGAAGAGAAAGAGGGTAAATAAATTTTATCTCCAAGGGAAAAAGTTAAGAGCTTGTTCCAATCTTGTTTATTGTTTTACTAGTGCCCCCTCTAGTGGAATTTTTATAGTAATGCAGAACGGGGAAAAGGGATGGAGGGAATTTATGACACCAAGCACATATTTTGTTTGCTTTTTTACATTTCCTTTTTAGAAACATTCTAAACAAAATGATGTGAAATAAACAAACATAATAGTGCATAATAGACGTACAATAGTTTCACCAGCAATTGTAATTAAACAAGGCAGTGATAAAAATCGGTGCTATATTCAGAATGGAAAGGCTTTTTAGAAGCAATGTGGCAGACAGACATGAAAACATATTTTGCCAGAATTCGCTGTCACTCATTTTGTGGCTTGACTTTCTTTCCCTACATCAGCCTATTTGGCCATTAGCCTAAATTTTTGCTATCAAGCATTCTCTTCCCATTTACTTCCAAACTTACCCTTTCTCCCTTCACGGTCGGCCACGCTTCTTCTTGAATAACATTATCACATGGATCATACCTTTCCTCTCCAACTTTACCCACACTTCTTCTGCCTCTAATCTATATGGAGCCCTCAGAGCTGAGACGTATAAGCTAAACCTGTTTACAATCCTGGAGTGGTCTTTCTCTAATCATTTTCCCGTGTCATTTGGTTCCCCTCCCCACTTCTTCTCTCGCACTAATTGTGTTTGTGCCAGTAAGGATGGAGGGGGGTGGTGGGGGACAAAACAAAAACTACCCGCATCCCAAGTGACCATTCTCAGCTCTGTCTCCTAGGATTCATCCAGGAGAAGTCTTGAGCGGGGTAAATGCATCGTGTTCTACAGGGATCTCTGTCAACTTCCCTTTGTATGCATTGAATGTGCTTCCCCAGTGATAGCCTAAGGGTGCTTTCACTAAACAATTAATGTAAGGCATCTCCTGGGAACCTAACGGGTATTTAACAATAAGTTCACTTCCAGGGAGTTGTATAATGTGATATTTTGACAATGCGCGTAGAGAAGTTGCAGAAGGGAGAAGCTCCCAAAAGGTAATCAACGTACCCCTCTCCCCCAAACTGCTCACCCTTTTGTGATTGTTTGGGGATGAAGGTGAAGCCAGAGGTAACTTCAGGGACTGCTGCACCAGCGTGGCTGCTTCCTTTGCCATTTTGGCATAATCCCATCTCACAGCACACTTTCACTAATGGAATGTACAAGTCGCAATCGATTAGGGAAAGTAAAATTTGCTGTGACATTTTTATTCCAAAGCCGCAAGCAATGAAAGGTGCAGCACTGCACAGAATAGTTGTATCACGTTAATAAAAAAATGATGCTACCATGTGATACTAATACTAAACAGTAAGCGCTGATTGGTATTTTCCCAACGAAAGTTACAGCCCAATTCTAGAGTGACTGATAACAGTAATTTAGGTTTAATCACCATATCATCTTAATAAATATATTTTTTACAATGTTCCTTGAGTTGATTACCTTGTGCTAGTCAAGAAAACTAAAGCAATAAGCTAAGTGTTTAGCTGTTCTCCTCTGGAAGATTTCCTAAAAATGAGGTCTATTTCTACTTAAAGAAGGTTACAATTGAATAGTAAATTTTCCTCTCTCAGGATATGATCTTTACCTGAAAAGCAATTTTAATTATAAACAAATAAAATGAAAATAATACTTTTTTGTCTAAAGTAATTACTTTTTAGTCAGTATCTAATAAGCTGCGAAATTATTTATCATTTCAACTTTGAATTACACTTAAAAGGCATTTTTTATCGTTTTCCATCCGGCTTGCCTGAAGTGTTCACATAACATACATTATCATATCCACATATACACAGACAGACATCCTATAGATGGTTTGAATGTTTATAATGTGTAGTAAATATAGCAACTTCAATATTAATAGAAAGAAGTCACCATTTCCAAATTCCTGTCATTTAAACCCACGTAGCATGTTTTTCCTCTCCGACTCTGCTTCCTCTTCTAATGAAGTTTGCATCCATACTTAAATTTTGTACCAATCTCTTTCTTCCCTTATCAGAAAAATGCTGGCTAAAGCACCTGCGGCACACAAAGTATACTAAAGTAGCAAATACTTTTCTCACCAGAGGAGACAAGGTCACTGTGCTGTTGGTGTTGTCCCTGCCCTGCATTTTCATGTCTCTGGTGGTCTATGAATATTTTTGTACCATCTTTGAGAAAATAAGTTTTGACACATATCTCCTTCCCCAAACCAGAACACAAATCATTTCAGTGACTATCCTCAAATACTGTTATTTTCCAATGAGACCAAATGTGGGCAGCCCTGATTACAAAGAAAAGGCTATAAGAACATTTTGTCAGGTCGTCCTCCTCTGCCCTATCCGTGGGGCTAGCAACAGATTTCCCTTCCTAGAGCAGTCCGTCTTCCTGCCTGTTAAGCTTATTAAACGGGTGCGCCTGTCGGAATTATTATTGAACTTCTGTCGCAAACTCGTACGTTGTGGAAAAGCTTGCATAAACAGCTGCAACAATCTATTAAGCATAGCAATTGCATTATGAGGTCAATAAAAGATTGTAGGCAAGATATCTGGAAAGTAATTACTTCTCTTTAATGAATATATAGCCTAGTGATTTCTGAGTGCTGTAGGCAGAACAGTGCTATATGTTTTACAGTTTATAAATAAATAGTTATTACCTTACACAAAGAGTGCAAAGACATCCTTTGGAAAACAAAAGTTAATTTGTTTTAATGAGGCACATTTTGCTAAAACTACTTACATGTAATGGATTATCAAGTAATTCCAATATGCTGTAATTGAGAATTACCTCTCCTAACGTGGATATTCAACTGCACTTTGTACATCTGGGAGAACACTGTATCTTCACCTCCGCTATTCTCCTTTACATTAAAAGCATTATTTAAAGCATATATTTGATGCAGGGAATAATGGCAATACAATGTCAATCTTATGCTATGACTAATTTAGAATTATTTCTTTAGTTTAAATATATTTGCATGCAAATTACATGATATAATTATTCTCCCATAGCAGTCTGCCTTGCCTTATTCATTTTTTTTACCCTAAAAGCCCATTTCTAGAGCTGTAACTTTTGCATTTCTTGTGAACCACCAATTTAAATATGCAGATTGCATACACAGTCTCTCTCTCACCTCGGTGGTATTAAGGTTAGACAGTCATGTCACAATAGCATTTGTTCGATGATATTTTGAGAGATGGTTTCACAAAATGATTAATTTCACTTTTATTAAATAAAGACATGATAAAATCCTCTTATAATCTGACAGAGAAACTCATGTAAAGAGACTAAAGGGGATTTTGTAAGTGTATTGAACCCTCCATCGTCTCCACAGTCCTTGAAAGGTGGGGTCAGAAACACAAAGGAAGATCATCTTTTTTCAAGAGAAGATGCACTGACAAATCAACAACCAAATGTAATGCTCTATTGTTAGCACTGCCTGTTTCATCTCTCACACACTCTGGTCTCTTAAAGACTACATCGTGAGTTGAGAGATCATTACTCTTTAGAGTTAGAATTTATTTCAAAGAATTTTGAAACAGACAAAACTCACCCGGTTCTTTTTTTTTGAAACATTTTATTAGGGGCTCATACAACTGTTATCACAATCCATACACACATCAATTGTGTAAAGCGCATTTGTACATCATTCTCAAAACATTTTCTCTCCACTTAAACCCCCG
>NW_022107432.1:15428983-15441223 GCF_000313985.2 Echinops telfairi | reverse complement strand
TGCTTCAGCTGGCAAGGTTCACTTCCTGCAAGACATCCCTGTGGAGAAACCACGTGGACCTACCCTGATGTAGCCCTGGCTGCTGGAGCAGCCATGTGGGGACCCCTGCCAGTGCTGAGATGCTTACACATTCCCTGATTCAGCTTTCCTCCTGCAGTCAGCAACATAGTGTGTGTTTTGTGAGAGGGAGGAGGACTTTATGGATTGTTGTCAGACATATGGGTTAATGTTGGACTTGTGGGCTTGAGCAGCACTGGGTTGGGATGTTTTCTTGATGTGCACTTAACCTTTATATAAAACTCTTTCTTGTACATGAGTTTCTGTGGATTTGTTTCTCTAATGTACCCAGACTGACACAGGGTGCAGTATCTTTTACTGGTTCCACAACAGAAATTCCTTCCCTGGCTTTTTTATTATTGTTAGTGGTCTTTTCCTTCTTATGCACTGTAACTGGTTTTGTCTGTATACTATTATGCTTTACCCTTACCACCTTAGCACTATTTTTTTTCTGTTGGGTTTCCCAGCAGTGAAGCACAGGAGGATTGGAAACATCACGATAATAACAGATACAAGGGGATATAGGGATGGAGGGGCTGGGGGTAGGGAGAGAACGAGGATTTGGGGAGCAGCGGATTATCTAAGAAAAGATGGAAATTCCCTTTTCTGAACCAGAATAGCATAGATCCTCGTTGGCCTGTAATGGTTTGGGTTCAGCTCTACCATGGGAATAAACTGGATGATTGTCCTACAATGCAATCGTCCTTGAAACTCTTTTCTAAATTCTGTAACTGTCCATAAGTATGGCATCCAAAAATAAGACTAGTAACTTGAGGGCACTTGGTTGTAAAAATTAAAATTAATGAAAGCTCAAAAAAAAAAAACCCTTCAGACTGAAGATGTTAGTAGAACTCTTCAATTTCTTCATCACTAGCTTGTGTGATTGGTGCATAAATTATAATAATAGTCATATTGACTGGATTTCCTTGTACACATACATATTAGCCTATCACTGATAGCACTGTACTTCAAAATAGATCTTGAAATGTCCTTTTTGATACTGTATGCAATGCCATTCCTCTTGAATCTGTCATTTGCAGCATAGTAAACTCTTTTTTTTCTGATTCAAAATGACCAATATCAGTTCTTTTCAGTTTACTAAAGCCTAGAGTGATGATCTTTATGTGTTCCAATTCATTCTTGACAACTTCCAATTTTTCCATATTCATATTTTGTACATTCTACGATCTAATTATTAATTAATACTTGAAATGATTTCTTTCTGTTTTGAGTCATGCTTCATCAGCATGAAGGCTTTATTCCCACAGGGTGTACTTCATCCACACTATTACAGTTGGCTCTGCTTTGACAAGCAACTCCTCCTCCATCATACTTTGACTGATTTCCACCTCATCTTCCAGTTCACCTCCCAGCACTAGCTCTGACAATGAGCTATCCTATTCATGAGTTTTTCAGTATGGCAATGTTTCCATGCTGCCCATAGGTTTTCGTTGGCTAATTCCTCCAAAGTAGATGGGTTATTCCTTCTTCATACTCTGTTCTTAGTCCCAAAGTTCTCCTAAAACCTGTTCACTTTGGGTAGCCCAGCTGCTGTTTGAAATACTAGTGACTTAGCTTACTGAATTGTAGCAAAACGCAAGCCACCACAGTACAATAAACTGCCAGAAAAGTGAAATTTGAGAACAACTTAAGAAAATATTTGATGCATTGAACACTGACCTGGTAAGTGCCAGGATGACAAAAACATCATACATGAAGAAAGCAATAGACCACTGAAAAGACAGGAAAGAAAGATCAAAGTGAGTGTCAGAAGAAACTCTATAACTTGTTTGTAGTTGTAGAGAAGTTAAGGGAAATGGATGAAATCATGCATTAAAAGAGTAAAACAGAACATTTCAAAGGGCAGCTTGAGGAGACAAAGTAAATTATTATAATGAAATGTGTAAAGCCCTAGAGTTGGGAAACCAAAAGGAAGAACACTTTTAGAATGTCTTAAACTGAAAGAATTATAGAAAAAAAATCAAGCCATGAGTTGTAATAGTGAAAGGTTCTATGGGCAAAATAATAAATAATTCAAGAAGCATCAAAAGAAGATGGGACGAATATACAGTCACTGTACCAAAAAGGAAAGGTCAACAATCAACCATGTCAAGAAGCAGCATATCAGAATGAACCAATGGTACCAAAGGAAGAAGTCCTAGCTGCACTTAAAGCATCGACCAAAACAAAACAAGTCTCCAGGAATTGATGGAATACCAATTGAAATGTTTCAACAAGCTGATGAACCCCTGTGGATACTCACTAATCTATATGAAGAAATTTGGAAGGCAGTTACTTGGCCAACTGATGGGAAGAGCTCTGGATTTGCATTTATTCCAATGAAAGGTAACCCTACATGAAGTGCACATTAAAAAAACAATATAATTGGTATAACATGCAAGGAACATTTTGCTGACGACATTCAACAATGGTTGCAGCAGTACATGGACAGGAAGCTGCCCAGCTTTCAGGCTGGATTCAGAAGAATGAAAGAAGGGATACCATTGTTAATGTCAAATGGATCTTGGCTAAAAGTAGAGAATACCAGAAAGAGATTTACTTGTGTTTCACTGACTTTGCCAAGGCACTCAGCTGTGTGGATCATAGCAAATTATGGCTCTGAAAAGAAAAAGAATCCCAGATCACTTAATTGAGCTCACATGGAATCTGTACATGGATCAAGAGGCAGTGGTACAAACAGAACAGGAGAACACTGCATGGTTTAAAATCAAGCAAAGTGGGCCCCAGGGTTGTGTCCTCTCACCATACTTATACGGCTTGTCTGCTGAGCAATTGTCAGAGAAATTGCATTATTTGACGAAGAATGTGCCATAAGGATTGGAGGGCAGCATTTTTTAAGCTTATTTTACTGAGGACTTGTACAGCTCTTATAATAATCCATACATCATTTATATCAAGCATATTTGTACATATGTTGCCATCATACTTTTCTAAACATTTACTTTCTATTTGAACCCTCGGTATCAGCTCCTCTTTTTTTTTTTAATCATTTTTTGGGGGGCTCATGCAACTCTTCAGCTCTCATCACAACCCATACATACATCCATTGTGTCAAGCACATTTGTACATTTGTTGCCATTATAATTTTCAGAACATTTTCTTTCTACTTGAGCTCTTGATATCAGCTCCTCCATTTTTATCCCTCCCCCATGAACTCTTAATAATTTATAAATGCTTTTTTCATGTCTTACACTGACCGATGTCTCCCCTCACTCACTTTTCTGTTGTACATCCCCATGGGAGGGAATTATAGGTAGATCATTGTGATCAGTTCCCTCTATTTTCAAATAGATCTACCTATAACCCCCTCTCAAGGGGATGGACAACAGAAAAGTGGGTGAAGGGAGACATTGGTCAGTGTAAGACATGAAATAATAATAATAATTTATAAATTATCAAGGGTTCATGATGGAGGGAGTGTGGGGGAGGGAGGGAGTGAGGAGGAAAATGAGGAGCTGATACCAAGGACTCAAGTAGAAAGAAAATGTTTTGAAAATGATGATGACAACAGAGGCAGAAATATGCTTGACACAATGGATGGATGGATGGATTGTGATAAGAGTTGTATGAGCCCCCAATAAAATGATTTTTTAAGTTTAATTGGGAAAAATAGAAACATTAAGAGACTTATTAAGAAATGTTTTAGAAAACATTAAGAAACAAATCCATTTGTAAGTGATAGAAACTTAAAAATTGGGAAATTTAGAAAGAAAGGAAAAAGAGGATGTCAAAATGACTGACATGCAAAGGGCATTGATCAGAAAGGACAGTGAGTTCCCCAGGCTTTGTGTTTAAGACAAAGGTGGAAATTTTTCTAGACCATGCTAAAATTAGAATACTTCTACAGATAAACCTATCTTCCAAATATTTTTTTGCTACTAAAACAAAAATTGAAGTCTCTAAGAAGCAATGATTAGTTGATGCATCTGTAAGTAATTCAGTACATACAAAATTCAATATAAAAGAATATCCAAAGATTACCAGCAGTGTTTCTGCCTCACTAGGGTGAAGAGGCTCTCTCATAACCCTACACTCCCAGACTCTGGAGCTAGCTTCTCTCCATGATGGGTACTGGCGATTTAAGTCTGGCACCTGCTACTTCTTGTTGTTAGCTGCCACGGCGTCTGTTCTGATTCACAGCAACTTGATGCACAAGAGAATGAAACACTGTTCAGTCCGACACTAGACTCAAAACTGTTCCCATGCTGGATCCCATGATTGCAATTACATTGTTAATCCATCTCCTTTGGGGCCTTCCACTCCTTAATCATCCCTCCACTTTACCAAACATAATGAACTTATCCAGGGACTGGCCTCTCCCAACCATTTGTAAGATGAAATCTTACTATCCTTGCCTCCAAGGAGTACTCTGGCCATTCTGCTTCTGAAACAGATCAGTTTGTCCTTTCACCAGTCCTTGGTACTTTCAATATTCTAGCCCATCCCTTATGGCAGGTGTGGCAGTTACATAATCTCCTGTCAACTTGCAAAGGGGTGGAATCTAGCCTGTCAATCAGGTCACAGCTTGATGACCTCATTTGGGAGGCACGAACAGAGATAAATAGCTCACTGGAGGCGAGATACAGGCTCACTCGCTGTGAGACATTCCAGCTGACAAGCCACCTGGAGGTATGCAGATGGCGGCCAGAGCCTTGATGCTGGAGGAGCCACGTGGAGACCCCTGACAGCACTGAGATGCTTCCACTGCCACTGGATCCACAAGACTTTCCACCCACCGGCCTGTGATCTTCCTGCACTCAGCACTATGGCATGTTTTGTGTGAGTCTGAAGAGGAATTTATAGATTGGTGTCAGACATATGGGCTAATATTGGACTTATGAACTTGATCTAGACTGGGCTGGGATGTTTTCTTAATATACAATTACTCTTTCTATAAAATTCTTTCTTATACATATAAGTGTTTCTGGATTTGTTTCTCTAGACAAGCCTGGACTTACAGAGCAGGGGTCAGGGACATCTGACTGTGAGCCACATAAGGCCCAAGAAATCACCAATACCAACTAAAGACCCCAGGTCCCCCCAGCAGTTGCAGCCTTCACATCATGGTGAGTTCATTAAAGAAAAGTTTGGCCAAATGTAGCAGACTAATTTTTAAATTGATTATTTTTGTGTGGCCCAATATGATGTTACAAATATCTAAATGTCCCTTGGCAGAATAAAGGCTCCTTACCCCTTCCTTATGGGAACAACCCTTAAAAAGTTGCAGCAAATGGAGGAGGTAATCTAAACTTTCAGTGCTAACATTTGTCTTGGACAATATTCTGGATTTTTTGTGAAAGCTATTAAAAACTTCCCCTTGTTTTATTTGGAATACAAAGGGACAATTTCCTCCTAATCTAACCATGAATTCATAGTATTTTCAATACCTTATATACATGCAAAATCTGGATAGTGAGTAAGGGAAATGTAGAAGAATCTGTGCTTTTAAATTGGCAAAAAAAGGTTGACTGTGCTGTGGACCGCCAGTAGAACTACAAATCTGTCTTGGAAGAAATGCAGTCAGAATGTTACTCAGGAGAGAAAGGGGCCACATTTCTTACATAGTTGGGTTTGTTATCAGGAAGGATGAAGGAGAAGTAGATTTAAAATGTTTTTTCTAGTCTGTCTTTCTTTGGAAACACTGCAGACGCCTGTCCACCATGAGTGATCCTGCTAGTATTTAAAATACAGGTGGCAAAGCTTCCAACATCGCAGCAATAGGCAAGACCCCTAGTAATGACAAAATGACAGACGAATGGAGTCATTGGTGTGGACGGATTACTGACTTTTTGTTTAGCAGCCCAGAGCTTAATCACTATGCCACCCAGATTCCTTTTACTAAATATGGAAAGAACTATACGTAGCAGGTACTTACTTCACTTTCTTCAATGTACAGATTAGGAAACAGAAATCAGTAGAATATCTCAAATCATAGCACCGCTCTAAGTTTGTTTTGTAGAGAAATAAGATAGTGATATGTGAAAATCTTTAAATATGTAAAACAAAGGTACTATTTTTAACTGTATACTCATAAATCACAAAACTATTCTTGAGATAGCATTTAAGATTTAGCGTGGTATAACAGTGTGACATAATACCTTTTTTTTCATTCCGTATTTTTTTAAATGTTATTCTAGTCCTTATCTAGGAAAGTTTCATTTTATCTTTGGACTCTTACTGTACTCAAAATCCATGTTCCAGCTGAGCACATAATATATGAGGGTAAGTGTTCAAACTGTCTATCAATAGTTGGTTCCAAATCTTGATTCCATGGCTTATTATATAGTCTTTCAAACAATAACAACAAAATACTTTCTAGATACCCCTTAATGACACTCAAATTAGGTCTAATAATCTTATGAAACAAAATCTTAAATGTGTATATCACCTTTTCCCAAATCACTTATATCTTACAGTCAATTTGTCACACTGCCCTCTAGTGAGAGAAGATAGTGTTATTTTAACCATATCTCATTATAGTCTAATCTGTTTCTATTCTATGTAAATGTAAATATGTCAGAAATCAAATCATGACCCCAAATACAGCAGGTAGGGAAATTCCTTTAAGATTAATTAAAATACAAATGGCATATCTGTTATTTTCTCCAATATTAGTATAATGAAATTTCCTTTATGTTACTTTCCAAGTTAAATAAATGAAGTTTAAAGAATTTTGTTTAATCTAAGTTTGTGTATCATGATGGTGACAGAATCTAGATCCTTTCTATTTATCTTTTGCACAATTTCTGCAACACAATGCCATACTCTTTTAAGTTAGCACCTTTAAGTTACATATCCCTGATGGAGGTCTTTGGAAGGAAAGAATAAAGAAATGTCAGTTAATAGGCAGCTTTTAAATACTTTCATATAATCTCCAAACATAATTTTAAAAATTTCCCTGTCTTTATAATAATTGCTATATGAGAGCCAGTTGTATTTCTAATCCAAAAGTGGATTGCTTTGCACCATTGGCTTTTGAGCTCAGAAGTTTCTGAAAACTTGCCTTTGTGAGAGGAGGCTCTTCGGTGTTTCACTCACTTCTTAAGCAATCCCAAGAAAGAGAGGAGATCTAAAGCAAGTCTTGAAACCACTCAAGCTCTCTATTTAAAAACAATGCAATCCTTTTTAGCATCTGAAAGATAAATGTGGCCTGTGAGATATCTGTGATGTTTGTTTTTGAGGCCGCCAATATCCATATTGAATCATAAATTCAATAAGAGCTAAATAGACACTCTGGGTTCGGGTTTTTTGGTTTTTTTTTTGCTTCTTTACTTTGAATGAAAAAGATCTACAGAGCATTAAAATACTTGACCAATGCTTTCTGAAATCCATACTTCATTTAAAGGAATCTTAACATTTTAAAATCTAGTTCTGACTAGAGATGTTAAATGCACACGATGGGATTGCAATAGTCTCCTGCAAGCTATTCTCGTACCCCTGGCCCTGATCTTACACACACAGTGGGAATGGTGGTGGAGGTGAGAAAAGTTGTGTCAACGACCAAATTTAAAGTTATAACTCACGAATGCAGGCATTCATCCAGAAATCAGAATCAGCCCATCAATGCATAAGTAAACCATGATGCGCACATACAATGGAATAAAATAGTGCTCATTGATAAACAAATATGAGTTTCCAAAACATCTTAGAACATGAATGAAAAGAGTGCCCATTCTGTTGAAGACAGTAAGTCAATCACAAAAATACAAATATTATGTTTTCATTTTTATACAATGATGTAGACAGACAAATATATAAGACCTAATGTTAATTATTATTTATGGGCACTGCAGGAAAGAAAAAAACACTCACTACTTAGTAGAGCATTGTTATTTTTTGGTAATGGAAAAAGTAACACTAAAGTGTATACAGCTCAATAAAGGTTAGTTATGTCATTTTGAAAGGTAAAATGTGCACAAGAATAAAGGCCTTTTTGGTTTCGATTATGATATGGCTCCAGCTGAAAACAAATGGAAGAAAAGTCAAGCCTTGAGTTGAAATATTGAATGATTCTATTGGCAAATATTGAATAATGCAGAAAGCATCAAAAGAAGATGGCAGAAATGCACAGACATTGTACCAAAATAATTGATTCATATTCAACCACATCAAGAACAAATGAGTTGAAAGAAGTTCAAGCTGTCTTGATCACAAACATAGACCAAGAGGCAGTCCAGGATCAGAACAAGGAAATCCGATTTAGCTTAAAATCAGGGAAGGTGTGTTAGGGTTGTGTCCCCTCACAACACTTACTCAATCTGTATGCTGAGCAAGTAAGCCAAGACATTGTTTTAACTGGTCATGAGTAAGAATGTGACCTCTGGATTGGAGGAAGGCTTATGCAAGTGCTATGCAAGTTACACAACCTTGCTTGCTGAAGTGTGGAGGACTTGAAGCACTTGGTGATGAAATCAGACTGTATCATTCAGTAAATATTGCAATACAATATAAAGGAAGCCAACATCCTCAAAACTAAGCCAATAGATAACTTAATGACAAATGGCTAAAACATTGAAACTGTCAAATATTGTATTTCACTTGGATCCAGAATGAAAGCTTATGGAATTAAGAAGTCAAATGTTGTTTTGCATTGGACAAATGTGCTGTATAAGATCTCTTTAAAGTGCTAAAGAGCAAAGATGCTACTCTGAGAACTAACGTGTCCTTGACCAATGCCATGATATTTTCAATTGTCTCATATGCATGTGAAAGATGGACAAGGAATAAGGAAGACCGGAAAAGAATTGATGTGCGATTGTTACATAATCTCTTGTCAATTTGAGACTTAAGAGTGAAAAAGTGGAGTTTAGCCCATCAATCAGGTCACAGACTGATGGCCTCCCTCATTTGGAGGCGCTAAGGAGATAAATAGCTCCCTGGAGGCAGGACGCACACTCACTTCCTGTGAGACATTCTTGTTGAGAAGACACATAGAGCCACATTAGACGCCTGGAGCTGAAGGTGCCACGTGGAAACCCCTGCCAGCACTGAGCCACTTCCACTACCACTGGATCCACAAAACTTTCCACCCACTAGCCTGTGACCTTCCTGCATTTGACGTCATTGCATGTGTTGCGTGAGTCTGAAGAAGAATTTATAGACGGGTATCTGACATTTGGGCTAATATTGGACTTACAGACTTGATCTGGACTGGGGCTGGGAGGTTTTCTCAATATTCAATTGTTCCTGTGTATAAAGCTCTTTCCTATACACATATGAGAGTCTATGATGAATTTGTTTCTCTAATCTACCCGTACTAACACATGAGGAATTTGAATTGTGGTGTTGTGGAAGACTGCCAGATAAACAAAAAAGTCTATGTTGGAAGAAATACAACTAAAATGCATGTTTCTCTTTGGGTTCAGGAATGTGAATATCCTTGCTAAAAGACAGAGAATCATGTAAACTAATTATAGCTTATGTAATTAGGTTACAATGTGATACCTGATCATTATGGAATGATCTCCCTTTTGATCCATTTTAAGTTTGTCCTGGTTTTTAATGCTTCCTGCTTCTTTCTCAATTGGGGCTTTTTTCCTCAGGTTTATTTTGTTATTGATGTTAGTCTTTTGTTTTTTCTTTTTTCTCTACTTATTTTTTTCTTTTTCTTTGGGTAGGTTTTCCATTATATGAAGTCTGTGATGGGTGAAGCTAGAGAGACAGTAACTGGATTAGGGGCATATTGGTAGTACAGCAGTGGGGAAGATTAGAGGGAAATGGGGTGCTGAGACCAATAAGAGAAGGTAGAAAATATTTGAAAACATATCGTGTTGATGATGATACAACTCTTTTATATGACTGAACTATGGAAGGGGTGATATGTGAACCATATGTCGATAAAACTAGTTGATAAAAAACATTTCTCCATTTCAGACAAACAGATGGAAGAAGGGATTAAAATCACACATTTTCCTATACCATGAAGTGTGTATATAGGAGACTAAAGAAGGAGAACACCTATGTTTATGACTAGATTAAGTCTACCACTTGAGAGGCAGAAAAGACAATATATTTTTTTAATTCACCTTTATGGGAAGGTTGAGTAGACCTACCTTTCTTGATAAGTACTGTGGGGGGAAAGGCCAGCCCCCCACAAACAATCACGGGTTTGATAGGCGCAGTTGTACAGTTGTAATATATATATAGAGAGAGAGATTATAATAAAGTCATAGAGCATGAGAGAGATAGGAGAGAGAGTAAAATAGTCAGACACATTTCATGGTAGCATGCTCACCTCCTGGATGGCCATGATCTTACCAGCCAGGTCCACGCACTACGTGGGGCAAGGGCAGGAGAAAGAGGCGAGTCGAGGTGGAAATACACACCCGGCCGGAGGCCCAACTTTATTGCTAACCGAGGCTTATAACTACTTAGGGGGGTCTGATTACAGGTAACCACACGTCACAGGAAGGGAAAGTACAATAGGCATACACATCATAGGAAGGGGATGTACGATAGGCATAAGTGTGACAGGAAGGGGATGAGCTGGGGGTGTGCATGTGACAGGATAGACGAACCCTAGATTCATGATGGCGGCCTGACCTTGATCACCCTTGGGTGGGCTTGACCTCCCTGGGCACTACTTCAAGGAAACAATTTACTACTATCCTTATCTGAAGGGAGTGGGCCCTACTTGTTGTGGGATAAACAGTGGTGACTGCTTGCTCTAGATGGCTGATAACCCTTAGGGAGAATAACCCCTGACCCACTTCTGTTGACCTCCAAGTGTACAGTCATTCCCCACGTGTAGCAAGCATCACAGTTTGGCATATATTTGGGGGAGACGACTTGGGAGACATCTTTCTGTTTCCCACAAAGTACAACTACTTCTTCCTCCAAATCCAATGAAAATCCCTGTGCATTATATGTACAATAAGTATTAATAGAAGATGGAAAGAAGATGGCAGACTTGCTAGCAAACACAAAACCCAAGGAACAGCACAACGGTGAGCTTCCTTTTTACCTCACCTGTTGTATACTTAGAATGGAAGAAGCCAGCAACCCAGAAATGCCAACCATCACAGACAAAATAAGGCCAAGTAAGGACTCTCTTTTTCTAACCAAAGAACTAGGAAAAGATCAGTCTAACAAGATAGACAACTGTTAGATAATAATCAGTATATTCCAGTCAAATATGACATAAATACCTATAGCCCACTGTACTAGGTTGCATTCTCTAGAGAAGCAAAATCAACAATGCTTGTATGTGCCTGTATATAGAAGGGAGTTTATATAGAGAAATGTCTTACAATGTTGTAGAAGGAAGGAAGTCCAGTCAGATTCAAGGAAGGCTTCTTCTGACTCATGTAGCTGTGGAAGTTGATGACCAAAAAAAAAGGATGTTGAAAAAGCAAGGGGAAAGGGCAAGCACAGGCTGGTGGATGCAGAGCTAAATGAATCCGAGGTCAGCAGAATGAATCCAGCATTGTAGCCTGCTAACAGTTCCTGGGATGAGTAGGCAGTGCAGCAGGAGATTTGAGGAACAGGATGCAGGTTTCCAGCTCCAGCAGAAGACAAAGGGCCAAAGAGAACTTGGCTTTAATTAGTATCTCTCTCTTATACAAAAGGTCATACGCTCAATGAGATGTCATCAGACTGTGACCTGCTTGATAGGTTGGGTTCCACCCCTACCTTCACCCAGGATTGTCTGGGTGACATAGACTCTCCCTATCACACCCACCCATCTAGGACAAAGAAGGCTCAGTAGGATGCTTAGACTTCCAAATTTGCTAGGCATTAACAAAGAAATGCAAACTTGTATGCACCTTCCATCTCCAGGGTGGTAGCCGGTATACATTGGGCTGCAATTTGCATGGTCCAAAGTTTGAAACCACCAACAAACAATTCCTTAGGAGAAAGACTGGGCTTTCCACTTCCATAAATAGTTACAGTCTCAGAAACCCACAGGGGGTCAGTATGAGTCATCACTGATTCGATGGTAGTGAGTTTGTTGTTTCGTTTATACACCCCTCTCCCCAAAGTGTCTTTAAGCACCATATGAGAAGCCTAAGCTTTCACCCACACCCAGGAGTAGCAAAGTGTATCTCACTCACTCATCTGTTAGAAAGTCAGGACTTTCACCACCACCACCACCACCCCGTGGTAACATGAATATCCACCACCCATGCTGTCAGCAGAGGCCTCCTGGAGAACAGTAACAAG
>NW_022107432.1:15426412-15428029 GCF_000313985.2 Echinops telfairi | reverse complement strand
CAGTCTTTGAGCACAAGTGCATGAATTTTGTCAACATTTTCGTCCATTTGGGAAATTGACTGATTCCAGAATGAGGTTTGTCATCAATCAACATTTTGCCTTTTTTGAAATGAGAAAACCATTCATACACTTTAGTTTTTCCCACTGTGCTGTCCTTGTTAGCTGTGTTCAACATCACAACAGTGTATGCAGCATTTTTCCTGAGCAGGAAGCAAAATTTCATAGTCACATGCTGTTCTCTTAAATTTGCCATCACAAAAAATGGGGTTCAAGTGAAACTGCTTTATACCAAAAAATTCACTGTGACCAGAAAAAATGTTCCCAGGTGATGCCACTGGGTGCACTAATTCAGAGCAAGTTGCTTGAGGCTTGCCTAGCGGGAAAAACGCATACTATGAAAGCTCCACCAGGGGGAGTTATTTCCTGGTTTGGGGGGGCTACGCCCTCATATCTATGCTTGTGTTTCGCCCGTTATTTTTTAAGGCATATACTTAAGAGAGAAATTGTTGGGTCATACGCTATGTCTATTCTCATTTGTTTGGGGAGGTGTCATACTGTTTTCCACGGTGGTTGCATCTTTCTGTCTCTGTACAGGTAACTATCTATTTTAATTTTATCCGAAAAGTTTTACTTAATGTGATATTAAGGATATTGACCAATAATCTCTTCATTCTTTGATCGCCTTTCTTTGCAATGGACACATGTAAGACCTCTTCCTGTCAATTAGGCGGATTCTTGCCCTCCAAATTTCTTGTCATAGAGAAGTGAATGCTCCCAGCACTACGCCCGTGTTTGAAACGCTTCAATTGCTATTCTTTCAACTCCTGGAGTCATGCCTTACATGACTACCTTCAGTGTGTCTTGAACTTCTCTCTGGAACACCATCAGTTCTTGATTGTATGCTCCCTCTTGAAATGACTGACCGATTATTTTGGGCACTGGTACGCTGTAGATTCTTTCCATTTTCTTTTGATGTTTCTTTCATTTTACAGTATTTTTCCATAGAAATTCCAATATTGCAATTTGAAGAATTTTTTTCTTCTGTTTTTAAGTTCTCAAAGTAACTTGCTTCTTTTTTTTACAAGGAGTATTTTTTAAGATCATTTTATTGGGGGCCTCTTTCAGCTCTTATAACATTCCATACATCAATTGTATCAAGCATGTTTGTACATATGTTGCCATCTTGATTTTTCTCTTTTTTTTCTAATCATTTTATTAGGGGCTCATACAACTCTTATCACAATCCATACAAAGTAACTTGCTTTTCAACACTTTAGATCTTGTTCAATAGATTTACCAATGCAACGCATCTTTTGATCTCTTGACTGCTGCTTCAATGAACATTGAGTTTTGATTCAAGCAAGAGAAGACTCTTGATAACTTCAATATTTTCTCCACTTATTATGATGTTACTGATTGGTCCAGTTGTGAGAATGCTGGCTTTCTTTACAGTGAGTTGGAATTCATACTGCAATCCTTGATTTCCATCAGCAAGTGTCTTACGACGTCCTTCTCACTTCTAGCAAGCAAGGTTATGTCATCTACATATCTAGGCTATTAATAAATCTTCCTCCAAAACTGATGCCACATTCTTTTTCATATAATGCAGCTTCTCTA
>NW_022107432.1:15422680-15424691 GCF_000313985.2 Echinops telfairi | reverse complement strand
ATTCTGTGTTCATGGACTGGAAGATTTATTGTTTTTAAAATGTCATTTTTTAAGTCATTATTACCCAAAGTAATACATCCCCAATCAAAATTCTAACAACTTTTTTGACAGAAATGGAAAAAGGAACCCTCAATTTGTATAGAATAGCAAAAGGCCCTGCATAGTTAAAGCAATTCTGAGGAAGAAAAATAAAGTAGGAGGACTCACGCTTCCTGATTTTAAAACATATTATACAGCTATAGAAATCTAAACAACTTGTCTTTGAAATAATAGGCATAAGATACAAATCTGAAGGAATACAATTGAGTGTTCAGAAATAAACTCATACATATATCTTCAGCTGATTATTCGACAAGAGCACTAAGACCATTCAATGGTGAAGGAAGAGTCTCTTCAAGATAAAAGCAACACAATAAAAAATGGTCAAAGGCAATAGTTATTAAAGATAGGCAAATCAAAGCACAATGAGATATAACTACATGTCTATTAGAACATTGAAAAGACATATGCCAAGTGTGGCAAGAATGTAGAGGAAATGGAGCTTACATACACTGCTGGTGGCAGCCTGAAATGGTATAATCATTTTGGAAAACTGTGTGTTTTATTTTGTTTTAATTTTGATATAAACTTAGTATATGAATCAGACATTCTATTTCACTGATTTGCTCAAGAGAAATAAAAGTATATTTGCATAGAAAGGTATGCATACAAGTGCTCATAGAGAATCTATTTGCAATAGCTAAATGCAATCCAAGTGTCCCTCATAGGTGAATTGACAAGCAAATTTGTATATCCATAAACTTTAATTTTCCTCAGTAATAAAGAGGAATGAACTAATGATATACACAACAAATTGGGTGAATGTAATAATAATTACACTGATGAAAATAAGATAGATAATAAAATAGTGCATAATATTTCATTTACATAATAGTCTAGAATGTAAAATAACCTACAAAGATAGAAAGCATATCAGTTATTACTCAGATATGAGAAAGATAAAGAGATTAAGAAAAGAGGTATTACAAAAGTGGATGAAGCAACTATGGAGAGTGACATACAGCTTCATTACCTTAAGTGCAATAATTTTTTCATAGTTGTATACTTATGGCAAAATTTATCAAATTGTATACTTTGTGTGCAAGTAAATGTATATCAGTTATTTCTCAATAAAGTTGTTTTTAAACCCATCTTTCTGACTTCTCTTTAGAAGGTAGAATGATGGAAAGTGTGCTTTTCCACCCTTACATTAAAAAGTTCAGATAATCTGCAGATTCGCTCTTTTTAAAAAAAACCCATCAGAGATTTGAAGTCTCAAGACAACCAACTAACCAGAAATCTAAGAAAGACTGGTGTCTCCAAGGGGCCAACAGGATGCAATCATTTGTTTACCTAAGGCAGAGGCACGACCACATACATGATAGAAATAAGAATTCAGTCAAAAGTTTTAAGAAATTGCTAGAGGCTAAGTATGGGGTAGTGTGAGAGTATAGAATCTCTAAGAGCTGCCGACCTAAAGGGAATCTATAAACACTCACGGACCTGCCTCCACAGACCTCACTGGGAGCTCATGAGAAAGATCAAAGACAGAGCCAAAGAGCAAAGGAAACATCTACAATAGTAGAGAACTGGAGGAGGGGAACAGTAGTCACTGCTACAGCAACATGAAGTCCTGCCTCTATTTATCTCTCATCTCCCCTTCCAAATAAAAAGAGCCCTTAAGTAACTAAGGGAGCAGCAAGTTATTTTCCTTAAACCGGAGAAGAGCTATTAGAGCTTTAGAAAGAGAATACAAAACAAAATGCTTCTACCCCAATAAAGGGTAGGAAAATGTCCTGGCTGATAGCCCTTAGACTTCCCCGAATAGTAGGAAGAAGCAGGAACACAGAAAAGGCTCACTCACTAGATCCAAAAACACATCCATGTCTAAGACCAAGGCTAAACTACAGTAGAAAAAGTTCTTCTATCCACTGCTGCAAAACTAACAAATGTCAAATAACAGGTAAGAAAA
>NW_022107432.1:15406591-15421640 GCF_000313985.2 Echinops telfairi | reverse complement strand
TACAGCTGCCCCTTTGGGTGTCCAAGATTGTCACTCTTTAAGAGAGTATTAGGCCCTTTGGCCTTTCAAATGGATTCTGATTTCACACTGCTGACCCAGCAGTTAGCAACTCAATAGGTAACAACTATGCCACCAGGTCTCCTTCTGAGACCCTACAGAGCAAAAAAGTCTGCCTGTGTGAATTTTGAGGATAGTAAATCTTTACTGAAGTAGAAAGTCTCATTTTTCTCCCAACTGGTGGTATCAAACTGCTGACCATACCAGTGTGAGGCATTGCTCACCAGGGTTTGTTAAAACGCTAATAGGGGGGGAAATGTTAACATCAAGGTCTCTACATATCATAAATTGCAATTAATTAAAGATATGTACTCTAACTCTATGGATAACTAAACAAGACAAGCAAAGTAGATGAGATATAAATAATAACCCAAGAATGTATATAAAATTGAAGCGTTAAAACAATCAATTTAAGTAGAAGTCAAGAGAAAACTAAAGAAATAAAGTTATGAGATAAAACAAAGTAAAACAATTAAACATACCCAATAATCCAACTGTGTTAGGCTGGGTTACCTAGATAATTAAATCCAGTGGCACTCATATATGTATAAGAAAAAGCTTTCTCTCAAGAAATAATTATATATCAAGAAAACATCCCAGTCCAACTCAAGTCCGTAAGTCTGATCCTCACTCTTCCGTCCTTCTTCAGACTCCCTCAACCATGTGCAATGATGCAAATGCAGGAGGACCACAGGTTGGTGAATGCTAAGTGGTGTAGACTCAAGGTTGGTGGATCCATGGTAGGACTTCAGCACCTCTCTGGGTCAGTGGCCTAGAGAAAACAGTTCCCAGGGCCATTGTTATGGAAAGGTCACATCCCCAAAGACAACAGCATAAGACTGTGACCTGATTGACAGGTCTGATTTCATTTCTAGCCAGGAGTTCCTAGTGGACATAAAATCACCTAACTACCACACCAACTACGTCTATGTTAAAGGGCAACAGATTAGATGTAGATTAGATGTAATAGAAAGCTTCGATTGTGTGCTTCCTATAAGAAATCAACTTTAGACATGAAAAGTTAATCAGAATAAAAGACATATTATGGAAATCCTAATCAAAATCAAGCTGACATGGGCATATGTATAGCAGTCTAAGTAAACTCGGAGAAACCCTTGTGTGTTAATCTGGGTGGATGAGAAACAAATTCATAGACACTCATACGCATATAAGAAAGATGTTTACAAACAAGAGCAATTGAATAATGAGAAAAACATCCCCACCCAGTCCAGATCAAGTCCGTAAGTCTAATATTAGCCCATATGTCCAATACCAATCTATAAAGTCCTCTTCAGACTCACGAAATACATGCAATGATGACAAATGCAGAGGGATCACAGGCCAGTGGGTTGGAAGTCTTTGGATGCAGTGGCGTTGTAAGCATCTCAGTGTTGGCAGGGGTCTCTCTGTGACTTCTCTGGCTCCAGAGGTCTAGTTGTATCAGTGTAGGTCCATGTGGCTTCTCTGTCTCCCAGGGCATAGCGCCATGTGTCTGGTCAGTAGAGTGTCTCCAAGGGAATGAGCCAGAAGAGAGAGAGAGAGTGTGTGTGTGTGTGTCTTCTGTCTCCAAGGAGGAAAAACAGGATTGCCCAGAATTCTCAGGAGAAGGCCATGCCCACACAGAGGCCTCATTGGCTATTATCTGATTGATAGACTAGTCTTAGCCCCTTCACTCTTAATCCTCTCAAGTTCCAGATTGACACCAGATTATGTAACTACCACACCTTGTATGTGATCATTATGCATTGGGCTGCTAACCATAAGGTTAGCAGTTCAAAACTGTAAGGTAATTTTGGTGGCGGAGAGAAAGAAAAGGGGCAAAGACAGAAAATAGTTTTAAAGGCTTATTTCAGAGCTTCTGAGCGAAGTTCACAGGTCCCTAGTTGGGGTCAGAGAAGTCGTGCTGTCCAGGCCAGAGGTGAAGAATGTTATAGGCCAGGTCTTGGGGAAGGAACAGCTAGGGAAGTCTCCATTGTGATTTGGCTGTCTGCAAAGCTGGGACTAAGCAACAATGTTAGCCTCCTCCATCTGGTTTTGGAAGGTCACTGAAGGGGAGGAGGAGGATTGGTTTTTCCCAACTTCCTTGGAGTATTTTTCCGCTTGCCCAGGGTATTTTTCCACTTGCTCGCCCCACCAACTCCCTTTTCTACCTAACAAAACTACTGATTGCTTTGCAGGAGAAAGATGAGGTTTTCTACTTCCTAAGAGTTATAGTGTTGGAAATTCACCTAGCAGTTTTACCCTGTCCTATAGGGTTGCTGTGAGTTAGTACTGACTTGATGACAGTAAGTTTTATTTTGTTTTTTGTTTTTCAACTTCAGAACAAAAAAAAGAATAAAAAGAATGCTTTATAGAATAAGTCAATTTACCAAAAAGACACACACACACACACACACACAAATCTAAATATTTGTGTACCCAGAACAGAACTTTAAAATTTTTGAAATAAATGTACAATGGTTGACTTGGACAGGCCAACACCCCTCTTTACTATTCGATAGAACAAGGAGACATAGTATCAATAAAATATAGAAGATGTGGCTAGTCAACCAATTTTACCTAGCAGACATTTATAGAACATTTTACACAGCATCAAGACAATATATATTCTGTTTAAAGCACACAGAACATTCATGTATGTTCTGAACTACAAAACAAACCATAAACAACTGAAAATTATTAAAATCATGCCAAAAATATTCTTTAACCATGGCAATATAACTAGTAATCAAAAAGAGCTAGCTAGAAAATCTCATGTGTTTGTCAATTAAAGAACACATTTTTAAAGTATTTCATTGGTTAAAGAGGTACACATACCCTCCACAGTGGGTCAAGCCAAGAAGGGAACTTAACAGATCAGCAACCCAAGCAAAGCAAAGCCAAAAAGGCCCTAAAGAACACCCAAAATAGACTTCAGGTGGGGAGAGACAGATCCCAGAATTCCCCCAGGACCAGTAGGAGCTAGTCATAAAGGTCAGCGAACAGACCTGGAATTGTGTTTTTCCTTTTAATTTTTTAAAAATTATTTTCTTTTCTCTTTTCAATCTTTTCTTTTTGTTTGTTCTATGTCATTGTTGTTTTGCCTATTTATATAAGATAAGCATGGGAAACAAGCTCAAGGAGAAAGCAATGGGAGGACTTGGGGGAGAAGGTGGCAGGGGAAGGGTGTGGTGAGCAAACAATGGCATAGACAGGGGAAGAACTAGGCAATTAAAATCAACAACAAGGAGGATGTAGAGATCCTGGAGGTGTGGGAGCAACAGTAATCTAACTGAGAGGACTTACTAAGAGGCAGATGAAGGGTGAGGCTGATGATAGAGCAGGCGGAAAGTAAAAGGAAACAGGAAAGATCTAGGAAGCAAGCTATGGATAGAGGTATAAACATAGGTGTGCACATATGTAAATATATTAATTCATAAAAATAGAAGTATTGGCCTATGTACATATATTTGTATGGCAATACACTGAGGTAGTGGATGGAATTTGGGCTTCTGCTTATACCCTCCCTCCGTACAAGGACACTTTGTTCTAACAAGCTAGCATTCTGTGATGATCACCCTCCCTGCACAATCGCTGAAGACAAAATGGGTGCATAAGCAAATATGGTGAAGAAAGTGGTTGGTGCCCGGTTACTAGAAGATATAACATCTGGGGTCATAAAGGCTTGAAGTTAAACAAGAGGCCATCTAGCAAAGAAGCAACAAGCCCACATAATAGAAGCACAGCAGCTGGTGTGATCATGAGGTGTCATCCGGACCTGGTAACAGGCATCAGAAGACCCATAACAAACAAACAAACAAAAATATATTGTTGAGACTGAGGGGACTTGGAGCAGAGACTCAAAGCGCATCTGTAGGCAATGGGATGTCCCCTCCCAGAGGGGTCACAGAGAAAGGATGAGTCAACCAGGCCAAAATAAGTAAAGCACTGATGAAACACACAAATATTCCTCTGGTTCCTTGAGGCTTTCTTACCCCCACTATCATGACCCCAGTGCTGCTTCTCGCTTCGGACTAGACAGGAGCATGTGCACAGGTACAGATAAGAGATAGGAGCTCAGGACACACAGAATCCAGGAACAGGAATGGGAATAGCCATAACAGAAGGGTAGGGGAAGTGAGGGAGAGGAGGGGTGGAAGAGGGAAGTGATTGCAATGATCAACACATAACCACACACTCCTCCAGCAGGAGAACAACAGAAACCATGGGGGAAGGGAGACAGCGATCTGTGTGGGATATGAAAATAATAATAATTTATAATCTATCAAGGGCTTATGAGGGTGGGAGGGAAAAAAGAGCTGATACCAAGGGCTCAATAGAAAGTAAATGTCTAGAAAAGAATGATGGCAACATATGTACAAATGTGCCTGATCCAATTGATATATGGATTGTAATAAGACTTGTAAGGACCCCCAATAAAATGACCTTTTAATTAAAAAAAGAGACTTACAGGATATTAAAATATATTTTGAAATAAATAAAAATAGAAACACAACATATAAAAATGTGTGAGAGCCATAAAAGGTAGGTGTAATAAGGAGCTGATACCAAGGGCTCAAGAAAATGTTTTGAAAATGACGATGGCAACAAATGTACAAATGTGCTTGACACAATGCATGTATGTATGGATTGTGATAAGAGTTGTATGAGCTCCCAATAAAGTGATTTTTTAAAAAGCTAGGTCTAGAGAAAATTTAATGCACTGAATGTGTATATTAAAAAATAAGAAAGGTCCCATATCAATGACTGATCCTCCCTTCCAGCTTAATATTTTTTAAAAAGAACCAAACTCAACTCAAAGCAAATAAAAAGAGAAGAAATAA
Source organism: Echinops telfairi (assembly GCF_000313985.2). Classification (NCBI taxonomy): domain Eukaryota; kingdom Metazoa; phylum Chordata; class Mammalia; order Afrosoricida; family Tenrecidae; genus Echinops; species Echinops telfairi. The sequence continues at coordinate 15,416,760 of NW_022107432.1, read as the reverse complement.
TAAATGTAAGAGTAAAAATCAATAAAATTGATAATAGAGAATATCAATATATTCAAAACCTAGATCTTTGAAAGGGTACATACAATTTGCAAATCTCCAGTCTGATTTATAAAAAACAGAAGAGACAAGGCACAAATGACTAAAGTCATAAGGCTAGAGCCTCATAAATGATCTTATGGACATTAAACAGATAATCAGGATACTTCAGTTTTCTTTTGTCAGCATGAAAAAGCACCATCATTTAAAGCAATGCCCAGTCACTATTTTTCAGTACTGTGGGTTAGAAGTCTGGATGGGTTAACTGGATTTTCTCCTTAGGGTTTCATAAAGCTAAAATCAGGTATTGCCTGGACTGGGCTTTTCTCTGAAGGTCCTAGGATGAATATGATTCCAGTTCACACACCTTCTTAGAAAAATTCAGTTCCTTATGAGTATAACCAACTGGCCTCTGCTTCCTTACTGGCTGTCATCGAGGGATAGCTTACCACTCCTAGAGACATTCCACACTTTTTTCTCATGACTCCTGTCATGGTGGTGGTTTTGTCAAGTTGACTACACTGATGCTCAGTGGTTTGGCAAACACTGGATTAGTTGTTCTTTCATAATCTAATATAATGTAATCATTTTCCATCATCTGATCTGCTCAATCAGGTGTAAGGTATATGGCCTACTTCCAGAAAAGTCTGTAGTTTTAATTTCTTATACTGTTTTATCTGATTTGGCATAAGGGTAATATTGTTATAATAAAATGCATTTCAAAGTATTCTTTTCATTTGTTTTCAGGAAGGGCTTGTGTGATATGGGTGTTATCTCTGTCTCGAATGGTCGTGTCACCTTGCACTTTTCTTTTGGGAAGAATTTAGACTAAGAATTGTGTTTCTTCACAATATTTAGGCTGATTCAAATGATTTGTTTAATCGTTAGTGATTGGAGGCATCTCAGATCTTTCAAGGAATTGGTCCATTTCATCACATTTGTTGAATTCATGACCACCTAATTGTCCATAGCATTCCCTTTGCGGGGGGCAGAGTTCTAAACACAAGGCCAATGATGCTTGTCCTTGTACGGGCCCTCGTTCCTTGTCACTATCATGGGAACTCATTCCTATCATTATGTGGCATTATTTGGCAAAAGAGATTTTGCTGTTGTAAATCAGGCTGCTAATTAGTTGGCCTTAAAATAGGGAGATTAACTGATCAGGATATTTCCAATTGGCAGAATTGTTTTTCTCCACCTTGTAGCAGATTTGGAAATCAGAGATTTGAAGCCTGAGGAGAGTGCTATCTATAACTGCAGGCCTGAAGATGGAGTGAGTGTCTTAGTCTGAATTTTCCTGAGAAGAAAACCCAGTGAGACATATGTGGCTGTTGTTGTAAGGTGGTGATAAGTGAAGTTCTACTCATAGTCCCTCATGTACACACACACACACACACACACACACACACACACACACGGAGGCTTCAACATGTTTATGGAAAATGAAGTGGAAAGGTAATGACTTCATTAACACTTAAGAAAGAAATAACACCAATTCCACACAAACCCTTCAAGAAAACAAACAAAAAGGAATATTTTGAAACACACTTTATTCTAAAAGTATTACCCTTATACAAAACCAGACAAAACATTGCAAGAAAATAAAACTGCAGACCAAAATCACTTATGAATATAGACCAAAAAAAAGTCTTCAAAATAGTACCTTATTGAATCCAGAAATATAATAAAAGTGTAGTACATTCTGACCAGCAGGGTTATCTTAAGGATTCAAGGCTATTTCAACATGAACAATATGAAGGAATCTGATTAGCCTAAAACCATATTGGGATGATTTTTTAAACCTACATTCCTCCAAATAGATTCAGGAATTTTTTAAAAATATGATGCAACATTTATTCTTGATAACATTAAGGTTAAAATGTATTTAACCTCATAATTGTCATCTAAAAATAGCTACAGATACCATCATCCTTAATAAAATTTCCAGGTGGTATAGTTTGTGCTTGACTATTCACCAATTGTGGTGTTTCAGATCCACCCATAGGTGCTGCAGAAGAAAAAGAATGATTTGCTTTCATAAAGGTCCCACAAGTAAAATTCGACTCGATGACAAAGGCTTGTTTTTTTGAGAGCAAGGGTGGGGGTGAGGGGTTTAACATCATACTTTATGCTGAAAGACTGAGTGTTTCCTCCTAAGACCAGGAACCAGGCAAGGATATCTACGCTCATGGTCCATAGTCACCATCATACTGGATATCATGGCTAATGAAGCAAGTCAACAACAAAGAAGGAAACTGCTTACACTTGGAAAGTAAGGAATGAAATTGTTTTCCTTCTCAGATATGCTCATCCATATATAAAATTCTTACATAGGATACACAAATATATTAGAAATAATCAGTGAGTTCAACAAGGTCCCAGAATAAAGTGTCAGAATGCAAACATCAATCATATTTATATCTACTAGTAATAAAAAAATTGAAGAATTGGATATTTTCAGGTTTATTCCATTTCATTAGCTCCAAACTGTGAAATATTGAAACACCAACTGAAAAACATCCTTGCAGTACTGTTATGCTAAAAGTACTGATGAAACAAATGTAAGAATATTGAAGTAGGAGGAGGTAAAGTAGGATCATAGAATGGATGCCTCAATATTGTAAAGATGTCTGTTCTCTCTAAACTCATCTATTGGTACCACAAAATACCAATAAAATATCTAGGCGGATTTTCAGTCAAATTAATTGCTGATTCTAAAGGAGCTTGACAAACCAACTTTTAAACTAAGAACAAAGTTCAACGACTCATACTACCTTATTTACTAACTAAAAGCCAGTGTCATCAAAGTGTGCCTCCTCCCGCCGCTCATCCTCCCTGCCATGCCCCATGTCCAGTTACTGTCTCTTTAGATCTACTTATCTGGAAATCGTACAAAACAATACAAAATCATAGAAGGAAAAAGAAAAACACCACGAATAATGACCAGACAAGCCATAGAAAAATCTCAATTAAAGAGAAAATAGAAGATACTACAAACTAAAATTACTTTAAAATGGGCCCAAAAGGAGATCAAATGATAGGGTATTGCATTTTAACGTATGTATATCTGCCTTAATCAATTTTGCAATGCTCTGCATGATGGCAGGGCTATTCACATCTCTCCCCTTTGGCCAGAGAAAATCCACTGCAGATTGGATCCATCTGGACTCCCTGAAAGTGGATGTTTAGCGTCCTCTGTCATCTGGAATAGCCTGCTGCAAACCAGATGTTCATAATTTAAGTTCTGACATCATTCCATCCTTTCAGATTTAGGGTTTATTATCCACAATCCTTGGACTGCACCGGCAAAGGTGCTTCTTTTCTTCCACGTGGCATCTTACACATTTCTTGGAGAAGAAAATATGGTATAGACTTTGGGAAATCATTTTTCATTCTCTCACAAAATGAATCCCTCACACCTTTACCACACACCCAACTGTCCCATTCCTTCATGTTTGCCCATTTAAATTTAAACTTAAATTTAAACAAAAGGCTGAATGTAATTACTTATGGTTTCTTTCTCATAATCTATTAAGTTTCTTTCTCATGATCTATTAAGATAGAAATAACCCTCAATCTCTCAAGTGGAGACTAGGTAGACAAACTATAGTACCGTTTGTTCAATGGGAAATTACTCAAAGAATAAACTATTGATTCGTGTTACAATATGGATGAAACTCAAATGTGTTTTGCTACATGAAAGAAGTCAGATACATAATGTTATACACTCTATAATTTCTTTATATGGCATTTGGGGAAAGGAAAAAGTATAATTGTATCAATGATGGCCAGGAACTAGTGGGTATATATGGTGGGGGTTGGTTATAAAGGGTTAAGGGAAAATTTCAGTGGAATTGTTCTTAATCTGGGTGGTGATGGTGTTTACATAAATATGCACTAGAAGAAGCCGAATTTTACTTTTTGTTAACAATTAGAAAAAAACATGGTTACTGTTTTATAGTTACACTGGTTAAAGTTGCTTTTGTTAATTGAATCACACTTTATGATGCATTCAGATTTTTCTAGGAAAATGCAAGAATTCATGTGTTTCTTTAATGAGCAAACAAATATTTCTTTTTGTAATAAAAATCATCACTCAGTGACTTATCAAAGGAAGAAAGAAAGAAACGTGATGACAAGGAATTCATCTTTCTTCTGGATAAATCAAGGAGCCTTGGAGACTCAGAGGCGAAAGAACTCCCCAGCCTCTCCTCAGGAGAAAGACCCAGCAGTCTACTGTCATGAAGTGCGTAGCCTTGGAAATCATACTCCTATGGGGTCACAAGAAATCAAAATTCACTCCAAGGCAGTGGGATTGTTTGGTCAAGCAACTTGTCTTCTACAGCTCACAGCTATCTGTTAAATTATTTTACCCTAAGTCAAACCAAACCAAATCCACTGCCATTAAGTCCTTTACCCCCAAACTCAAAATGCCCTGCCCTTCTGCCAATTCCAATTCATCGTGACACTATGACGAAAACTATAGACTAGACTATAGACTAAAACTGCCCCTGCGGGTTTCCAAGAGCCTAAGTCATTAAAGCAGTAGAAAGCTGCATACGTGCGTGGCTGCTGGTTTCAAACTGCTGACCTTGTGTTCAGCAGCCCAACACGTAAACTGCCGTGATACCAGTGCTCTCTGTTACCCCAGTTCCTAATCATTACTGGAATTCCCTGGCCCTTATTCTGTATTCCCTCCAGCTTTCCATGCCCAGGAAGGACATGCATTTCCTCCCCTTCCTCATTCCAGAACCCACTTTCCTAATCCACTCAGAGGTCAGTTAATTTCTAGAATCGCAATGCTAGCACTCAAATAAATATCCAAAAAGTAGAACTTGGGGCTCAGGAATACGATTTTCCAGACACAAGAGTGGGCTGGGCATCTTTCTTGAACCGCTCAAATCACATTGTGCCATCAACTCCTCCTAAGGGCATCAATTCATGACTTGGGTTAACTTCACAAACTCTCGTGCAAAGATTTTACAGCAATTAATTTGGCATATGGCGCCTCCCTTATTATCCCTTTCCTATAGTTCTTTTCTCCAACATCACATGTGGTTATGTCCTTTGGATTTATATGGATATGGGCTAAATTCCTAGATTTACTCTTCTAAGTTAACAACTCTCTTTGGATGACTTAGATTTAAAGGGGAAAGCAAACAAACAATCACTCCCTCGCATAGACTTTCTGAAAGGAAGCATTTACATAGAATCTGACACATAGTAGGCAATGAGCCTTGGAAACACAGCATTTTAGTGCTCAGCTGCTCACCAAAAAGTCCGTGTATTGAACGCACTCAGTGGTCCCCTGGGGGCAAGGCCGATCTGCTTCTTTCCGGATTACAGCCAAGAAAACCCTGTGGGCAGTTCTGCTCTGTCCTACGTCAACCCATCGCTGTGAGTTGGAGTTGGTACCACCGTCCAGAACAAAAGCAACGTCTACAGCCATTGGCTAGTTGCCGCTCGGATTAAGCACAAAACTAGTAACTACACATGCAAGCGTGTATCAAACCAAAAACCAAACTGTGCCATTGCGTCAATACTGACTCATAAAAACCGAATACAGCTGCTATTAAATGAAGATTAATCTACTCCTCAGATAAAAAAGCAATTTCAAGAGATCAGATTTCTGATTCTTTAAATTCAATGGCAGTGGGTTTATTGTTTTATTTGTTTGATTTTTAGTTACTGATACTCACTTGAGACACGTTTCATGAGTAACCCCATCACTGTGGCCTAATAGCAAACACTACATTGCAGAAAGCACAGTATTTCGGCCAATTCAAATGTTTAAGCTTAGTGACACCCTAATTATCATCAACACTGTGATGGTATAAGTCCCTTCATACTAATCAGTATGAAGTCAAAAATGACAGCTACCGTGGCCTATTTCATTAGCTATCTTGAGAGCTCGACATTCTGCTCTCGGTGCGGAAACTGTAGGCCACAGCTCAGTGCGACTATGGCAACCACGTTTTGTGCCCTGAGCCTGACAACTACCAGGAGACATTGTGACAGGAAAGTATCAAGACATACCTCTGCCTCCGCACACTCAGTGGTTGCTTGGTAACCTTGTCTCCGTGTGAGGTTAGCCCAAGATAGAGTGAGGAGCTAACGAGGGCTGACACGAGTTCCTACTCACGGGAAAGAGGGTATGTAAGCACATACTTCCAGGAAGGAAAAGAGCTCAAAAGCTGTTATGTCCTCAGGGATCACCATCTAATTCTCGCCAACATCACCTGTAAAATACAAACCTGCTATTCTGTTAGTGAATGGAGCAAGCTGTAAAATAAACTGCTATTGAGTAATTGATATTATTTAATTATTCTCTATAGGTATACATATGTTTGTGATAATTTCCATAAGTGCTCTTAATATTAATGATTAACTCTTTGAGAAGTAGGACCTATTGAGTTAAACTTAAAAAGACATTGGGATGGCACCTGAAGTAGTATTCAACAGCCTTAGACTGAAGAAGTACAATTATAACTGAATTTATGGCAGTGTTTCTTGGTTTGTTTGTTTGTTTGTTTGTTTTTTAACTGTGTTTAAACCCATCCTGGTTGTACTACATTTCAACCTGGTTGGACTACTATAGAACCACTAACAGTAAGCTCTTTATATCCCATATTAATAAAGAAAAACAAACAAGTCCTTTTGAGAATGTTAGTTTCCATTGGTATCTCAGAACAGACCCAAATTATAATTTCCTAAATTCTTTGTAGTTTACTATTTTTATGAAGTTTGCTTAAGTAAAACAAAGGCTTTCTTTTCCTATAAATATAATTTTGCTTTGTTGATTTGCTAATTTAACCATGCACCTATAAAATTATACTGCAAAGTATTCTATCATCTCTACTTGATCTCAGAGGTTAGGGACCCCCTATTTTGACCCAGGAAGCTCTGGGAGTAGTTTTAAAAGAACAAGATGGCATGCTGGGGAAAAAACAGGGAAAGATACACAAGTGTGTGTGTTTTCTATGTATTCGAATTTGTAGTAAGACTACTTCAAAGAATTAGTCTCCGTAGCTAAAAATAATATTCTGGGGGATGGGGGAGGTTAGTAAACCCACAAAGGTCACAGCCACTTAAATTTCTGTGAATCCTGGAAAAAATTATATGAAATGGCTAATATAAGTTAGTTTACCTCACTCTGTTCATATAGAACTTGAGAAGGCACTAGAAACAACAGACATTTTGGAATCAATATAATTTACATTATAATTGGAAAATGCTTTATAATTATTCAGATTTACTTATGAAATATTTATCAAGCTATTACTATGTGAGAGGTCCTGAGTATATAGTCATATGTTTTCATAATGAAGTCTACAGACTATCTTATTATAGTATCTTGGAAGCATAGATTTATCTTAGAGACAATGAAGACATAAAAGAAAATCAACGACATTCAGTCTTTACAGATTTTTACAAATTATATATGTTGGTCCTATGCATGTTTCAGTAGTTGTGGATTTTGTTTTATGCTGTTTTTTCCCAACCTTATCCCTCTCACCTCTTGTTCAATTCTGTATTTTTCTTAGGAGTACTGACTCTGAGGCAGGGTCTAAAAAGCTCAGATGTCAGCAGACAGCTAACTTGGTTAAACCAGGATATAATTAATAAAAATAAGTGAATGACCTGCGGAAGAGAAGAAGTGTATTCCTCTTCAAGCCCAGCCTCTGCTTTGCAGAGCCTGCAGTAGTGGTTCCAGCCTCGCTAGTCTGGTCCCAGTCCATAGACTTCAGTTACGTCACCCCATTCCACTGTCTTTCCTGCCACAGGGTTGCTAGTTATTGAATTGCTACATCATTTCTTGTTTGCCTTCTCAGCTTTTCTAGCACTTATGTGATAAATTTCTTACATTAAATTCACAGTTTTAAATCATTTGGATGGCTGCCCTTTTACTAGTGGAGTCAAGATGCACTAAATAAAATATAAAATTTGGCTACGGTCTTTGAAATTCCAATAATGAAAGATATGTAAAGTCAACAGTTATATAGTTATTTAGTGGAAAAGTTTATACTATTAAAATATGATACTGAAAATTTCTCAGGAACAAGAAAATTACCTTGACATGATGTTAAGTGAATAGATGATAATCTATTAGTGAATAGATTAGTGATAATTTTATTAGTGAAATAAAAAAATAGAAGTACATTCAACTAACAAAAATTTTTGAAGCTTGTTTTAGTGTCTTGGTGGGTTTGTGATGATGTTTTTACTCTAGCTTATATATGTATATATATATATAATTTCTATTATTAAATACTTTTATTGGGGGCTCTTACAGCTCATCACAATCCATACATACATCCATTGTGTCAAACATATTTGTACAGATGTTGCCATCATCATTTCCAAAGCATTTTCTTTCTACTTGAGCCCTTGATATCATTCCTCATTCCCCCCTCCCCCAACTCTCCCTTCCTCACGAACCCTTGATAAATTATAAATTATTATTTTCATATCTTACATTGTCTGCTGTCTCCCTTCACCCACTTTTCTGTTGTTTGTCCCCCTGGAAGGGGGGGTGTTATGTGTCAGTCCTTGTGGCTGATTCCTCCTTTCTCCCACCCACCTCCCCTTACCCTCCTGGTATCTCTATTCTCATTATTGATCCTGAGGGGTTTATCTGTCCTGGATTACCTGTGTTGTGGGCTCTTATCTGTAGCAGTGTATATGTTCTGGTCTATTCAGCTTCGTAAGGTAAAATTGAGGTCATGATAGTGGGGCGGGGGGCGAGGAAGTATTAAAGAACTAGCGGAAAGTTGTATGTTTCATCAGTACTATACTGCGCCCTGAATGGTTTGCCTCTTCCTTGTGACCTTTCTGTAAGGGATGTCCAATTTTCTATAGGTGGTCTTTGGGTCTCCACTCCATGTCCCACCCCCAATTCACATTGGTATGATTTTTGTTCTGGGTCTAGCGCTCGTGTCGGGAAAGAGAGCATCACAGAATGCTGGATTATTAGGACAAAGTATTCTTGCATTGAGGGAGTACTTGTGTTGAGGACCAATGTCCATCTGCTACCTTAATCCTTAACATACAAATATAAGTACATATATCTATTTCCCTATCATTATATATAAATATATTTACATATGTAACATGCCTGTATTTAGACCTCTATAAATGTTCTTTGCCTCCTACTTCTTTATTCTATTTCCTTTTACTTTCCTCGTGTCCCACTATCATTTTTGGCCTTCATTCAGGTTTCAGTAATGCCTCGCTGTTACATTGCCCTTGATTAAGCCCCACTAGGCATCTTATGCCTTTCTCTACATCAATTTTAGTTAATCTGTTGTTCCCTTGTCCCTAGGTTGTTGACACACACCCCTTCCTTTCTCCCACTTTCCCTTCTCCCGTGTCCCCCAGGAATTGTCAGTCCTGTTGATTTCTTCTCCGAATTGTTTATCCCACCTATCTTATCTAGACAGACATGCAGAGACATTAATAAGGACATAAGCAAGGCAAGGTCAAACAAAACAACAAAGGAAGACAAAACCAAGAACAACAAAAAGCAAGCCGATGGCTAAAAAGGAATAGCCTATAAATAGTTCCAGGTCTGTTTTTTTACCTTTAGGAGGGTTTTCCAGCCGAGTCTGATGGGGTGCCATGCTCTGTCGCCAAAGTCTATTTTTGATATTTCCCAGGGTCTTCAATGCTTTGCTCCCCTTGCTGCTCAGGTGCATGCCCTTAGTATTTCACCCCAGTGTGATGGGGTCAGATTGGGCACAATTCCCGCACTGCATCTCCAGTTTTGTCCCCCACAGCACTGTGGTTCAGTGAGGGGCATCGGGTCTCATGATGGGGCCGGCCCTATGGTCCTCTCCATACATTGTCTGCTGTGAGCAGGATTACCATCCTCCGGGCTTGGTGGGCCAGGATGTGTGCTACTCACTCTCCTTCACTCATCATTTGCTCCTGTGTAACTTTTATAATTTTCTATGATTCTTTCAGTAAATAAACTTTAAAACCCAGTGACTATATATGTTTATGTCATTCTGAAATATATTTCTACAGATAATATCATTCTAAAGTATAGGCATAATAAGTAGGTGATGCCTTCACTGATTGGAGAGCCTCAGACCAAACCTTATCTGTCCTATTATTCTACAATTGGAGCATGG
>NW_022107432.1:15374091-15401591 GCF_000313985.2 Echinops telfairi | reverse complement strand
ACTACATAGTCGTCTTGTGATTTATAATTTGAAAGGCACTAAATATCTTCATCAAATTAAAAAATATATATGTCTCCTACTTGGGCTCACCACTATCCTGAGATACGCCACCATAAGGGATGCTTGTTGGTGAAAATGAGTGAAGGCAATTGTTTTCCAGAAGGACCATTTTGCAGTAGTTCGTTTGTGTCCTGAGCCATAAAAAAAAAAAAAAAAGCAAGCTCTGGAAGGAAAAGACCCTTGGTGTACTCATTTTCTGGAAGAAATGATATCAGACTCATGGAGAAATTCTTCCTTTTAATAAAAGTATGTATCATTGTGCTCTGAACAGTCCTAACGAAACATTCACACACGGGGCTCACCAAAACAAAGTTATATAGCTCTAGGGTTTCTTGAGGTTACTACTAAGAGTTAGGCTGATACTGAGTACTCCCCCAACTCCTCGTTCAATAACAAAACCTGTATTTCCTGAGTAGTGCTAGAAGAACCCATACTTCGGCATGTGCAAGACTCGATATAGAATTCACATTTTTAATGGTGTTGTGACAGCAATACCTCCAGAGAGCAAAGGACTCATGGCAGGTGGAGTGAGAAACCTTGTTTCTAACACTTGTAAACAATGCTCTCTGTGACCTTTAAGAGTTACCAGCCAGCAGCCTCACAAAGAACACCTCTCCTGGAAGACATGAAGAAGTTATTTTCTTCACAGCCAATACAAATCTACTTCTTCAAGCAAGTACACTGTGTCAGATTCTAGCTCCTGTTTCAGTGAAAAGAATGGATTTTATATACATGACTGAGTAAGAATAAAGTATCGTACTGACAGAGACCTAGATCGAGTTTGCTGTCACAGTAATATGAGAGTTGATTGGCACAGTAAAACAAGAGAAACATAGTAATATGCCAAACAAGACGAAAGTCATGAAAAAGTCATTATTGACAAGCACCAGAGTTATATCTTGGCATTTCAGAGTTTTGATGGAAGAATGTCAATTAAGTTTGACAAAAAATCATTTTGGATTCTTCACACTGTCTTGATGAACATAAATCTCAAACCAGTTTTAGAATAGTACATGTCATATAGTATCCATTAAATATATGTTTGTTGGGTGAATGGATTCATTTAAATGAGGACCATATTAGAAAACAGTTTTTCAAAGTTTGTGTGAGAAACAGGTAAGTCTGCCTCTAAAGGAAACAAGGAAAGGTTCCGTGACTTGTTTTTAGTGGGATCTTAAAAAGCAGCAGGAAGGACTCATGAGAAAGGGAGAGGTTAAAATTTAAGCAAGGAAAACAGACAGGATAGTTTCTGAGAAGGCGGATGTAGATAAGCTCAAAGCCAAGGTCAAATTAGTGCTAAGGAGAGGGAGACCCTTTAAAGTCATAGGAGGAAAGAGAATGGGCTGACGGCAGATGCCAGCAAGTTTGAAACACTTGGTCTAAAGAAGACGAGGCAATTCTCAGAAGACGGGACTATTTCCTACGCAAAATTACAAGAAATGATGAAAACCAGAGTCACGGAGTTGAGCAGCTCAGAAAAAGCTGGCCGTAGGTATCATGGAAAGCGGACCAGGGAGATACAATAATATTGTTAGTCAATGATACTTCATTTGAGACCGATTTAAAATTTAAGCAACACCAACTTCTAGTATGGGGTTGTCTTCAATTGTTCTAAGCTTCTTGATCTATACATAAAGAAATTTCATCAAATAGAATTGGGATTTTTACCAAGAGTAGAATTGAAAGAAAAAGGCTCAAGAAATTATATGGTGTTATTGTTGTTATTAACTGCCAGCCAGCCAGCCCCTGACTGATGGTGATCCTAAGCCCAATAGGATTTTGATGTTGTGATCGATAGGATGTTTATTGGATGATTTTTTCATAGCAAATTTGGAAGTTAATTGCCAGGACTTTCTTCCTAGTCTGTCTGAGTCTGCAAACTTGACTGGAATCTGTTCAGCATTAGAGCAATACCAAAGCCTCTATTGACATATGGATGTTGGCTGCAACTGACAAGTAAAGGAGGGCTACACTCACGATGCATATTGGACAGAAATTGAATCTGGGTATGCAGAATTTTAAAAACCTCGAATGAAACTCACTGCCATCAATGCCAACCCATAGGGACCCTATAGGACAGGATAGCACTGCCCCTGTACGTTTGCAAGACAGTAATACTTTAACGAAGTATACAGACCCATCTTTCTCCTATGGAGCAACTTGCAGTTTTGAACTGCTGAACTTGAGGGTTGCAGCCTGATGCTTATTCATTTTGCTACCACTGAACCATCACTGTATTGCATACGGCATGAGCCAGTGGTTTGAGATGGCAGACCACAGGATATAAGCTGAAACCCAAACAAGACAAAAACCAACCCTATTGCTCTAGATGGACTCCACCTTCCACCTCATGGGGCCTTCATAGGCTATGGCTCCGGAGAGCTGTCCTCACTGTAATCTTTACAGAGGCGGCCGTAGCCCTTCTTCCTTGGTGCCCCTGAGCGGGCTCTATCCACCATTATCTCGAGAGCGGTTGATTGCAAACCGCGTATGCCACCCAGGGAGCTTAATCTGAAAACAAAGAACATTAAAATGAAGGGAATTGATAGGAAAAAATAGAAGGGTGAATAAATTATAGATCCTGATGCAATTCAAGTAAAGAATAATGTAAACAGTGAAATAAGCAAGTAGAACGAAGAAGGTATTATGGCCAGAGAGATGAAATTGTGATTTAGAAGAGAATTTATGGTTATTGATAAGGTCTAAGTTATGATCTAGTGAAGAAGTGGTTACTGGAGATAAGAGGTAGAGGAACTGAACCGAGGTGTTGGTTAAGCTCTCTACATAATATTAAATATCCCAGGATGGCGGTAGGGCACTTTGTAAGAGTAATTTTCTAATGAGATGGTAGGGTTTTCAATAAATGAAGCAGTGCATATTGAAGCGAGAAGAGCAAGATACGGATACATTTATGACAAAAAAGCAGGGATTTTATAAGATGGTGGATGAATAATGAGGAACAATCGACACCCACCATATCAGCTCCTGATGAAGAAGCCCTGCTTGGACAGACTACAGAAGATGTAGTGTCTCAAGGGAGGGTTCAACTGAAGTAAGAAGAGGGAGGAAGTTCTGGGAGGAGAGGCAGAGATTTTAAGCATATTGACTGAGCATGGAGCAGTATTTATAGAGGGCGCAATAGTCAGATCTGAGAATTGGAGGGAAGAAAACTTAGTCAGAGGTAGGACGTTTAGAGAGGAGGACATCATTTTTGGTGAAATAAAGGACCCGTGAGGGAAAAGGAGACCTTCAGTGCCGTGAATTGGCACAGAGGCACAAGGATGGGCTCAAACATACCAGCAACACACTGCAGATGTGAGAAGGATGCAAAACTAGGGACCAGGATACTCTATTGTATATAAATTTACCATGAGTAGGAGCTGAGTTGACGGTTATAGACTATCTATAGTATGGCGATATAAGAATCCCAGGGGAAAGTATTTGATGTTGACTAACGAGCTAAAAATATGGAAGTGGGTACATTTTTTGTCAAGTCTCTGAAAAAAATGGGCACCAACCCTAATGGTACCCTTAATCACATTAATCCTTTGGTCAATAAATCTCCCCACTTGAACGCAACTCAAACATAGCAAGCTGATTCATCATCAATATTTACAATCCTTTATTGATTAGCTACATATAGGATTTAACTTGTTATATTACAAAAGGTAGACGAGTGATTTTCGATTTTCTTTGGTTACTACATGTGACATTGCTTTCTCAATCAACAAATTACACAAGTCAGCTTAACTAGAACAATTCATTAACTAGAACAATTGTTCAATAAATATATGAATAATTCAGTTCATACATTTCAACTTAGTTTTTTACAAATGATGGAATTTATATTTCCAATTTCCTTTTTCCTTTAAAAAAGCATGTTGTAACAGGGAATCCAGGGCAGATGATCCCTTCAGGACCAATGGTGAGATTGGCGATACTGCGAGGGTGGAGGGAAGGTGGGGTAGAGAGGGCGAGCTGATTATAAGGATCTGCATATAACCTCCTCCCTGGGGGATGGACAACAGAAAGGTGGGTGAAGGGAGACGTTAGACAGTGTAAGATATGACAAAATAATAATGTATGAGTTATCAAGGGTTTATGAGGGAGGAGCAGCTGGGAGGGAGGAAGGGGGAAAAATGAGGAGCTGATGCCAGGAGCTTACATGGAGAGCAAATGTTTTGAGAATGAGGGTAACGAATGTACAAATGTGCTTTATACAACTGATGTATGTGTGGATTGTGATAAGAGTTGTATGAGCCCCCAATAAAATGATTTTTTTTTTTTAAAGAATTTTGAAGACAATTGGTCAGAAACATGTTTCTGCTCTCAAAAGTAAAGATACTTTATAAAACCTGGGCAAATTTCTTGCAGAAATCAATAGGAGTTTTCAGTAAAATACTTCCCAAATTTTAAAAAAAACACATGTTGTAGACCTTCATTTAAAAGGCAAAAGAGAAAATCTTAAAAGGATTTAGCACATAAATTATTTATAATTTACTTATTTTATTTAGCTCAGAAAGGAATAAAAGATACTCCTTAATAAAAATTAATAAATAAAAACTGTGTGATTGTCTTAACAACATTAAATTCAAACAGATTGAGTTCAGAAATGTTCATTAACTCCAGTCATTAGCTTAGGAAAAAGGCGGGAAGGAGTACATTTTCAGGGTTGGCGGCTACACAGGAGGATAGCTGCCAGTCAGATGTATTGACCACTTCCAGGGACGGCTCTGCCTCACCGAGCAAAGCGATCATAGGAAATCAGCAGAGAGTAGCGCACTTTTTACACAGCTAGGAAAACAAAGGGCAGTGCATTAAATACATTAAACAAACACGCCAAGAAGAGAAACTACCAAAAAAGGAGCAATCTGTCTCTGTGTGAAAGTTCTTTTTTCTTCATTTTAAGATGAACTTTCTCACCTATTTGATGATCCAATTTGCCAAATTGCAGCCTTTGAAAATCGCGTGATCTGATATCATTAACAAAGGCATTGATGTGCAGGCACTGGTGTGTGTTCTGATGCCTCTGCCTTTGTCTAGTGTTCTTCACATGACGACCGCCTGATAATCCGCACTCTTTATCTCCTCAAAGATCTCTCAGGGTCTAAAGAAATGAACTCCTTGGAGGTGTCATTGAGAGGCATAAGATATGCAAGAGTGAATTTCCAGGGTGGAGGAGCTTAGCACAGGCGTCTTTTACACTTGGATTAAAAACAAAGATTCCTCTTTTTGTGGTCCATCTGACATAGCTGGTCTCAAGTTGAAACTGACTGCAGGCTTCTCGCAAATGAGGGACCTGGGCACTGGAAGGGGGCATTTCCAAATTAAAGTTGCAGAACCAGGCAATCTCCGAGGTGCAGCATTTTAATAAGAGGTGGGTTTGGGCAGGACTTTGTTTTTCTCCAAACTAAGGCCTGAGAAAGCTACTGCATCTGTCTCTCCATCAACTCACTGTAAACCCTAGCAAGGCAGCAGAGCCTGAAGCTCTGTCTTACACACCCACCTGACATCCACACACTCAAATGCTTCCATAGCCTAGCGTCACTGCTTTCCACTGTGTTCCTAGCAGAAGCCCCAAAGCCCAAAGCTTCCTAGTTAGGATCTGTATTTGCAAATTGACCTCTAAAGAAAGTCTCTATAACGCCAAGGGCCACACCAAAAAGACTTAATGTGGAAGCCCAACTGAATGAACAGGGCCTTACCTCAAAACTACCTGTACCCTGGGACTTAGGACTGAAATATTCTGACGGGAGAGGAAGCAAAGAATGATACCCCAAGACTATGGAAATAGCGGCCATTGGACCTTGGGTGGGACCTCCTTTTTTCCTTATACTTTCTTAGTGAGCAAAGAAGTGGCTAGCTGTCACCTTCACCCACACCGTTGTCTGTTAGAACCTGGCCCCAGAGTCTCTGGATCAGGGTCCTCGTGCAACAATCTCATGTCTGGAGACGCTTGAGCTCCACCTTGTTAGAAAAGCAGAAGGTGCAGAGCCAGACAGATGGACTGTTGCCAGCCACCTTAGAAGAGCAAAAGTTCCTTCTATAACAACCCGCCCAGCCACCGGCTTCCCTCTGGGTCCAAAAGAGTTCCTTTCCATAAACAAGCACCCTGGTCTCATCTGAGCCTGCACGAACTGCTTCTGAATAAGGTCCCAGGCCCCAGAAAATAGCTAGGCCAGCGAGAACATCTCACCCTTCTCCAACACCTTGACCTCCTTGCCTGGCAAAGTGTATCAGCCCATGCACAGTACCCTGCCCTCCACACTTGCCTCAACTTTAGATAACTTCCCCTACTGGTGTTTTGTTTTGTTTTTTCATTTCTTTTCTTTCCTTGATTTTTAATTCTTATTTTCTCTGCTTTCCTTTTCTTTTTGTTGATCTTTCTTATTTTCCTTTCTCTTATTTTGCTTTTAATATTTCTTTACTAGCACCTTCTTTTTCACTTGTTTTCCCACCACTTCCCTGCTGCTGTTGTCACCAGGTGCCATCAAGTCAGCTCCCACTCACAGTGATCCCATCTCTGCACAACAGAGCAAATTCAGACGCCCGGTCCTGCGCCATCCTCACAATTGTTCCTACATTTGAGAGCATTGTTGAAGTCAGCGTGCCGACCCATCTTGTAGCGGCCCTTGCTCTTTTTCACTGCCCTCTTTACAAGCACGGTGTCCTTCCCAGGGCATGGCCTCTCCTGACGACACGTCAAAGTACTTGAGACTAAGTTTAGTCATATTTGCCTCTAAGGAGCAATCTAGTCATATTCCAAGTAAGATTTGTTTGTTCTTTTGGTACTTCATGGTACTTTCAATATTTTTCCAGGGCTATAATTTAAACACATCAATTGTTCTTAAGTCTTCTTTCTCCAATGTTCAACTTTCGCATGCATATGGAACTACTGAAAATACCATAACTTGAGTCAGGTGCACCTTAGTCATCAAAGTAAAATGATTACTGCAGGACTATCCTTGCATTTCAACACTTTAAAGAGGTCTTGTCCAGAAGATTAACCCAATACAATGCATTGCTTGATCTTTTATCTGCAGCTTCCATGAGCATTGACTGTGGATCCAGGCAAAGCGAAATCCTTGACAACTTCAACCTTTTTTCCATTTATCATGATGCTACCAGTGGTGGGAATTTTGGCTTTCTTGACATTGAGTTGTAATCCACACATCAATCCTTGACCTCCATCAGCAAGTGCTTCCATTCCTCCTCACTTTCAGCAAGCAAGGTTGTATCTTGCATACCACAGTCTTCCTTTAATCCTGATGCCACCGATACAACCATGAGGCATGTCTTTCTTGATTTTAAACCATGCAGTGTTCCCTTGTTCTATTTGCACAACTGCCTCTTGATCCATGTAAAAGTTCCACATGAGCACAAGGAAGTGTTTTGAAACTCCCGTTGTTCTCAAGGCTACTCATAGTTTGTTATGATCCACACAGTCAAGTGCCTTGGCATAGTCAATAAAACACAAGTAAGCATCGTTCTGATCGTCTCTACTTTCAACCAAAATCCATCTAACATCACCAGTGATATCTCTTGTTCCATGTCCTCTTCTGAATCTGGCCTGAACCTCTGTCAGCTCCCTATCAATGTACTGCTGCAACTGTTGTTTGACGATCTTCAGCAAAATTGCCC
Source organism: Echinops telfairi (assembly GCF_000313985.2). Lineage (NCBI taxonomy): Eukaryota > Metazoa > Chordata > Mammalia > Afrosoricida > Tenrecidae > Echinops > Echinops telfairi. The sequence continues at coordinate 15,393,890 of NW_022107432.1, read as the reverse complement.
TTGCATGTTATATGAATGATATTGTTTTATAATTTTCACATTATGTGAGGTAAACTTTCTTTAGAATTGGTACACGGAGGATCTCTTCCATTCAGTTGGCCAAGCAGCTGTCTTTCGAAAATCCTGTCATAGATACATGAGTGAGTGCTTTCAGTGCTTCATCAGCTTGCTGAAACATTTCAACTGGTATTCCATCAATTACTAGAGACTTGTTTTTAGCTAATGTTTTCAGTGCAACTTGAATTTTTCCTTCAATACCATTGGTTTTTGCTCATATGCTGCCTCTTGAAATGGTAGAATGTTGACTAGTTCTTTTTGATACAATGACTCTGTGTATTCTTTCCATGTTCTTTTGATGCTTTCAGCATCTTTCATTATTCTTCCCAAAAGATCTTTCAATATTGCAACTCAAAGCTTGAATCTTTTTTAAAGATTTCAAAAATCACTTTTATTGTTAGTTTTCTAACAAATATTATATTTAAGCAATTTATAACTATATTTATCACATACTATGAATACAATAGAAAATAAACATTATTAAGGATTCTGTATGGTCTTGTCCAGAAGCGGTCCATGAATCCTAGTGACATCCCTAGTTCATTACTCACATGCTGGAATGGTTGGCTAGGCCATTCTGTTGATGTTCTCCAGGCTAATTTGCGTGTCCAGGAGTCTGCACACCATTAGGTAATCTAAGGCGGCCTCAACTGAGATTTCTGGGACAACCTGCTCCATGTGACTCTCAGTTTCTAGCAGGCTGTCCTGGACCTATTCTAGTCTTGTTGTTTTTAATTCTTTATTGTAATTAAGGTGAAGATTTACTGAGCAAGTCACTTTTCCATTCAACAATTCAGGAACATATTGCTTCACGTCATTGACTGCAATTCCTATAATATATTACTTATCCTGCTTCTTCCCTGTGTATTCCATTTCCATTCCTCCTTATTTCTTAACTCTTTTTAAAAAAATCATTTTATCAGGGGCTCATACAACTCTTATCACAATCCATACATGGGTCAATTGTGTAAAGCACATTTGTACATTCATTGCCCTCATCATTCACAAAACATTTACTCTCCACCTAAGCCCCTGGCATCAGCTCTTCATTTTTCCCCTCCCTCCCCTCTGCCTCCTCCTTCATGAGCCTTCATAATTTATAAATTATTGTTTTGTCATATCTTGTCCTGTCTGACGTCTCCCTTCACCCACTTTTCTGTTGTCTGTCCCCCAGGGAGGAGGTCACATGTAGATCCTTGTAATCGGTTCCCCCTTTCCAACCCACCCTCTCTACCCTCCCAGTATCGCCACTCACACAACTGGTCCTGAAGGGATCATCCGCCCTTGGATTCCCTGCGTTTCCAGTTCCTATCTGTACCAGTGTGCATCCTCTGGTTTAGCCAGATTTGTAAAGTAGAATTGGGATCGTGATAGTGTATGTGTGGGGGTGGGGGGAGGGTGGAGAGGAAGCATTTAGGAACTAGAGAAAAGTTGTATGTTTCATCGTTGCTACATCGCACCCTGACTGGCTCGTCTCCTCCCCGAGACCCTTCTGTAAGGGGATGTCCAGTGGCCTACTAATGGGCTTTGGGTCTCCACTCCACACTCCCTCCATCATTCACTATGATAAGATTTTTTGTTCTGATGATGCCTTATACCTGATCCCTTTGGCACCTCGTGATCATGCAGGCTTGTGTGCTCCTTCCATGTGGGATTTGTTGCTTCTGAGCTAGATGGCTGCTTGTTTACTTTCAAGCCTTTAAGACCCCACATGCTATCTCTTTTGATAGCCTGTAACCATCAGCTTTCTTCACCACATTTACTTATTTACCCACTTTGTCTTCAGCGGTTGTGTTGGGAAGGTGAGCATCATAGAATGCCAATTTAATAAAAGAAAGTATTCTTGCATTGAGGGAGTACTTGAGTGGAGGCCCAATGTCCTTCTGCTACCTTAATACTAAACCTATAAATATATGCACAAAAATCTATTATTTAGTTCATTCCATTTAAGATGTGCTGAAATTGTTCTTCCTACTTGATTTTCTGATTCTAGATGTTTACACAATTCATTGTAATATTTTACTTTGTCTTCTTGAGATTTCCTTTGAAATGTTCTGTTCACGTCTTTGACTTCACCATTTTTTTAATTTGTCTTAGCTATTCCACAATTACAAGAAATTTTCAGTCTCTTTTGGCATCCACTTTCATCTTTTCTTTCTTTATTGTTTTCTCAGTGACCTGTTGCTTTTTTCATGAACGGTGCTCTTGATAGCCTCCCACAGCTCATCCGGTCTTCTGTCATTAGCATGCAATGCAGCAAATCTGTTCTGGAGATTTTCTCCAAATTCAGGTGGAGTGTACTCAAGGTCGTATTTTGGCTCTTGTGAACTTGTTTTAGTTCTCTTTGGCACCAAACTGAACTTACAGATGAGCAATTGATGGTCTCCACAGTCAACCCGAGGCTCATTTTAGCTACTGATATTGAGCTTCCCCATGGTGGCTTCCCACAAATGTAGTCGATTTTATTTGATTTCTGTGGATTCCATCTGTGAAGCCCATGTATGTGGTCCATTTCAGCTGACTAATACCTAGGATGTCAATCTTTATGCATTCCACTTCATTTTGGACCACTTCGAATTTTCCTACATTCATATGTTGCACATTCCAAGTGCTTATGATTAGTAGATTTTTACAGCTATTTCTTCTCATTTTGAGTTAACCCTCATCAGCAAATGGAGGTCCTGAAGACTTTATTCTCAAAGGCTTTACTCCATTCAGATCATTAGATTTAATTTCACTTTGAAAGGACAGCTGTTCCTCAGTTATATTTTGAGTGCCTTATGACCTATGGCGCTTATCTTCTGGCACTATCTCTGCTTCTATTTATCAGTCTTTCAATATCTGACAATGTTTTGATGCCATGTATGAGGTTTGAAGTGGCTAATCCCTCTTATACCAACTCCCTAGCTTTGCTTACTGTATTTTTCCTTTCTTATTTCCTCTTTTACTTAATTCTACCCTTACTTTTACTTTACTTTTATTTATTATATATATTTTACTTGCTGTTTTCAGCCTGATTTTTATTTTTGTTTATTTTATTTCTTGCTTTTGTATTTTATTTTGGCAGTTTGTTTTTGTTTTCATCTTATTTTTTTGTCCCACCCCATGGGACATAGCAACCATACACACTCAGCTCAGGCACACCCCTACCTCCTGTCACCACTTTTTCACTTTGTTTTTAACAAAAACTACCAATAATAGGGCATCCTGGATCATGCAAATGGTTAATATGTTCGTGCTAACAAAGTTACAAAGTTTCAGCAAAGATACAAAACTCCAGAAACATTTTGGGAGGAAGAATTTGTGATGTAATTAAAAAAAAATCAGCCATTGAGAACTCCATGAAGCACAGGTCTACTTGGATCTGCATGATGACACCGTAAGTCAGACATCACTCAGTGGCAATTATGGTTTTAACAATTTTCAAAATGGTGAGAGAAATAGAGATAAATATAATGAAAAGTAATTTATATCATACTAGAATTGTCTTATGTCAATAAGAAAAACAAATGAATGCAAGGTCTCACTCCTCTATGTGAAGGGATCTGGAAGATAATTACCAGGCCAGCCAACGGAAAGAGCTCCGTATTTTTGTCTATTCTAAAGAAGGTTGATTCAACAGAATGTAGAAATTACCTGACAATGTAATGAATAGCAAGGGTATTTTTGCTGAAGATAAGTAAGAAATGGTTGCAGCAGTTGGCAGAGGAACCTTGGTAACACAGTGCTTTAAGTGTTGGGCTGCTAACCATCAGGTCAGCAGTTCAAAACCACCAGCCACTTCACAGGCAAAAGAGGAGGCTTTCTACTCTCATAAAGAGTTACAGTCTCAGAAACCTACAAGGGCAGTTCTGCTCTGTCTCGTAGAGTCACGATGAGTTGCAACCAACTGGAAGGCAGGGAGCAAGTGAATATACTGACAGTAACCTGGCAAAAATTGAAGCAGAATTCAGAAGAGCTTATGCAACAAAAGATAACATGATGTTAAATGGATCTTGGCTGAAAGCAGAGAATACCAGAAAATTGTTTGTCTGTGTGTTATTTAACTATGGAAAGGTGTCTGACTGTGTGGATCACAGCACATTGTGAATAACATTGCAAAGAATGGTAATCCCAGAATAGTTCATGCAGAACCTTTATATGGACCAAGAAGCAGTCCTTTGAAGAGAGTAAAGGATATTGCATTGCTTAACACCAAGAAAGATGTTTAAGGTTGTATTCTTTCACCATACTGCAAGCTGAGCAAATAGCCTGAGAAGCTGGGTTACATGAAGAAGAATGTGGCAGCAGGACTAAAGGTAGACTCATACTAGCCTATGATATGCAGACAATGCCAGGCTGGTAACTGAAGGCAAAGAGAACAACACAATTACTCATGAACATCAAAAACGACTAGCTTCAGTATGACTTATACTTCAATTTAAAGACAACAAAAATCCTCACAAGTGGAATAAGCAATATCAGTTTAAATGGAGAAAAGATGGAAGTTATCAAGGATTTCCTTTTACTTGGATCCACAATCAATTCCCATGGAAGAAGCAATCATGAAACTGGACATCCCCTTACAGTAGGGCCGCGGGGAGGAGATGAGCCAGTCAAGGGGCAGTATAGTATAACAATGAAACATACAACTTTCATCCAGGTCTTAAATGCTGCTTCCCCTCCCCCTCCCCCCACTATCATAATTCCAATTCTACATTATAAATCTGGCTAGACCAGAGGATGTACACTGGCACAGATATGAACTGGAAACACAAGGAATCCAGGACGGATGATCCCTTCAGGACCAGTGGTGAGAGTGGCAATACTGGGAGGGTAGAGGAAAGGTGGAGTAGAAAGGGGGAACTGATTACAAGGATCTACATATATAACGCCCTCCCTGGGGGACAGACAACAGAAAAGTGAGTGAAGGGAGATGTTGGACAGTGTAAGATATGACAAAATAATAATAATTTATAAATTATCATGGGGTTCATGGGAGGAGGAGCGGGGAGGGAGGGGGAAAATGAGGAGCTGATACTAAGGGCTCAAGTGAAAAGCAAATGTTTTGAAAATGATGAGGGCAACAAATGTACAAATGTGCTTGACACACAATGGATGTATGTGTGGATTGTGATGAGTTATACGAGCCCCCAGTAAAATTATTTTTTTAAATAGAAAAGAAAAGAAACCCAAGGATGCAGTGCATCAGGTAAGCCTGTTGCAAAAGACCTCTTTACAGTGTCCAAAAACAAAGCTGTAATTTTAAAGACAAACTTGCACCTGACTCAAGTAATGGTGTTTTCAAACACCTCATATGCATGTAAAAGCTGTACAATGGAGAAGGAAGACATGAGCAGAATTGATGTATTTGACTTAGGGTGTTTACAAAGAAATGTGCATATACCACGGACTTCCAGAAGAACAAACAAACAAATCTGCCTTGGAAGAAGTACAGCCAGGATGTTCCTTAAGAGTGAGGATGGTGAGACTTCATCTCCCGCACTTTGGACAAGTTATCAGGAGGGCCAGTCCCTGGAGAAGAACATCACGTTTGCTACAGTAGATAGTCAGCAAAAGGAAGACGGCCTGATATGGACTGACAGAGTGGCTTCAACAATGTGCACAAGCACACTGATTTTTGTTAGGATGACGCAGGGCCTCTCAGGGTGTCACTCTGTTGTGCATTAGGCATTATGAGTCAGATTGACAACAGAACCTAACAATAATAGCATGTTTCTATATTTAACAGCTGCCTCTTGGTCTATAGACAAATTCCACATGAACACACTTAAATATTCTGGAATCCTAATTCTTCACAATCTTAGTGGTAATTTGTTCTGAACCACACAGTCAAATAAATATCTTTCTCATATTTCAACCAAGAGCCACCTGATTTCCCTCATTCTATGTACTTTTGAGTTATATTCACTTTGTTTTAAACTAGTGTCGGGGTCTTGCACGTAGAATATAATGCTTGCTGTAAACCTTATTTATGCTGTTTCTTTTATATAAAATTCTTATATAACTATAAAATCCTTCAGTGAAGGCTCAACTCAGATGTTATTCCCCTGATGGTCACTCAGCAGGAAATACTCTTCCCCCACTCCCATATACATACAGTGCTCTGTATTTAACAAAGTCTAGTTCTTATAAACTGTTTCAATTTGCAGTAACTTGCGAATTTTATTCCCTTATTTTAATCTCCCATCTCCCTTATTTATGCACTCAATGACTATATGAGTAAATTAAATTAATTCATTTCAATGTCACATCCTGAAGGAACTTTTCAAAAATGAAATCTCCACAATTTAATCATCGCCTTTCTTGTTGATGCTTAACTTTTCCTTTATAATTTTATCATATTCTCACTTGAAGTCAAATTCCCTATGTTGCTGTTCAAAAGTTAAGGAGATGCTAAGTCTTGAAGATTTACGGTTGGTAGTCACACTTCTTTGAGATACTTAACCCTAATATCTTGGGGGTCTGGTTTAGGTGCTAAGCAGAAAATCAGTGATTCAAACCCACCAATCTCTGTGAGGAGGAGAGATGAGGATTTCTGCTCCTGTAAAAAGGCTTACAGTCCCCGACACCCTCGGGAGGAGTTCTACTCTGCCTTACGAGCTAGGATCACAGTGAGTCAGACTCGGGGAGCCCACGTGGTGTCATGGTCACACATTGGGCTGTGGTTCGCAAGATGGACCGCTCCGTGGGAGAAAGGGATTCTACGCCCATGAGCAGTTCCAGTCTCAGCATACACAGGGGGTTACAAGGGGTCGGCCTCGACTAGAGGCAGGGAGCATGAGTCAGCATGGACTCGATGGTACTGATTTACTGTATTGGAGTGTAGTGTGGAGAAATCTTCATTTTTTTCCCTCCAGGTATATTTATGTATGGATTCCTACTTATCTCTTTTGTCCTGGAATCTACTAAAGGGCCCCTTCATTTCCAGTCTATCTCTCTTTGCCCAGGAGTCTTTCTGTGAACTATCTGAGCTTCCTTTTAACATCTAACACCAGACATTTAAGAAAAACATGACTCTCTTTTTCCTTATTAAAAGGAAACATTACAAGCACTTGCTCTGTTTCTCTTTCATTGAAATTAGTCGCTAGGTGACCTTGAACTGTAAGTCCAATAGATCTTTCAGAAACACTCTAGTAATGATTTGAGTTCCCAAACTGCCCTAGTACAGAGTTCCCAGAGCTATTTCCTAAAAGAGTTTATGTTCTTCCTAAAGAAGAGAACATTTAAAAATAAAACTATTTTAAAATGAGGGTTGTGGATGGAAATGTAAAGCAGTTTTGTGACAGTAACATTTATCTCTTTTGGCAGTTCTGATAGCTATGTGTTGGGTTTTCTCAAAGCTAGGTCATCTTTCTCTGCAACCATTTGCTCTGTTTTAAAAAGTGATTTCCTAAAGACCAAAGATTACCCTGTTCTATTTAGAGTACAGTTTCCAACTTTCAGAATTTAAAATTCCCCAGATTCCCATAGCGGAGTTGCTTCAGGTCAAAGTGCCGCTGAGTAGAATGGTCCAAGATGTATTCTCAAAGGATCTCAGTCTTCAGAACGGTTAGCACTTACCATGAACTCCATAACTGACCCTTTGAACCGACAAGGCTGCAGGACACTTCTGCCTATGCTTGCCTTTCATTAGTTCTGCAAATACTCAGTGTGACGAATATTTATCCCATATATATAACATGCCGGTTATAGTTATAATACAAATGTGCTCTGAGTATGAAAAGTTGACTTAAGATATGATCACCATTTTTGAGAGTATTACAGTATGTTGATATAGTTTCCTAATTATTTTATGTGATTTCTTGCCTATTGTCATTTAAATTTGACTTTCTAAACATTCTACATTCTGTAATGTTCCAGAGTTGACTGATGCTAAGACCTGGGACCAGAAGATTTTCTTGTAGCTTTAATCCATTGAGCCGTAGCATCCACCCAGCAGAAAGAATAAAAATATAGTGCAAATATTCATGATAGCATCTGAGCTCACTCGAAGGCTTGAAGATTTGCCAAAATAACAAGGATCATGAAAATCATTCAACTCAATGATTTTCATATTCCAATGTGTGTAAGAATCACCTAGGGGTAGTATGTTAAATGTAGATTTTTATTCAATAGGCCTGGGGTGGAGGCTAAAGATTAGAGTTTTAACCAGCTCTCAGGAACAGAGATAGTTTCAAGCACAACAATACCCTCAGCTTTTTCCCCCCCACTGTGAAAGGAAGGCAAAGTCATGAGAGATACACAGTATCCCATCCCATCACCATTATTCAGAAACATTACCAAACATTATTAAAGTGATTCAATCAGGCAGAACAAGAAATCGTTTTAAAATTTTTACATTGGCAGAAATTTTCGTGGGAGGTGCAATGGATATGCAAGGTTTTCTCGACCAAATGAAGCATAAAAAGGGAGGTTAAAAAAAGGGGGCATAAAAATATATGTGCCCTTTACCTCTTAGTTCTTTCCTCTATTTCCTTTTACTTTCCTCTTGTCCTACTATCATGCTCAGCCTTCATTAGGGTTTCAGTAATTCCTCTTGGTTACATTGCCCTTGATCACTCCCTACCAGGCCTCCCACCCCCTCCTTGCCACTGGTTTTGAATCACTCGTTTTTCCCTTGTCCCTGAGTTGGTTAACACCACTTCTCAAAGGGATCAGGTATCAAGCACCAAAGAACAAAAAATCATATCATCCTGAATGAGGGGGAGTGAGGGGTGGGGACCCAAGGCCCAACTGTAGGCAACTGGACACCCCTTTGCAGAAGGGTAGTGTGGAGGAGATGAGTCACTCAGGGGGCAGCGTCAGTGTAGCATCAATGAAACACACAACTTTCCTCTAGTTCTTAAATGCTTCCTCCACCCCTCCCCACCCCCTCACACTATCAGGATTTCACAACTACCTTACAAACCTGGCTAGACCAGAGAATGTACACTGGTGAAGATACGAACTGAAAACACAGGTAATCCAGGACAGATGAACCCCTTAGGATATAAAATACCTAATTGAATAACTGATTTAACTTTTACACTTCAGGTGTTGAAACAAAACTCATGCTAAGCTAATTAATAGAAAATGATTGAGGTGTGTTAAATATGCAATTTGCAAATTATGGTATATTTCTATTAGAGAGTTAAAAGTGTTCAGAAGACAAAAGAACTTCAATATATTTTTAGAGCAAACCTTATCAGTATTATCTTAGAGCAAAGGGGCAGGGTGGAAGGATAAGCAAATTTGTGGCTAGGAAGGATTTTCATACAGCATTGCCCTGGTAGTATAATGATTAAGCATTGGGTTGTCATTGGCATGGTCAGCAGTTCAAAACCACCAGTGGCTCCGCAGGAGAAAGACTTAGCTTTCTACTCCCATAAAGAGTTACAGTCTCAGAAATTCACAGGGAGGGTCACGGTGAATCAGCATTGACTCCATGGCAGTGAGTTTGGTTTTTTGATTTTGTCTTGAAGAACAATTAAAATAATTAGTGACTTAGCTTAAAGATAGCTCTCAATCTGATGCTTGAAGTTTGTTTTTGGAAACTGACTATTTCAAATAAGCAAATTACCAAGGCAGAATTATCTTATAAGTATATTTGGACCATTACTTGACTTAATGGTGACCTCTAGGAACCATTTTTCCCCAAGTTCAGGATTCAAAAAAGCACCTGAGGGCAAATGGCCTGAGTCATCACAACTCCAGGGAACCAGAAATTAGAATTACAGCAGAATTAAAATGGTTTCTTACAAGTTTTAACAATAAGATCATGTAGTCATGCTTGTAAACATTGTTGGAATGATTTAAATTTTGAAGAATCAATTGTTAGCTATATGAGAGTTTAGTATTTGGGAAGGGTTTACTTATTAAATGTCTAAAGTACTTATATATGAAAGTTGAATATAGTGAATTTATAAATGAAATTTAAATATTAAATAAATTAAACTCATAAGTACAAAGAACTGATTATTTCAGGAAGTTTTCTGCTCTAACTGAAGTGCTTTTGTGGACTATCTCAATGCTGTTTTGTTTAATCTTTTGGTTCAATTGACAAATGTTGACGCTCTTCCTTTAATCATTGTATTATAATATAATGGCTCAATTGAAATGTAGATTTGAATAGCTGTATTTGTACTAAAATACAATAATACATTTTTACTTTTAACGTTTACTAAAAATATGATAAAATAATAATAATTTATAAATTATCAAGGGTTCATGAGGAAGGGGGACACAGGGAGGGAGGGGAAAATGAGGCGCTGATACCAAGGGCTCAAGTGGAAAGCAAATGTTTTGAGAATGATGAGGGCAACAAATGTACAAATGTGCTTGACACAATAGATGTATATATGGATTGTGATAAGAGTTGTACGAATCCCCAATAAAATGATTTAAATAATTTTTTTTTAGTTTACTAAAAAAAATTGACCAACAGAGAGGCTTTGATTAGAATTTCCTTTAAATGATTTAGTAATCCATCTAAAACATACAAAGTAATATTTCTCCCACATGTGTACTTTGCTTCCAAAATTAATTCTCTCAAATTTCATAAATGGAGTAAGCAATCAAACAAATTCCTTTCATTTATTTATCTCTTGATATTTGAAGTGGCCAGCTACTACAGGGGGGAAAAAAGTATACTGGTATGATTTAAATATGTTTTTACTAATGTTTCTTTTAAAGTTTGGGTCCAACTTTAAAGTGGTTAGTCCTTACTCATACAGATTGTCAGGGTCAAAACCATCATGATTCTTCAAGTGTCTTTATATAATGGCTATTGCAGAACAATTTTTATCCTAAAGAACCCTGGTGCAACAGTTAAGCACTCAGCTACTTAACAAAAGGTTGGTGATTCGAATTATTTTGAGGGAGAAAGACTTGGAGAGAATGAGTCACAGAACCTGAGGGCTCAAGACCAGGTCTCAGAGGATGCCAGGTTCAATTGACACGATGTAGTCCACAAAGACAATGTTGTATATCTTACTTTGTGAGGGGCAAATGGATTCTCAAATGCTTATGAGTGGCCATCTATGGTAAAACTCTTGGTTTACCCCTGCCTAGAGAAAAGAAGCCTGAAGAAATTTGAAAATTCATAGAAACAATTAGTCTAATGGACTAATGGGCCACAAGAACATCTACCCATCTCCATGATCCAGTGACCAGAATAACAAGAAGGTACCTGGGTATCATTATCAACTGCTCTTCAAGGGAATCACATAAGAAGATCCTGGATAGCGTGGGGAAACAACGTGGGAGAAAAACTCAAAATCATAACAGAAATTGTACTTACTGGTCAGATAGAGAATGGTGGAACTCCTAAGACGGTGGCTCTTGGTTATTCTTCACATCTGGCCATGAATTTGTCCCATGGCTCAGATTGTAACCAGACAATTGATAGGTCTATAAAAAGGACAATAACACTAGGGAGTTACATATACTTTAGAATATTCAGCTATTTGAGATTAAAAAGGCAGCATTTACCCGAAGACAAAATGTAGAAGATTTGGGAAGAGTAACGGAAGCAAGAACCACAGGGAGAAAGTGATGTTACATTGTGGAGACTACAATCAGCGACAGGAAGAAAATGTATATGAATTGTAGAAAGGAGTGTTGATCTTCTCTGTAACCCTTTAACCAATTTGCAATAAAAACAAATACAAAGCCCAGAAATCTCTACGGAGCAGTTCTCCTCAGTCACATGGGATTTCTAGGACTCTGAACTTGACTCAAGGCATCACCTAATAGCAACAAAGATCATCAAAGAGATCTCCTAAAAATCAAGTGGGCAACTCATGCTTTTCAAACCGGAGACTAAAGAAATAATATAAGTGAACCCTCGCCACTTCACGCTTCGACTTCCGCGGCTTCACCCTTCGCGGTTTTTGCGTAACAGCACCCACTGCCTACACCCGCTCCTTCAGAGGAAAAAGACGGCGACCCACTTGTAGAGTACATCCCTTAAGTCATTTCATAGGCTATTGATTACAGTGTTTGTAAGAACTATGTATAATAATACTGTATGTGAAATATGTAATACTTAAACTAGATGCCATAAATAATATAATAAATAATAAATGATAATTGTAACGTCCAAAATGTTTTACTGTATTTTCCCTTTTTCACTTAATAAATTGGGTAATACGAGTGTAATGGTGACTAACGGGTGTTTTTTCATGTCCTCTATGCTCTAACTATGAAAATATTTGATTTACAAATAAGGAATCCTACTTCGCGGAATTTCATTTATCACGGTAGGGTCTAGAACCGATTAACCGCGATAAACGAGGGTTCACTGTAAAGCTAAAGACTCTGCCAGGATCTGAATTTCTTTTCTATAGATTACACATATGAAACTGTCATGCTTACAGAATCAAGGTCCTATTTCACTTTATCTTACATTTCAAGTCCTTAGAACAATACCTGGCATAAAAACTTTTCAAGAAAGTGTTGTTATTGTTATTGATTCTTCTGCCTGACTGAAATAAGTAGTATCCACAAATGTTTAACCCAGACTCAGTACAAGGAAAATCTAAGTCCAGGAAACATCAAATTCCTTTCCCCGCAAATATTCAGAGCATCAGGTTAGTTGACAACATATGGGACAGAGATCAGAGAGCACTCCCTAGGGTCTTGGTGTTTGGGATTTATTTTTTTAATTTTTTATAAAAATGAGAAATTTTACTTTGAAGCCGATATTTTCAAAAAAGTTCTTTGAATTTTTCAAAACATTTCAATCATTGCTTTTCAAGTGAAATTTAAGTAATTTTTTTCCAACTGAATGGAAAACTAATCTGCAAACAAAAAAGATTTTTTTTTTCTTTTGAAATGTATTCATGTCCTGCTTCCAGGATTGCCAGGGGAATTGAATAAAAATTTAACCAGGCAGGAGCTCAAAGTTATGCTACGCTCAGAGAGTGAAAACTCTGAGGTCCAGGAGTTTCGTTTCCTACAAAATGTGGAGACCTTGGTCTTCGAATGAGTCCCTAAGTTAGCCAAATATATTTGCATGGCCAATAGTCAAGTCTATTTTCTTTTTTAATGTTTTTATTTTCTTTCTAGATTTTGTTTTCTTTCTTTTCCTTTACATAAAAGGGTTTGAATTTGCAGGTTTCCCTCAGCAATATATCAAATCATATTTAACGAGAAGCTACACTCACCATTTTTTAGAAATATTTGTTCACTGAATTTTCTCTTGAGCATTGGAAAATATCCACAATTGCATCTTATTATCCATATTTTAAACACAAGTATCAAATCAGCTGTGATTAAACTCTCACTATCACTGCCATAAAGTACATTGCCTCTAACCCAATAGGACAGGACAGAACTGCCCTTCTGGGTTTCTGAGCATATAACTCTTTATAGGAGTAGAAAGCCTTATCTTTCTCTTGCAGAGTGGCTGGTGGTTTTGAACTGCTAAAGTTGTGGTTAGCAACCCAAAGTGTAACCACTACACCACCAAGGCAGAGTATAAGTGCTCCATAGGGTTTCCGGGAGTGTACATCTTGAAGGGACCAGAAAGCCTCATCTTTCTCCATCAGCAAAGCAACTGGTTGATGTGAACTGACAACTTTGCTTCTAACAGCCCAATGTCTACTTCATGATGCTATCAGGGCTCCTATAGAAAGTACCATTTTAATGCACAGTATTAAAGTATATAACTCAATGACAAAAAGACATAAGTACACATTTATTTAAAAGCCAGGATAAAAAGCTATCTAATCATGATATGGCATAAGATATTTAGATATGTAGTGTACATTCTTAACCACTGAAAACTACTAGGCATTTATTCATAACTAGTTTCCAGTGATGAAAATCCTTTATTAATGTCTGCATGTGTATTCATGGTCTTGTGTACACACATGACTACCTATACTAAATTAGTGGTAAGTCTTCCACCTTCTCCTTCCTGGCATTAAAAAATATGAAAGATGATGTTTCTTTTTCAGGACAATGCAGATGGGCTGATATACAAGGACGTATAGCTGGAACATCTCTACTAACTCGCCTGGACATTGCAGGATCACAGGATGAACTTCTACTGTGCACCCCAGTGGAAGAAAGGCTCCGAATCAATTGACATGACAAAAGAGACTGACACCAAACAGTCACAGCTTGATGTTATGGCACGCCACATGGAATTTTTCTAAAAATGAAGAAACTTTTAACATCCCCTTGTTATTTGGGGCTACAATGCCATAAGCCTCCCACCTATCCTTTGTCGACTTTGAAATGAGCAGACCGGCTGGAAAACAAGGGGTAATTTGCATGTGAAGAATAAACAAACAGAAGTCTGCAGTATGTCATGTCAAAAAAAAAATCCAAGTTGAAGTCTTTGTTTAGAAAAAGAGGATCAACAAAGTTTGAGAGAGGAGATAGCAGGCTAATAGGCAGCACATTTCCCTTCTTTCTCTCCTAATACATATTTCAAATTGACCTAATTTAACCTCAACACTTCCATGATAGCCTTCTGGCTTCTCTAGTTCAAAGCTTTTTCTTACTACCATACATCACACACAACGTATCAATCTCCATAAATAATGATCTCACCATCTCTTCTTGCATTCCAAACTTTAAATCACTTTAGAATCCATAGTATCACATTTAAATGCCTTTACCTGCTGTTCCAGAGTCCTGGTAGCATAATAGTTAAAGCACTCAATTTCTAACCAAAAGGTCCATAGTTTTCGCTCATCAAATACTCCTTGCGAGAAAGATGTAGCAGGCCACTTCAGTAAAGACATATTTGTAAACTCTTTGGGACCGTTCTGTTCTATCCCTGAGTCAGAATGAGCCACCATGAGTTCTAATCCACTTGATGGCAGGTGGGTTTGTTTTGGCTTGGCTTGTTTGAGCTAGGTAATCAGTGGCTCCTGTCAGGTTTTTCTACTTTGTGTCAGCTTACCAATTATTCCTCAATGTGCACTTCATCGCCCTAGCCTCAAAAGAAATACACGTACATTACTAACACAGTCCAGAGAGATCAATCTTTCCCGATCCAGGTTTCACTCACTCCTGCCCCATGTCTTCCCACATACTCAAATCAAAAATCAGTTAGTGAGACCCTGTGTGCTCATGACTTTGCAAGTGACCAGGAGAGATTGTAAAATGTTATGATTCAAAGATCAAAAGGTGGTAGGAAATTTATTCACATATTCATATGCACACAAACTCATGCCTATATACAGAGGGTATGTGTTGAAGGAAAGACTGGATATGAGGTCACTAAGACCCCCCATCTGATTTCTCTTGAGTACAAGGGAGTACCCCAAAAAACGGGAGTTGTGCTGGGCAGAGCAGAGCTTTCGTAGTATTTTTCACACTAGGCGAGCATTCAGCAACTCGCTCTGACTTAATGCACCTACTGGCATCATCTGGGAAGATTCTCTCTGATCACAGAAAAGTTTTTCACACAAGCAGTTGTGCTCGAACCTCGGTTTTTTTGTGTGATGACTGGTTTAAGAGAACAATGTGCAGCTGTGAAATTTTGTTTCCTGCTCTGGAAATATACCACAGAAACTGTTGTGATGTTGAACATAGTTTACAAGGACAGCACCAGGTGAAAATTCAAGTGTATGAGTGGTTTTCTGGTGTCAAAAAAGGTGAAATGTTGATTGATGACAAAACTTGTTCTCGATGTCTGTCAACTTCTTGAGTGGATGAAAATGTCAACTTGTAGTGCATTTGGAGTTCACATCAGACTGTTAATCAAGCTTTTTACTTTAAGGTTCTGAAAAGATAGTGTAACAGTATGACAAAAAAGGCCCGATTTGTGGCAGATGGGGGAATGGGTTTGCCACCACGACAATGCACCTGCTCATGTAACCATCTCAGTGCACCAGTTTTAGGCAAAACAAAGCAGTATGCCTCTCTTGTTCCATGCACCTTACTCACCTGACTTCTCTCTGTGTGACTTCTTTTTGTTTCCTCAAATAAAGAGGGACTTGAAAGGGCAGCGATTTGAGAATATTAGAAAAAGTGATGGAAAAAAAATGAGGAAGGTTCTGTCAGCCATCCAAACAGATGAGGGTGAAAAAATGTTTCCAAGAAAGGAATTGCAGATTTGACAAATACATTAAGTGTAATTCAGAGTACTTTGAAGGTGATTAGGTTGTTGTTGTTGTTGTTTTAGTTAAATACAAAACTGTGAGGTTTTTTCCAGTTTGGGGGTGGGACCCCTTCGTACACACTAATACTCATTTAATTTCAGAAAAGTGGCCATATGTCTTAGTTCTGGCCAATGTATGTGGAACAAAAGTGATGTATCCCTCTGTGCTAGCCTGGATTGACTGGAGAAACAAATCTAGTGCCATCAATGTATGCATAAGAAAGAGTTTGGAACCCAAGCAGAAAGCGAGTTTTGAGAATGATGAAGGCAACGAATGTATAAGTGTGCTTTACACAATTGATGCATGCATGGATTGTGATAAGAGTTGTATGAGCCCCAATAAAATGACTCATAAAAAAAAGAAAGAGCTTTATATCAAGAAGTAATTATATATCAAGAAAGGGTCCCAGGCCCACCAAATTAAAGTCCATATGTCCAATATGAGTCCATAAGTCCCTCTTCACACTCATGCAGCCAGGTGCAATAATGCAGAATGCAAGCAGATCACAAGTTGGTGGGTGCAAAGTCGAATGGAACCAAGGTCACTGGAAACATGGTAGTGTTCTGGTGGCTTTCAGGGTGTCCAGAAAACAGGTAGGTGAAGGTGGGGAGAGGAGAGGAGGAAGTTCACAGTCCCAAGGAGACAGTATCAGAGTATGACCTGATTGACAAGTTTGACTCCAACCCTATCCAGGAGTGTCTGGTTGACATAAAATCACCTGATTACCATACCCTCTTCCAGATCTGTCTCATATACAGCTTACTAATCATCTGCACCCTCTATTCCCATCTAGTTGCAGAAGAACTATGAGAACCCAAAATTTCTGAGCTAGTGCTAACAGAAATATGAGTCACATATGAAGCTGTAAATATTATAATAGTCACATATGAAAATGTAAATATTATAATAGTCGCACACAGAAATGTTAAGGTGAACTTAATTTTAATAATGCATGTCGAAAATGAGCTGATTCCGGGAACAAGAGGAAAGCGAATTTTGGGAATAATGAGGGCAACAAATGTATAGATGTGCTTTATACAATTGATCTATGTATTGTGATGAATTGTATGAGCCCCAATAAATTGATTAAAAATAATAATAATTTTAAAAAATAAAATAAAATAAAATAAAAAAGAAGGCAAACCAAATGACCTGTGGTTACCATGAGTGAAGGAGGAAGAAATTTGCTTATGGGCATTGATTTTATTAAAATGGTTATACAACATGAAGAGTATAATCATTGGCAGGGAATTACATGGAGAAGTTGTTGAATTGGAGAATGTTTGTTATGCATATTTTTGCCTAAAGTGGAAAAAAATTACACGAATGACAATTAGTACAAGGAAAAAGAAAATATTCAAAGTTAATAGTGGTGAAAATTGCACAACTCTTCTTAATATGATGGACCTATTGAATTGTACGACATGTGGATGAAGTGTCAATAAAACTTAAAACAAGAAAAAAAATAATGCATGTCACTTAATCCAAATATATGTATGTAAATATATAATGTTCTTTCCATATATGACTAATATATAACATTTAATTCTGTGTTTTCCATTATTTTATTTCATTGCTATGTCTTCAATATATGTATCACATTTTCAGCACATCTCAGGTTAAGGCCAGCCACATTTCAAATGCTTAATAATTACATGCAAATTAGGGATGACCATGCTGATCAACACAACTCTGGAAGATGTCAGAGACCCTATAGTGAAAGAATCCTGTTTCCCTTCACAAAAGGCCACCATCAAAATACTCTTGATGATTCAGTACATAAGCAAGCATTATAAATGTGAGTTATTATATGAGCACATCCCATGTTTTTTAAAGTAACTGCAATTATGAGTTGCTAATTACAACAGTCACCCAATTCTACTTAATAAGTTCCTATTCTGAGAGTAAGTAAAATATATTGTTAAATTACAGGAACTATTATTTTAAAAAGGTATCAGAATGTGAAACTATTGTTTCTTGAAACAATACTTGTCTTCATCTAGATTTATACACTTCCGAATGTAATATTTCCATCTCTCTAACCCTTCCCCAAAGAATTCTTCATTCTTCTGTTACACAGCATCAAACTGACAGTTGGTTGAGAGACTCAGATCATGTTCCTTTTAAATGTTCTTTGAGTTTGGGGGAAAAAAGGAAGTCTGCAAAAGCAAGACCAGGGCCTCGGGATGGATGGGGTGAGGTTTCCCAATGAAATTTTTAAGACATTTTGCCACCCTAGAAAAATGAGAAAGTACACATGGTCATGATGTGGGGGGAAATTGGCTCAACTTCTCCTTGACTTTTTTTAGCCACTGCAGTTTTAAATTTTTGTAGAACATTTTCATAATAAGCCCTCATGATTGTCTTATATCTTTTGATACAATGTATCAAGATGGTCCCTTCATAGGCACCATACGTTTCTGAGCTAATCTCTCTGTCTTTACTTTAACTGGAGCAGAAAATCCACTCATAAACAATTTTTTTGACGGAGCCTTTTTTGGACGGCACCCTGTTTGATTAAAACAATAATGTGACTCCAAAATCATGCAGCAAGAACCCATTTCAAGACATGGTTAACACATTTTGTTTGGGATGAATGGGTGTGCGTATTTGAAATGGAACCCTTGTAGAAACACTTCTTGACTTTCATAATTTTTCATTTTGAAGCATTTAAGATACTCTTATCAAATCTATGATATGTACATAGAGCAGGTTTAAAGGACAAGAGACTGTAATATTCCTAGATGATTGCACAAAAGGAACAGTAATTTAAAAGAAATAAAACTGAGAATCAAAGACTGGAGAAAGGCATACCAAGCAAACAACAATTCAAAAAAAGCAGGGGTTGCAATCCTAATCTCAGATAAAATTGGCCTCAAAGTGAAGACCATAAAAAGAGACAAGAAGGGACACTATATAATGCTCAAGGGAATGGTAGACAAAGAACCACTAAGAATTGTAAACATATATTTTCCCCGTGTGAAAGACCCGCTGAATATGTCAACCAAACACTCCAAAAGATGAAAAAAGAAATCACAGCCTCAAAAATTATAGTGGGTAACTTCAATACACAGCTCTCTGAGAAAGATAGATCACAGAAAAGAAACTCAACAAGGAGGCTAGAGATCTAAACACTACAATTAGACAATTTGACCTGATAGATATTAACAGAGCTTTTCATCCAAATACAAAAACAAATTCACACTCTTCTCAAGCCCACATGGCACATATTCGAAGATAGACCACATGCTGGGACATATGGTAAACCTACATAAATTTAAGCAGATTGATATCATACAGGCATCTCTCTGACCACTGTGCCATAAGGCTGGAAATCAACAAAAGGAAGATGAAGAAAACAAGAGCAAACAATTGGAGGATGAGTAACTCTCTACTGCAAAAGGAGTGCATACTGGAGCAGATGAGAGATGTCATTAGGAAATTTCTAGAAACCAATGAGAATGAGCACATGATGTACCAAAACTTATGGGACACAGCAAAAACAGTAATCAGAGGAAGATTCATAGCAATACATGCACACCTGATAAAGGAAGAGAGACTCATGCTGGCACAAAATTTACAACAACTAGATCAGAGTCAGCAGGACAATCCTACTAATAGCAAAAGAAAAAAATAATA
>NW_022107432.1:15366987-15371430 GCF_000313985.2 Echinops telfairi | reverse complement strand
CATATATTTATAGGTTTAGTATTAAGGTAGCAGAAGGACATTGGGCCTCCACTCAAGTACTCCCTCAATGCAAGAATACTTTTTCTTCTATTAAATTGGCATTCTATGATGCTCACCTTCCTGACACAACTGCTGAAGACAAAGCGGGTGAATAAGCAAATGAAGAAGTTCAATATCCCCAGCTAAATCAAATCCAGGGGCCAAAAGTGAAACAGACCATCAAGTTGAAGTTGAAGAAAATTAAAACAAGTCCATGATAACCAAAATACAGCATCCCATTTGAATTTGAGAACATCTCAAGAACAGATTTGATGCATTGAACACTAATGCCAAAAACCTGATGAACTATGGGGTGACATCAAGAACAACATATGTGAAGAAAGCAAAAGGTCATTAAGGAGACAGGAAAGAAATAAAAGATTAAAGTGATGTGAGAGGGGACTCTGAAACATGCTCCTAACCATAGAGTAGCTAATAAAAAAATAGAAGAAATAGTCAAGTAAAAGAGCCAAACAGAAACCTTCAAAGGGTCACTCTAGAAGCCAAAGTAGAGTACTATAATGAAATGTGCAAAGATCTACAGTTAGAATCCAAACATGAAGAACACACTCAGCACATCTCTAGATGAAAAAAATGGAAGGAAAAAATTCAAGCCTCAAGTCACAATATTGAAAGCTACTACGGGCAAAATATTGAATGATGGAGGAAGCATCGAAAGAAGACAGACTGCACAGTCACTGTACCAAAATGAACTAGCCCACACTCAACCATTTTAAGAGGTAGTAAATGACAATGAACCAACGGTACTGAAGAAAGAAGTCTAAGAATCCCTAAAGGCATTAGCCCAAACAGTAGAGCACTGATGAAACACAGCTTTCCTCTAGTTCTTTAATGCTTCCTCCCCTCCACTATCATGACCCCACTTCTACCTTACACACCCAGCTACACCAGAGCATGAACATGGGTACAGTTAAGAGCTGGAAACACAGAGAATCCAAGACAGATAAACCCCTTAGGATCAATAATGAGAGTAACAATACAAGGAGGGGAAGGAGAAGGCGGGGGGAGAAGGGGGAGCTGATCACAATAATCTACCTATAACCCCCTCCCAGGGGGATGGACAACAGAAAACTGAGTGAAGGGAGACAGTGGTCAGTGAAAGAAATGAAAAAGTAATAATGATTAATAAATGTTCAAGGGTTCATGAGAGAGGAAGGGGAGAGGAGGGAGGGAGGGAGGGAAAAAATGAGCTGATATCAAGGGCTCAAGTAGAAAGAATATGTTTTGAAAATGATGATGGCAATATATGTACAAATGTGCTTGACACAATGGATATATGTATGGATTGTGATAAGTGTTGTATGAGCCCCCAGTAAAATGATTATAAATACATAAATAAATAGGGGGAAAGAACAAGTTTTCAAGGATTGAAGAAATAGCTATTGAAATGTTTTAACAAGTTGATGAAGCACGCAAAGTACTCACTTGTCTATGCCAAGAAATTTGGGAGAAAACTACCTGGCCACCTGACCGGACGCAATTTATAGTTGTACTCATTCCAAAGAAATTTGACCCCACAGAATGCACAAATCATATAACAATATCATTGATATGGCATACAAGTAAAATTTTGCAGAAACTCTTTCGACAATTCTCCCAGCCGTACATTGGCATGGAGCTGTCAAAAAACCAGAAGAGGGTGGATTCCAGGTGGATTCAAGGATGTAGAACTAGGGACATCATTGCTGACTTCAGATAGAGCTTGGCTGAAAGCAGAGTATATGAGAAGGAAGTTTCCCTGTGTTTTATTAAATATGCAAAAAACATTTGACAAACTGCGGATAGCCTTAAGGCAACGAGAACTACAGAACATTTAATCATGTTCCTGTGGGACCTGTACGTGGGTCAAGAAGCAGTTGTCCAAAAAGAACAAGGGAATACGTCATGGGTTAGACACAGGTAGGGCTCCTGTCAGTGTTGTAACCTCTCGCCATACTTATTCAATCTCTATGTTGAGAAAATAATCAGAGAAGCTGGACTATATGAAAAAGAATGAGGCACAGGGTGTGCGGAAGGCTTATTAACAACCTGAAATATGCAGATGACACAAATTCGCTTGCTGAAAATGAGGAGGACTTGAAGCCCTAGCTGATGAAGATTAAAGATTGCAGCCATTAGTATGAATTACAACTTAATATGAAGAAAACCAAAATCCTCACAACTGGACCAATAGTTAACATCATGATAAATGGAGAAAAGATTGAAGTTATCAAAGATTTCATTGTGCTTGGATCTACAATAATTCCTCGTGGAAGCAGCAGTCAGAGCATCAAAGGGTACATTACATTGGGTAAATCTACTGCAAAAGACCTTAAAGTGTTGAAATACAAGGCCGTTACTTTGAGGATTAAATGAGCCAGACCCAAGACTAAAAAAAAAAACCCTCACTGTCTTCAAATCTATTCCAATTCGTAACAGCCCCATAGAACAGAGTAGAACTGCCCCTGTGGGTTTTCATGACTGTAAATCTATACAGGAATAGAAAACCTTATCTCTTATCTAAGGAGAGACTAGTGGCTTTGAACTGCTGAACTTGAAGTTAGCAGCCCACAAAAGATCACCATAGCTTATTAATAGCTGTCTTTTTCTTCCCCTCCATTCATTGTAATTTTTCTGGTCTTTTTGTATTGCTATAAATATTTTTAGCTTTGCTCTGGGCTGGTTACTTTACTCAGAAATAGCTTTATTCTTTTGGTCTTTCTTTCAATATTTGTCGGGTGTACCAAAGCATTTTTTTAGTAGAGAACTTTTCTCCACTACTGGAGACTAAATCTCCCTGGAAACTTGAGGTTTCCAGAGTCCCTAGTAAAAATAGGCACTATTTTTAGACCTGTATGAAAGTGGCACTTTTATGACTTACCATTTTGAAAAATTATTTCCAAGTTTCTCTCTCTGTTTGCTCTCTTTAGTGCACCGTCCTGTGAATTCGATTGCCTTGGTCATTACTGATGCCTTAGTCATTGTCTGAGTTCTTCCTAGGTTCCTGTACCATCGTTTCCTAACGACTCTCTTTCTTGTTTTATATCTCTCAAGTAATTTTCGCTAATGTCCATTTTCTTATGTAACATAATATAATACAATATAACATAGTGCTGTGTAGTGTAATATAATGTAATATATTCACATATCTGGGGTTTTTGGTGTTTTCAGCTGAAAGAGAAAGTCAAGTCCTTGTTAATCAATTTTGAGTAGAATCATAACTTCAAGACCATATTTTAAAATAAGAATTAGGTAACACATGCATACTCAGAAACAACAATAAAAAAAAAATGTTGCAGAGAATTGCAACTACTAGTATATATGAAGGAAGCCTCCAAACATTTGTGGGAAAATGGATTTGAAAGATAATGGAATTTTCCCATGAATTGTTTTACTGCTCCCTTAAGCAGCTTCCTCAGTGTCTTAGCACAAGTTGTTGGCCATCATTGGCCCACTTCCCCTCTCTGTTGCTCATGAACTAACCTCAACTGTTCTAGACCAGCATTCCCCAATCCCTATTCCCAGAAGTAATGCTGTCAAGAGTCTAGGCCAGTGGTTCTCAACCTATCTAATGCCGTGACCCTTTAATGCAGTTCCTCATGCTGCGGTCACCCTCTCCCCTTCATAACTGCATTTTGGCTACTGTTATGAATCAGGTGACCCTTATGAAAGGGTCACTCGACCCCCAAAGGGGTCCCGGCCTCAGGTTGAGAACCGCTGCCCTAGAGAATGATTTCATGTTTGGTCTAGAAATGTTCTCTCAACCTGATCCTTGAACCCCCTTTATCCTCTGGCAGAAATGTAGCCTTCAAAGGATTAGTCAGAATTCTCTTCCCTCATGGTAAACCTAATGGCATGGTCTGCCCTGGGAATTTAATAAGAAATCTGAGAATATATGCTTGACACCAATAAATTTGGGGGTATTTAGTCTGAAATTATACCAAGTATAGGACAGCAACACTCTCCTTTAAGTATCCCAACCACTGTCCAGTTCATGTTCCGTAATACTGTCTGTACTCTCTCCTGAAAATCATTACAACTTGTAGAATGCGTAATGAGTGAATTTCCCTTTCTCAAAAGCCTATATCCCTGCCAAACTTCTCAACAAAATTAAAACCAACTCATTGTTATCGAGTTGATTCTGACTCATGGCAACCTCATGTTACAGAGTAGAACTTCTCCATAGGCTTGTCTTGGCTGTAATCTTTATAAAAGCATGTCACCAGACTTTCATTCCATGGTGCCACTAGATAAGTTTGTACTGCCAGCTGTTGAATGACATCTGGTTTGTGCCACGCAGGGATCTTGGTCTTTTAATAAGGACACATAAATAATCCCAAATTAATAAACCTCCCTACCAAAATAATCTGTTTCTCTTTCTCTAAACATGAACCAAAATCAAAT
>NW_022107432.1:15354164-15366887 GCF_000313985.2 Echinops telfairi | reverse complement strand
CCCCCAAAGGGGTCACAACCTACAGGTTGAGAACCACTGGTCTAGGTTATGTTTAAATCAAAAGTTATAAAATGTTCTCTCAACCTGATCCTTGAACCCCCTTTATCCTCTGGCAGAAATGTAGCCTTCAAAGGATTAGTCAGAATTCTCTTCCCTCATGGTAAACCTAATGGCATGGTCTGCCCTGGGAATTTAATAAGAAATCTGAGAATATATGCTTGACACCAATAAATTTGGGGGTATTTAGTCTGAAATTATACCAAGTATAGGACAGCAACACTCTCCTTTAAGTATCCCAACCACTGTCCAGTTCATGTTCCGTAATACTGTCTGTACTCTCTCCTGAAAATCATTACAACTTGTAGAATGCGTAATGAGTGAATTTCCCTTTCTCAAAAGCCTATATCCCTGCCAAACTTCTCAACAAAATTAAAACCAACTCATTGTTATCGAGTTGATTCTGACTCATGGCAACCTCATGTTACAGAGTAGAACTTCTCCATAGGCTTGTCTTGGCTGTAATCTTTATAAAAGCATGTCACCAGACTTTCATTCCATGGTGCCACTAGATAAGTTTGTACTGCCAGCTGTTGAATGACATCTGGTTTGTGCCACGCAGGGATCTTGGTCTTTTAATAAGGACACATAAATAATCCCAAATTAATAAACCTCCCTACCAAAATAATCTGTTTCTCTTTCTCTAAACATGAACCAAAATCAAATTCACTGCCTTGGCATTGATTATTATTCATGGTGACTCTGTATCTAAGTATCCAAGACTGTAAACCTTGACAGGTGCAAACACCCTCACCTTTCTCCTGTGAAGAAGCTGAGGAGTTTGAACTACTGACCTTATAGTTAGCAGCCCAGTGCTGAGCCTACAGTCCCACCAGATCAGTATGTGATCACCCCACTAAGACAGCAAATCTCCCCATATTCCATCAGTTTGATATTATGAGAGTGTAGAAGAAAGAAGGATAAGAGGAGGCATTGAGAAGGGAATGGAAACTGCTGAACAAGTAAGCCTCAGGGCTCAAGAACACTAGGACATCCCAATGCCCCCAAAAGTCTTATTTGCACTAAAAAAAAAGAAGAAACAAACTTACTGTCATCAAGTTAATTCCAACTCATAGCAACCCTATAGGATAGAGTAAAACTGTCCCTGTGGGCTTCTGAGACTATACCTCTTTATGGGAGTAGAAAGCCTCTTTTTCTCTCAAGGAGTGGCTGGTGGATTCAAACTACTAACTTTGCAGTTAGAAGCCCAACACATAACCATTATGCCACTAGGGTTTGTCATAACAGTTGCCTTAGTCTCTGTTAATTAGATTCACTAATGTAATTTAAAGTTAGTATAAAGAAAAAAGGCCCATGTAGAAATGCCTTCACTTGTAAGTAGGATGGTAGAGGCACCATCTATTTTTGGAAAGCATATGTCAGTTTCTTAATACAGGAGTAGCATTGGTAGAAGACAAAAGCAATTATAATTTCCTGACAATTAAGTCAGGTTTTAGTTTTCTGTTTTATTTGTTAGCATAGATAGTAGAAGATTCAACTCAATCCTGGTGTTCCTGCAAATCTGTAAATGTTTCTAATAAATGCCTTACTAATTAGCCACAGTTTTTCATCTTTTAGTTTCCATCAAGATGCCTGCATGACATACTGAGATCCTTTGCTTGATTGCCAAAATCAACACATATTTCTCACATGTAACTTTGTAAAGGTCCTTCCTTGTTTGGGGTTAATAATGTTAAAATAAGCAGCTTTTGCATTACAAGTGTAGCTCTGATTGTTCAAATCACCACCACCATCATCATCACAGTTACCATATATTGAATTTATTTATTATTACTCTTATTACCTCATAGTAGTTACACTGCATCATTGACATGCAATATCTGACTCAATAATTTCAATGACAATGAGGTATTATCATCTTTATTCCACACAAGAAAATGAACTCAGATAAATAAAGTCAATTTGTTAGGAACTATGAACAATAAAACAAAAATTAAAATGTCAGCTCACTGCCGTCAAGTCAATTCCAATTCACAAAACCCTATAAAACAGAGAAGAATTTTAAGAATTGTCACTTCTGCTTCCAAGACTTTCGAACCTTTAAAGGAGCAGACAGACTCGTCTTTTCTCTCCAGGAGATCTGTGGGCCCAAACTGCTGTCCTTGCAGTTAGCAATTAAACGTGTTGCCCACTACGCCCCTGGGGCTCCTTATTCTAGATAAGATTGGAGAGAAACTGGGAAGCTAATAATGATGAGTACAAGACTGGAGAAAATATTCTAAAACTGAGCAACTCTTCTTGGTGTTTTGAATGACTGAATTATGTGATATGTGAATTATATGCCAATAAAACTGTTGGGGGGTAAGCATCCTGACTGAAAACAATTGGAAATAACTCCTCTCTGATGCAGTACCCCTCTCACACATTAGTTATCCTGAGTTTCCTACTGGATCATAAGTTGTAAAAGAAATGAGGGCACTGTGAGGAAGTACAGAATAGTAAAGATTACTTAAATGAGAAACTTATCAATCATTCCATGTGTCTTATAAGGACATTAACATTTCCAAGATAGAATTTTAAATGTTCATAGAGCTAAGGCTTAAAACAAAAGTTTTCTTTAAATCTTGTCCTTCCCACACTTAATATAAAAGTGTAAATTATAATATTAAAAGTTTGTATAGCTCATGATTAAAATTAAAATTGTCAATAATGCACACTCATTCTTGTTCCTTCTTGTCACAAACCACACCTCAAGGCAGAAGAAATCTAACAGATCCACTCTCTCTATCAACAGGGACAGTTCCTGACCCTAAAAAGGAGTTACAAATGGGGAAATCGAGGTTTAAAGTGATACAAATTAAAGCATAGCAAAATCATTGATCAGAGACCAGGAAAAGTAGAAAAGAAATGAGTTCACATATTTGACTTGTATTATTTTAGTCTTTGGGATTACACACACACAGTGGATAATCCCAGTTGGTAAACAATTTTTATAGATTTTGTGGGTTAATATCTGAGCCTGCTCTATTGTTTTGTTTGGGTGTGTTTTTTTTTAATCCACCCCTTCAGAACCATGTGGGTAGACAGGTGTTAGGGTTAAAAATTCATATGGTATGTGATAGGATTTCGGTGAGGAAATGGAGCAGAAGGATGGACATTTTAACAGCTTGTGAGGTTTTAGATGTGAAAAAGAGTAGGGGGAGACATATTTTGCCTATTAAAGAAAAAGTATTGGAGTATACAACTTGGCATGCTAAAGAATCAAAGAGATCTAATAAAACTAGAGAAGAAATAAGAAGTCACAGATATTTTGTAGGACTAAGAGGTCATAGCAGAGCGGGGAGATTTCCCCCAGAGATTCCCTAACTAATTAGCACAAGGACAGACTAATTCTACTGTTAATCAGTAAATCATTGTGAGACTTGTGTGAGTAATTCCAATTCTTAAACTTCTATCTGCATTTATTCCTTTATTCAACAAGCATTTGTTGATTGTGCATTTAATGTGTGCAAAAGCTCCTACAAGTAACTGTTGTGTGTAAAGAACTGTTTTATATATGTGTGTGTATGTGTGTGTGTACATATATATAAATAAAACAGGCCTATTCTCATTTGATTTATTAATAAGAAACAGTAGATGGCTACAGTTTTTGCAATGCTACTACGTCTCAGGCATTTCAGTGGTATTTTACCAACATTGTTGCTAATGCTAACAACAACGATTCAGAAGGAAGGTTTTATTATTATTATTATTATCACTTTACAGAACAGGCAAGTGAGAGTCAGAGAGTTTCAATGATCACAACATTAGTTTATTATTGAAACAAGATGTCAACGCTGACACCTTCGCACTGTGCCATGAGAGTAACTACAACAGCACAAGTAGGAATCATTCTCATCCTGTCTCTTACAAACTTTGAATTCACAAATGAATTCAAAGTTCCAAGGAAAGAGAAGTGTGTTCTCAACCTTCCTCTTGTCCTTACATTTCCTTCAGCATCATTGGCATCTATTTTTATTTTGACACTTATTCAATCTTTCACTTTTGTTGTCTTGAGCTGTCACCAAGTTAGTTTCCACACAGCAACCCCCTCTACAACAAAACACTCCTCCATCTTGCACCATTCTGACAACTGTTATGTTTGAGCTCATATTTCTTTCATTGTAGAACTATTAATTGGATGCCTAATGTATACCTAGGGTTAGGAGAGGGATGTAAGTAAAGCAATGCCCCTGGCCTCACAGAGCTTGTGTTCCAATGTGTGAAGGAGACAGACAAGAAATAAATAAAAATTTAATAAGGCATGTCTACATTTAATAGTAGAAGGTACTAGGAAGAAAAATGAAGCAGGGTAGAGAAATGGTGCTACTTTAAGTCAAGTGTTCATGGACAGAACATCTCTCTTTTTAAAATGACATTTGAGATGCTGCAGTTTAGTAAGTGCTACAACTAACTGAGAGATGGAAGAAACCCTCTGTTCCTGAGTTTCATGACATAAGACATACATAGAGAATCCACAGACTGTGTGCGCGCGTCTGTGTGTGTGTGTGCGTCTGTCTGTCTACTGCAGAATGAGCAACAGAGACGATGGCAGAACATGAGATCAGGTCTTACGTGCAGGTTCTTCTGGATCACTGTATTTCTGAATGGTTTGTGTATTTGGAATGTAATAGGAAGCCACTGAAGTGTTTAAGCGTGAGAATAGTATCACAGGATGTGCATTTTTATTTTTTAAATCACCATCTTGAAAGAGAGATGCAACACTGAAATCAGCAAGAAAAACTGTGAGACTCACCATTCATTTCTAGGTGGTCTTTTCAAGAAACGGCACAGGATCATAAGAGACAAAGGATTCTTCACCTGTGATTTGCATCATACGTAAAAATTAGGTGTTCCAGAAAATTCACGTTATCTAAGTGTGGAAATGAAATCCATAAACTTCTAGAATAAAGCATGGTGTTGTTAGGTGCTGTCAAGGCAGTACCTACTCATAATTACCCTATTTTCAACAGAATTAAATGCTGCATGGTCCTAAACCATTCTTACAATCTTTGCCATGCTTAAGCTCATTATTGCAGCCAATTTGACAATTCATCTCATTAGTGATCTTCCTGTTTTTTGCTGACCCACTACTTTACTAAGCATGATGTCCTTCTCCAAGGACAGGTTTCTCCTTATGAAATGTCCAAAGCATATGCTAAAAAGTCTCACCATCCTTGTTTCTTTCTAAGGAGTATTCTGGCTGTACTTTGTCCAAAAAAATGGAGGTATTTATTCTTCTGACCATCCATAGTATATTTACTATTCTTTGGCAATATCATAATCAATTATTTTTCAGTTTTATATATTAGTTATCCAATTTCACATGCATGTGAAGTGATTAAAAATACAATAGCTTGAGTCACACACACCTTGATCTTCAAAATGACATATTTGATTCTCAATACTTTAAAGAAGTGTTTTGAAGTCGGTGTTCTGATGCAATAACTGCAAGAAATGCAGAGTCACTGTACCAGAAATAATTGATTGGCGTTCAACTGCTTCAGGAGGTAACATATGATCAAGAACTAAAAGACTGAAGGAAAAAGTCAAACCACACTGAAGGCAATGGTGAAAAGCAAGAATCCAGTAAATGTCAGACTATCAATAAAAACTTTTCAGTCAATGCTGGAAGCCACAATGGGAGCCCTTTTGCAACTGAGTGGAAGAGGCCTGTATATGGGCCCATTCCGATGTAAGGTGATCCAGTAGAAAGCTGAAATTATTGAACAATTTCAGTAACATCACATGTAAGTAAAATTTTGCTGAAGATAATCAGAAAAAGTTGTCATAGTGCATTGAAATAATAAGCAGAAATTGATATTTATAACGAGATAAGCAAAATTTTCTTAAACAGAGCACAACTAGCACTAATAATAAAAGAAAAGATTGATAAATTGAACTTCATTAAAATTAAGAATAAATTGTTCATCAAAAAGAAAATATAATATGAACATGATAAGGCTAACCCCAGACTAGAAATGTGAGGTACTATATAATGTGTGCATGTTTATATATATCCAGAAAATGTAAAGAACCACTACATATTTAAAAGGAAACATGTCTGAGGGGTACCAAAAATAATAAGCTCTGCTGGGCAGAGCTTTTGTAGTACACATTTGTCTCACTAGGTGAGCAATGAACAACTCACACTGAGTTGGTGCACCCAGTGGCATCTCCTGGGAAGATTCTCTGGTCACAGTGAATTTTTTCATCAAAGCCGTTTCACTGGAACCTCGTTTTTGTGACAGCTGATTTAAGAGAACAGTGTGCGGTTTGAAATTTTGTTTACTGCTTGGGAAAAAATGCCAAAGAAACTGTTGTGATGTTGAACCCAGCTTACAAGGAGAGCACTACAGGAAAAACTCAAGTGTATAGTGATGTTCGCATTTCGGAAAAGGGGAAATGTTTATTGATGACAAACCTCATTGTAGACATCCATCAACCTCCCAAACGAATGAAAAGTTTGGCTTCTAGTGCATTTGGAGTTCGTTCCACCAGGTCAGACTGTTGAGCACGCTTTAATTTAGAGGTTCTGAAAAGATAGCATAACGGTTTGTAATAAAAATGACCTGATTTGTGGCACAGAGGGGACTGGTTTTGCCAACAAACAATGTACCTGCTCAAACAGCTATTTCAATTCACCAGTTTTGGGCAAAAAAAAAGCATGCCTCTCTTGCACTATGTGCCTTACTCACCTGACCTCGCACCATGCAACTACTTTTTGTTTCAATGAATGAAGAGGGACATGAAAGGACGTGATTGGAGGATGTAAAAGAGGTGAATCGTGCTCCACACAGCTAGGGGAACACCCACTGCCCTCCTAACACCTGGGGGGAACACCTACCTCCCCTCCAAGTGCCTCTAAGCAGCTGAGGGAACTCCTGCCTGTCCTTTGTAGTGCTCTGGTCAGCTGGGTGAACCTCTGCCCACATTCCACGGTTCTCCTTGTAGCTGGGGGTATTCTCGCCGAGACTGGGGGAACTTCCACCCACCTTCTACAACCCTACACAAGGCTTGAGGAAATACCGAAACCCTCTTAACAGCTAGAGAAACTCCCACCTGCCCTGCAAGGCCATGTAAGTGGCTGGGGGAACTCCTGCCTGCCCTTTCTGGCCCCCAACTCAACTAGGGGAACCTCTGCCCATCTTCCACATGTTCCACATGGCTACGGGAGCGCCTACCCACACTCCACCAGCCAACACATGCCTGAGGGAACATCCTCCCACCTTCCACTGCATTTCATGGCACCTAAGGCAGTCCCACCAGCCCTCCACATCTTTCTAAGCTGCTGTGGGAACTGCTGTCCAACCCCCACAGTGCTCTTTCTGACTAGGTCATTTCTGCCCACCATCTGTAATGCTCCACACCAAAGCAGGCATGCCTACGTATGTTCTGTGGCACTCACAAGTGCTCCAAGGCGCTCCAAGCTGTTGTGGGACACACTGCCATGGCTTCCCGTGAGTTCATCCAGCACAACACCATCCTCAGCAGCCTGCAACTGCCTGACCAGCATCCTCTGAGAAGGCCATCCAACTTTCCTTCCAAATAACAGAATACTGGTTTGATAGAGAGAGAGTGAAACCACAGTGAGATAAAGAAGCAGCCTGACCCCACAGCACAGTTAGCTGTAGGTAGTCCAGAGAAGCATTCCTATGAGCCTCCCAAAGAGAAAGTCCAGGCTCTTTCAACTCTATGGAAAATGGCTCCAATAAAGTGACATGCAGACAGAAACCAGCCCAAACAACCTCAACCAAAAAGAGGAAAAACAAAAGACAACGTTAGAAGTCCAAACCTTATGACATGTATAGAAGAAGCTGACATTGATCAACCATAGAAAAAAAATCTTCAGAATGCTGTTTAAAGTCATACAGAATATGAGAGAAGCAATACAGGAAAATGATGAAAAGATAGTGGACATAAAAACCACGCACCAAAGGAAAATACAATAATTAAGGGACGAACACCAAAGGGAAATACAAGGTAACAAAGGCATATAATAAGTTAACAGACATCACTAGCAGACTAGAAAAAGCAGAGAGCCATACCAGTGACCTCCAGAACCACCAGGCAGACTTCAACAAACAGGACAGAAAGTCAAACAAGTAAATCAAAGAAGCAGTAGAACCCCTAAGTACAATATCTGATGCCATGAAGAGGAATAACATTCAAATAATTGGATTATCAGAACAACACACAACCTAGAAGTCAACTGCAAAAAAAGCAAGGGAATTCCTGGAAGAAAACGTCCACACCTAACTTAATGAGAATCGGGTTACCATTCAGGAAGCTGAGAGGACACCAGCTAGACTGAACCCAAGGAAGAAGTCACCAAGCACATAGTAGTTAAACTATCTAACTTTGAGGAAAAGGAGAAAAGGAGAAGATCAGCTAGAGGAAAAAAGATAGTCACCTGTAAAGTTACTCAGACCTATCAGGGGACACTATGAAGAAGAGGAGAGAATGGAGTAACATCTTCAATATTTGAAAGAGAGCAATGCCAACCTAAGAATCCTCTACCCTGCCAAACTACCTATCAAGATGGATGGAGACGTATGAGTCTTCCTGGGAAAGGAAAATCTCAAAGAATATGCTAAAAATACTCAACTCGACTGACCCACTGTAGAGAGAAAAACAATATGCTTTGAACACAAATAGGAGACCACTACATATACCGACTTCACCAAGAGGTAAACACATTGTAAAAAGCCCCCAAGACATTAACACAACTTTGAAAATATGGCAAGAATGAACACACACAACACAATGATAAGACAGGATATAGATAAATACTCAACACAAAAGCTTTGAGATGACATCACAAAATCCACCGAGGAATGATATAAGACTTAATGTCAATGGACTGAACTCACCCATTAAAAGACAGAAAATAGCAGGCTGGTCTAGAAAAGATAAACCATCAATTTGTTGTCTACAAGAGACACATCTCAAGCTCGCAGACAAAAATAGGCAGAGAATTAAAGGGTGGAAAAGATATATACCAAGCAAATGACAATTCAAAGAATGCTGGTGTTGCAAGCCTGATTTCTGACCAAACAAATCTCAAGATGCAAGCCATAACAAGAGATGAGAAGGGGGCATTATATAATAACGCTCAAGGAAACAGTAGACCAAGAACAAATAAGCACAATAACTATAGATGCACCAAATGAGAGACCAGCAAAATTTGTTAATCAAACGTTCCAAAAGATGAAAAAAGAACTCCCAGGCTCAACAGTCATAGTAGGTGACTTTCATACACATCTCTCAGAGAAAGATAGATCACTGGGAAAGGTTAACAAAGAAGCTACTGAACTAAATTCTACAATGAGGTAACATGACCTAATAGACATTTTTAGAGCTCTTCACCCAAATGCTAAAAAAAGAAAGAAATCACATTATTTTCAAGTGCATGTGGCATATACTTGTAGATAGATCACATGCTGGGGCACAATTCTAGCCAGAGTAAATTCAAGCACTAGAGATCGTTCAAACTTTCCTCTCGGATCATTGGGTAATGAGGCTGGAACTCAACAAAAGGACAGTTAAGAAAACAAGGGCAAGTAATTGGAAGTTGGATATCTCCCTATTGCAAAATGAATGGGGACTGATCCAGGTCAGAGATCAAATTAGGAAGTTTTTAGAAACAAATGAGAATGAGAATACAATGTACCAAAATCTTTGAAACGCTGCAAAAACAGATATCAGAGGAAGCTTTATAGAGATAAATGCACACATGAAAAACAAGAGTGATTTGTCACGAGCATTTTGTCACAGAGTCTCCAACAATTAGAGCAGAGTCAACAGAATAATCCCAGAATAGCAAGTGAAATAAAATAATAAAAATCAAGGCAGACATAAATGAGTCAGAAAACAATGCAAAAATCAATGCAGCAAAATTCTGTTTCTTTGAAAGGATGAACAGAATTTATAGACCATTGGCAAACCTAACAAAATACAGGAAAGAGCAAACATCAATAGCCAGGATGAGGAATGAAACAGGGGAAATTGCAATGGACCCTAGTGAAATTAAGAAGTTAATTACGTAGTACTATAAAAGCCTGTGCTCCTATGAATTTAACAACTTGGAAGATATCGAGAAATACCTGGAAAAACAATCCCTCCCTAGATTATCCCAGATGCACATAAAGAACCTCAACAGACCCATAACAATAGAAGAAAGAGATAAGGTTTCCCTGGGCCAGATGGCTTCACAGGATAATTTTACCAAGCATTCAGGGAAAAATTGGCACCAATCCTACACAAACTTCCAGAGCATAGAAAGTGACAGCAAACTCCCAAACTTTTTTTATGAAATTAGTATAACACTGAGACCTAAAGTGGGCAAGGATCCTACAAGAATTGAGAACTACAAACTGATATCTCTAATGAACACTGATGCAAAAATCCTTAACAAAATATTGGCCAATAGAAAACAAAGAATATATAAAAAGAATAATCCATCATGATCAAGTGGGTATCATTCGAGGGATGTGGAGATGGCTCAGTAACCAAGAATCCATCAACATTATTCACCACGTCAACAAGAAAAAGGATATGGATCACATGATAATATTGATAGATGCAGAAAAATCATTCTACAACATCCAACACCCATTCCTGTTTAAGACACTCAAGAAGATAGGAATGGAAAGAAAATTCCTCAATGTAATACTAACGATATATGAAAAACCAACAGTCAATGTAGTAGTGAATAGAGAAAACACAAAAACATTCCCTCTGAAAAATGGGACTAGAAAAGGATGCCTCTTGTCCCCTCTTTCATTCAACATTGTACTAGAAGTCCTAGCTAACAACATAAGGCAAAGAAAATACATTAAATGAATTCATCTAGGGAAAAAAGAAGTGAAACTATCATTATTCATGGATGATATTATTTTATATGTTGAAAACCCCAAAACTCCATAAGAAGTGTTGGAAGTGATAGAGGAGTATGGCAGAGTGGCAGAACATAAGAAGTCTACTAGATTTCTATATACACCAGACAAGATCATGGAAAAAGAGATAAAAAAGGTAGTACCCTTCATAATAGTCAAGCACAAATAGAAATATCTAGGGATATACTTAATCAAAAAAAAAAGATTTGTACAATGAGAACTACAGAACACTATTGCAAGAAACCAAGATTGACCTCCAAAAATGGAAGAATATCCCATGCTGATAGATTGGAAGACTCAATATAGTAAATACTTCAATCATACCCAAGGCATTATATAAATTTAATGCTATAATGATATAAATACCAATATCTTTTTTCAAGGAATTGGAAAAACTGACTACCAACTTTATATGAAGAGGGAAGAAGCCCAGAATTAGCAGAGAACTCCTCAAGACAATGTAGGAGGACTTGCTTTACCTGACTTTAACACTTACAATACAGCCACAGTGGTCAAAACAGCGTGGTATTAGTATAATGACAAATACTCAGACCAATGGAAAAGAACAGAAAATCCAGAAATAAAAACATCAGCATACAGAGAACTGATCTTCAATAAAGGCACCAAAAATATCAAATGGGATTTGGATGCCCTCTTCAACAAAAGGTGCTCGAGAAAACAGATATTTACCTGCAGAAAAAAGAAGCAAGACCCTTACCTCACTCCATGTGCAAGAATAAAGTCGAGATGGATCACAGACATTGAAATAAAAACCCATCAATGAGGGAATTAGAACAAACCAAAGAGCTCTGGCACAGAGAATACACAGGCTACTGGAAATAGGGAAGGACACGAACACAGAGGAGCCACGAAGCGACAAGTGGGATATACTGAAGATAAGACAGCTGTGCACACTGAAAGACTTCATGAAGAGAGTAATGAGAGCCCACAGACTGGGAAAATACCCAGGCTTTATTCATTAAGCTCAAAAAGTCCAATGGGCATAGAGAATAAGCTACTTAATGAATAAATCCTGGGTCGAGGTCCAGGCACTTTGGCAGGGGTCTGACTCAACTCAGGGATGCATATAACAGCCAAATAAAAAGGAGGGGAAGGAAAGTAAAAAAAAGAAAAAAGAAAACAAGGGTGATAAGAAACAATGCACTAATACACCCAAGGGGGGGTGTTGTTTATGTCTCCATAGGAAAGGGAAAGAGGGACCAGGCCCCATCCGAAAGCACCAAGCCCTGAGGGAAATACACTGGCACAGAGCAGTAAACTAACAGACCACAGGACCAGGCCCAAGCCATGCTAAGTCAACCTCTTCCCCAGAAGAAGCCAATACAGAGGGGAGCACTGAAGATACAGCCTGGGGAGAGAGGTGGGTCTGTCCAGACCACACAGGAGCAAACTAAAAGGGAGAGAAAGAGAGAGTGGAGCTCATCACAGCCCACCAAGCCCTTGGGATGACATTCCTGTTTGGAGCAGCCAGTGCATACAGAGGACCGGGAGACACGGTGTTCCCCCACTGATCCATAGCGCTACAGGGGACAGCAGTGGAAATATTGTGTGGAAAGTGTGCCAGGCTTGCCCCCTGCACAGTGGGGTGAAACATGAAGAGACTGCAACTGGGCAGCAAGGGGAGCAAGTAACCAAGTCCCCAAGGAATCCAGAAAATAGACTTCTGACGTGGGGGACAGGACTTGGCACCTCATCAGACTTCAGGCTTGATCAGAAAACATATATAAGGGTCAGCAGACAGACCTGG
>NW_022107432.1:15350204-15352101 GCF_000313985.2 Echinops telfairi | reverse complement strand
GGAAGTCGAAGCGCGAAGTGGCGAGGGTTCACTGTATAAGCCAAGTTTTTCAGCACTTTTTTAATGCAGTCTCTGGTAAAATTAGGTGGCTTAGCTGATATTCGGGTCTGCTTGATACAGTTGATGTATGGAATGTTTAAGAGTTGTATGAGCCCCAATAAAATGATTTTTTTTAAAAGAAAGAAATAAAATTACTGAAATGTATGTCTACATTTATATTTAAAGGTCTGTCTGTACTGAAACTTGTTTGAAGATTATATAATACAAGCACCAACATATACCTTTTTGTTCATTTACAATATATTGGAGTGATCTGCCAGAATTTAACCTTTTCTTTGTTCTGATCTGTCAAAGCAGAACCAGTGACTGTTAGGTATTATAAATCTGTCTCTGCACAGTATCTCTATTTTTTTCTGAAATGTACCATTCATGTGTAATCATCTTGCTTCAAACCATGTGTATAGAAAACATTGAAAGTAAAGATTTGCCATGTAATCACCTGTAAGGAATGTGTTTCAAACTATATGCACAGATATTCATGAAGCTGTAAGAAGAAGAAAAAGACTGTATTTCATCAGTTTAGCCATACCAAATAAGAAAACTCATGCATTAAACATCTCAAATGGAAGTACTATAGCTTTAGTTCAAGCTATAATTCGTGAGCTATCACAGAGATCCTGGCATGGCACTGTTAAAAATGTTCACTGAATGCCATTGCAAAGGTTTGAGGGGACTCTCCAAGGACCAATTAAAGGAACGGAGAACTAGGGAAGATTGTTCATCAGTAGGAAAAAATAAGAAGAATGGTGCAGGATAGATAAATTTTTCCAATTTTCTTGCTTTGCCTGTAAGCAGGAAAGCACAAGCCAAAAAGAAATAATAATAATAAACATCTCATCTAATAATTTATGATTATGAAAAAAATGCTTTTTGCACTCCATGCTGGCTTGTTTCCAGTAATTCAATAATCCTACCCCAAACACCAAATCAAGTCATTTACTACATTGTCATATATATGTGTACATACAGAAATATGTACATACTATATATAAACAACTAGGATCTCTAGTGGTGTCGTGGTTATGCACAGGCCTGTGATCCACAAGGCCAGCAGTTCAAAACCACCAGCCACTCCACAGAAGGAAGATGGGGCTTTCTACTCCTGTAAAGAGTTACAGTCTCGGAAACTTACAGGGAGCTGTTCTACCCTGTCCTATAGTGCTGTTGTGAGTTGCTATCAACTTGATGTTTGGAGTTATAATATAAAGAAATGTTATATACTACATATAAAGACATTAAAGATTCTTTTTCAATAATATAATCTTAGAACACTTTGTTCAGGTGAATTTTATTAATTTACATTTATTACTCACCAGTAATTTTTATGTTTTATACATTATATATTCTTCATTGTACCAAAAAACAAACAAACTCACTGCCACCAAGACAATTCTCATAGCAACTGTATAGAGTAGAACGGCCCTTTTGGTTTTCTGTGACTTTAAATCCTTACGGTAGCAATCTCTTCTTTCTCCAGGATATCTCGTGGTGGTGTGTCTGAACCACTTCCTTTCTGTTCAGCCGCTCAATGTGTAGGCCCACTAAAGCAGGGTGCCTAATTATGCACAGAAAAACATATATTTTAGGTTGTAAAATAATTCAGGTCATGAAATAGGTACTCAAATGTTGATTTGCTGATTAATTAATTGACCCATTGTATTAATTGGACTATGTGTTCTTATTATGTCTTTTAGGGAAAAAAATGTCTTTTTTTCCCCTTATGAATTATTTATTAAATTCCATTTCATATTTAAAGTGAAACATACTTGTGGTAGTTACATAATCTGTTGTCAATTTGAGAGTATTATGAATGAAGGGGTGGAAGCTAGCCTGTCAA
>NW_022107432.1:15346622-15348422 GCF_000313985.2 Echinops telfairi | reverse complement strand
TTACCCTTTATATAAAACTCTCTCTTATACATGAGTTTCTGTGGATTTGTTTCTCCAAATTACCCAGACTTACACAACCGCTCTTTTAAACAAATTGAGATCCAGTTTCCTTATTTGTAAAATGAAGGGATTGAATTATGTGTTACATTCTCGCTTTGCTTTTCTGTAATTCTAACAATTTCCCTACAGCATGTGCTTCAGAAACATTTTCAAATACAACCAATACACTTCACACAGATGTGCCAAACAGCAAAGTGAATAAGCATTTTTATTTTTAATAACCTCTTTTTCTCTTTCTTTTTCTTTTCCTTTGCTGTGACCAATTGGTATTTGAAAGACTTTATTTCATTTAGTGTAAAGGAATTCATGAACACACTTTGAACAACTACTATTAAAATTATAGAAATTAGTGAATACCCAATTTGTAGAAGCCTATGGATGATAGTGTGAGCTCAAAATCCACTGCAGGGTATGTAGTCGGATTAAGCCTCTGGCAGATTCCCCACTAGCCACAGGCAAAGGACTCGAACAGCTTTACTATCAGATAGAGGTTACGGTAAACTTAATTATGGTGGATCAAACCGTGTTATAATATAATACATGGTCAATTGACTTCCCTCTTCACCCAACCTGAATCTGCTCTAGGCTCAAGTAGTTCTCCCTTAGTCTACAAAAGATATTTCTTTTCTGTTGTTGTTTTTTTACATATTGATGATGGTTTTTCTTTATTACTCTTTATTTTATTTTTATCTTTATATTTCTTTCTTGCTATTTCGTGTTGGTTTTGCTTTGTATTGTTTTGGTTGGGCTTTGCAGCTTATACAGCACAGAAGGAGTAGATGCATAGAGACAATAACTGATGAAATGGCTTATTAGGGATGTGAAGAAGGGGTGGGAGCAGGGAATGGTGAGGGGTGTTGGGAAGCAAACAATGGATGCAAAAGGAGATCAGGGAGCACTAGAACTGATAGTGATGATGCACATACAACTCATTTTAAAAGTGATTTAACCATGGAAGTGTATCATATTTGAATATCAGAAATTAAGAAAACTACTTAAAAAAAGAAGAAGAAGGAGTAAAGGAAACTAAACATGACCAATGGTTACCATGAGTGAAGGAAAAAGAGTCGTTGCTTAGGGGGCATTGAATTTATGTTAATGGTGATGAAATAATTTGTGGTAGTTACATAATCTGTTGTCAACTTGAGGCTATTAAGAGTGAAGGGATGGAGTTTAGCCTGCCAATCAGGTCACAGCTTGATGACCTTATTTGGAGGTGCTAAAGAGATAAATAGTTCTCTCTGCAAGACATTCCTGCTGACACACGGAGCTATGCTGATTGAAGCCAGAGCCTTGGAGCTGGAGGAGCCACATGGAGACCCACACCAGCACTAAGTTGCTTTCACCACCACTAGATCCACAAGACTTTGTACCCACTGGCCTGCGATATTCCTGCTTTTGGCATCATTGTATGTGTCTTGTGAGTCTGAAGAGGAATTTATAGACTGGTATCAGACATATGGGCGAATATCAGACTTATGGACTTTATCTGGACTGGACTGGGATGTTTCTCAATATGCAATTGCTCTTTGATATAAAGTTCTCTCTTACACACAGATGGGTGCCTCGGGATTTGTTTCTCTAGTCAACCTGGACGAACACATAATTTGAAAAAGGAAATCAATAATGGTTGTACAGCAGGAAGAGTATAATCAATGACACTGAATTATACATGTAGAATTTGTGGAGTTGGAAAATGTTCTGTTGTGTATATTTTTGCAATATTTAGAAAAAAGTATT
>NW_022107432.1:15344049-15346210 GCF_000313985.2 Echinops telfairi | reverse complement strand
ATGTCTATGAACCTCAAGAGGACCTTCAGTAGTGCCTGGAAATTCTACTCTTTTCCTGACCCATCCAGCGTATGCTTCTAAATGGCTATTAAGACTTTACTTTTTATTTTAGCCCTCTCAACACTGCCTATTTCATACCTGTTTCAGACTAGAATACCCAGTAGCTCCCAGAGACATTCCTGTCAGCATCTGCATCTATATTACATTTTCCCTGTTGTTAATGATTAAGTGTCTGTACTCCTGTCAAAGGCAACCCACCCACCTGTAAAATAAATCCATCCTTTCACACACTCACAAGAGTAATCATTCCTTCATGTGATGGGTTTTGTGTAAATTTGGCTGGGATTCTCTGTGATTTGGCAATAAACACCCACATTATTTTACCTAATAAATTCAGCCAATCCATTGTAAGCCTCTTATAATGGGATACGATTAGACTGAACTGCAACACTCTTACTCAGATCACAGTTCTGATGCAATCCACTGAAAGGACATTTTCTTGGGGGTATGATCAGCTTCCAATCTAAGTGGATGTTTTAGGAAAGTTTGCTTGCTTTGTGGTGGGTTTGGATCCTGCTTCTGATTCTCCAATGTCTTATTCTTTGAACTTGGGGCAAGAGCCTCCTATATTGCCTGCCAATCTTAGGAGTCATCAGTGGCCAGCCATCTGCTAACCCTCCAGTTATGTCTCCCCAGCCACAAGCCTAACTCACTGAACTTGAATTAACTTGCCTCTGCAGCCACTAGGCTTTGATCTTCCTGATAATCTTTGGTTCATTATCCCCCTCAGTGACACAAATCATAGAATTCCCCCAACTTAACATCTGAGCCGTGGATTTATAACATGCCTGAACTTGTACTTGCCTACTTCTAAAACTGTATAAAATTTCTCTCTAAATATAAATATATAAGTATCACTGATTTTGTTTCCTTAGAGAACTCATCCTAAGATTCTTCAGTATATTCACCCCTCACTTAATGGGCCTGGTTTATTTAATCTTAAAAAGAAACTCTTCTTATTCCATTTCCCCCCTGGCTGCTAGTTTATTTCACTTCTGGAAGCCAATCCAATAAGATCCCCCACCACTCTATTTCTTTTCTATGGTCTCCACCTGGTAAAAAATAATTGTCAATTAACAGTCTTCCTCTGACTGACCTGCCAGCAGCATTTGACTGGGCTGATCAATATGTTCTCCTTAAAATATTTTCTTCACTTGATTTCCAAGACACCATACTCTCCTATTTTTCCACCTACCTCATTGGCATTGTTTCTGAGCAACCTTTGATTTATTGCTCCTCAGCTTCCTGAACTTTAAATAGGGGTGAAAGAGGATTCAGCTTTAAGACATCTCTTTTCTAACTACACTTTCTGAGCCAATGAGTTTTCAAATCATCCACATAAAATCACAAATTTATACCTAAACCTTGCACCTAGTGTCAAGACTGTTATATCCAGTTGCTTCCTAAATATCTCCACTTGAGAAGCTGATAGAGTTGTCAAGCTCAGTACATTCAAAGTCAAAATTTCTTCCTAAACCGGTTCTTCTCCCAAAATTTTCCCTCATGTTCTCAGCCACAAATTGTAGAATAACTTTTTACTTCCTTTTTATTTTCTCATTCCAATATATGAGCAAATTCTATCAGATGCAATTTTAAAATATATTCAAAATTCAATTTCATTTTTCCTTCTTCACCCTATCATTCTGTCCGAAACCACCATTATCTCTCCCCTGTATTATTGCAATAGTGTCCTAACTTCTTTTGCCCTGGCTTGCATCACTACAATGCTCAACATAGACATAAGAATGATCCCGCATTGGGTCTCCACTCAAGTACTTACTCAAAGCAAGAACACGTTCTATTAAATTGGCATTCCATGATGCACACCTTCCCTGCACGATCACTGAAGACAAATGTTTGCATAAGCAAAGGTGGCAAACAAAGTTGATGGTGTCTGGCTATCTGGGGTCTTAAAGGCTTGCAGATCAACAAGCAGCCATTTAGCTGAGAAGCATCAAAGCCCACATGGAAGAAGCACACCAGCCTGTGTAACCATGAGGTGTAGAAGGGACCAGGTATCAGACATCAAAGAACAAAAAATCATATCAGTGGGTGCCCACCTTCCTGATATGATCACTGAAGACAAACATGTGCATAAGCA
>NW_022107432.1:15326753-15343297 GCF_000313985.2 Echinops telfairi | reverse complement strand
CAACAAATGTACAAATGTGCTTGACACAATGGATGTATGTATGGATTGTGATAAGAATTGTACAAGCCCCCAATAAAATGGTTTAAAAAATGATCCTGTTGAAGTATATGCCAAATTAGATAAATATTAATCATATGACACTTCCTTAAAAACTTGTAAATAAAATTATCACACGGCCCAGCACTTCCTCTGCTTGGTATACATCCTGGAGAAAGAAGAGTCATGAATAAATAGCTATATGTACAACCATGTTCATTGCAGCATTATTCAAAGTAGTGAAGAAAATAGAAGCAAATTAAATACCTATTGAAGGAAGAATAAATAAATAAACTTTGTTATACACACAATGAAATACTACACAAGGTTATCTCTCAAACAACTCATAGTATTCACAAACCAGGAGGCCATTATACTGAGTGAAATTAATCAATCACAAAAGGACAAATAGGAGTATTATATTAGATCACTATTGTAAAAAGCCAAGGAAAAGTTTTCATACTGTAAACAAACCAATTAAATATAGGTAAAAATCTTGTGCTTTCTCATCTGCCTCAAAGTAAAGCACATACACACACACACACAACATGATATCAAAACCACCTGTCTCCTTATTCATGATGCTTCTGACCTATGACATCCCCCTTGCAATCGCCTCTCCATCTCTAGTGGCTCCCTGGCTATTCCTTGAATACTGCACATGCCCTCCAAGATGGCTTTTCCACTTCTGTTTCATCTGTCTAGGATACTTGCTGCCTCACTCCCTATAGGTTTTTATTAAAATGTCAACTCAATATGATCTCTGTCCTCCATATTTAAAATTTCAATCAGTACTGCCAACCTCCAGCAGTATCTAGGCACCATTTCAGCACTATCTGGAACATAGAAAGATCTTAATAAATATCTGTTTAATAAAATTTCAATCAGTACTGCCAACCTCCAGCAGTATCTAGGCACCATTTCAGCACTATCTGGAACATAG
The DNA here is from genome assembly GCF_000313985.2 of Echinops telfairi. Lineage (NCBI taxonomy): Eukaryota > Metazoa > Chordata > Mammalia > Afrosoricida > Tenrecidae > Echinops > Echinops telfairi. The sequence goes on along the minus strand of NW_022107432.1, from coordinate 15,342,318 downwards.
AAAGATCTTAATAAATATCTGTTTAATGGATGAACTGAAATAACAAAAGTCTAAGAGATTCTTCTTCAGAAATATAAATTTTGATCAAATGTTTCCAATTCATGAAGCTTCTTCTAAAAAAGTCCTCTAGTATCTTTTTTTTTACTTAAGAGATGAGTTCTTTGTAATTAGCATATTTATCTTTCAGAAACAATGTATGCTCTTAACATACATAAAACAATTTGGAAAAAAATTTGAAACTAAGAAATACTATTGATGAAAGTTTCACAGAATCCATGTTTTATCTTCTTTCAAAATAAAACAAACCCAGTGTCATTAAGTCGATCCCAACTCAGAGCTCTAGCAGGCTGCTAGCCACAAGGTCAGTAGTTTGAAACCACCAGCCAGCCCGTCCATAGAGGACATGAACCTGTTGACTCTCATAACGACTTAGTCTTGGAAGCCCACAGGGGGAGTTCTACTATGTCCTATAGGATGACTATGAGTCAGAGTTCTCAATTTTACTGCAGAAAAAAGTTAGTATTTACTCTTTTATCTGTCTATCTAGGAAAAGAAGAAGCAATTTCAGTTTAATTTCATTTTCATCATTACCAACAAAGGAAAGAAAAGTAGATACTACACCAAAACATACAGTGTTTACCTAGTAAGGCCATAGTAAATGAAAACAAAGGTAAAAGAAGTTTGAAGGTTAATACAATAATACAAGTATATTATTACAAAATTACTATAATTTTGTAATCTTATACTTTATTAGCCAAATCATTTATTATATCATAATCAAAATTTTCCTTAAGCAATGTAATCTGTTTTCCAATTATATAAGTTTTTCATTAAAGAATTTGCCACTAACGAATACAGCTTAAGATCTTTTTTTTAAATTTGAGTACTAAAAGCAGAACACCTAGAATACAATTAAAAGAAAGGTTGACACATTTTGAAAATGTACTAGTGACGCTGAAAATGTGAATAAAAATTATTAAATGTGAACCTAGTTTACTGTGTAAACTTTTTAATAAAAACCATAAATTATTTTTTATAAAACTTTTTAAGGAGCCCCCAACACCCCACTTCCATTATCTAAGTGCTGCTTCTGAATTCAAACTAGACCGGAACATGTACATAGGTATAGATTACAGATGGGGGCTCAGGACGCACAGAATCCAGGAACAGAAGTGGGAATAGTGATACCAGAAGGGTAGGGGGAAGAGGGGTAGAGGTAGGGAGAAAGGGGGAACCGATTGCAAGATCAACACATAACCATGCACCCCTCTACAGGGGGAAGAGCAACAGAAAACATGGGGGAAGGGAGACAGTGGTCAGTGTGAGAGATGAAAATAATAACAATGTACAATCTATCAGGGGGTTACGGGGAGGGAGGGAGGATGGGACAGAGGAGCTGATACCAAGGACTCAATAGAAAGCAAATGTCTAGAAAAGAATGTAGGCAACATATTTACAAGCATACCTGATTCAATCGATGCGTGGATTGTGATAAGAGTTGTACCAGCCCCCAATAAAATGATTTAAAAACACAAAAACTTTTTTGAGTAGTTTTTTTCCCCTAGAGAATGCAGTTTCCTGCTTTGACCATGGTTCTGAAGTTATTTTTGTAATTACTATTGCACACATTTCACATTTTAAATCTTAAGTTTCCTGAAAAATAAATCATTAGTAAAATAAAAGTGCATTTAAATTTTAAACTGCACTCTAGAAACTAACAGTGAGAGGTTATTAACTTCTTGCCACATAATATAAGTAAACATTAAATGAAAGAAAATGTCATTTTTTTTTTGGAGGGAAGATGTTTAACCACTTTCTGATGATTTCTTAGCCTGGAGGGAAGCTTCTGAATAGAAGCTGCTGAAATGACAGTGGAGAACTGAAGCTTAGCCAAGTCTGGAGAGATTCAGGAAACAAAGGAAGAGGGTTTTTAAAAAGGCCGAAGAAGAAGAAGAAGAAGCTATAAAATTAGTTTCTGATGCAAAAAGCCAAGCTCTCCTGGCTTCATGGGAGCTCTTGAACTGCAGCGCAGGAGAGATGTTTAAAATGGACATTGCTCCTTGAACTCTGGGGGGAGTCCAAAGTGACTTGCTACTTCTGTCACTTTTAGTGATCTATTTGTCCTCCACCATTAGTTTACTTTCTTTCAAAGATTCTGCTGATTCTATTGTTTAGTAGACCTTTAGTCTTCATCTGTCCATCAACGCGCCCTTCCTCCTCCTCCCCAGAGTGTTGTCCAGGGGTGCACACGGGAAGATGAAAGGAAGGATGCAAGGTTGCTAGTCACAGGCAGAGATTAGCTACAGCCATTAAACAGAGGAAGATAGGAAAGAAAAATACTAAGTATCCAGTGGTTTTGACTTTCTCTTCCTTGCCAGTCTCTTGAGAGAAGGAAAGGGAGGAGAGTGTTCTTCTACTTCCTAGGATTTTCTTTTTGTTAGTCAGAAACTTGACTGACAAAGGAAAGATGATCCAAGGCCTTAGCTGCTCCTGAATAAAGAAATCTGTATAAGAATGCTTTTACATAACCTTGCCCAAGAACCTTCATTATGTGTGTATAACCTCTAACTCCACCCAAAGTGAATGCCCAATTAAAGAGACAAAGCTACTAAAAATCCTGCTGAGAATGAGTTCTCCAGCCTCTGCAGTACAGTACTCTGCTTTCTGGTCAGGAAGGAGATCAGTTTCTCTTCTTCCTTCTGGCTCTATCCCTGTGCATTTGCATTGGTGGATGTGAGAAAAGCCTGGGACAGGAATACTTGTTTCTATTTCAGGACAAACTGCTAGATAATGACTGTCGCAGCCTCTGTATTTTCCAGTAAGATAGGTGTGAACTTTTGTTAAGGGTATAAAAAAGATTATAAAAGGGAAACGTTATATTTGCCATGAAGGTAGCTGGGGGTTTTCCCCCCTGGCCTAATAAGTATGTTCTTTTTGTTCTTGTGATAAACCAGGAAAGGGGGTTGAGTGAAATTCATCTAGAGTGATGACAGTATTATAACGAGTCAGGTCTCAAGTCTAGAGGTCCCAAAGTCACAAAACTGTGCAAACTTGGTCTGTGGTAGTAGTTTAGTTTAAAAAGAACACAGGCCGAGTGTGTCAATGTACAGAGGTGGGGATGTATGTATATATGTGCATGTATACGTGTGTGTGTGTCTATATCTATCGTGCCCTTTCAACTGTTACAATTTTGAGGGAACTATTTTGTCACTTAATATGCTACCCAAGAAATCCCCACTAAAGCATTGGAAAGCCAGCTAAATCATAACTAACTGACCCTGGACGGAAAAAAATATAAGTTCCAACTCCATCTCTATGTTAAATTTCTTTCAGCTTTACATTAGATATCATTGTTTTAATTAACCAGAGTAACTGTGAATCTCACCCACTCCGGCCACAAAGATTGAGTGTTCTCTCTTAAGTCTTGGCAGAAAGAAGAGTGTAAACAAAGCAGAAACACGAAATATCTGCACTTCCACTCAACCGCTCCCGCCTCCCGAAATACACTCACCAAGAACAGACTTGCCATTCCTTTTTCAAAATATTTGTCAGCCATGTGGTTAAAATATATATGAATATTCCCTCAATATTTACAATCTAACCTTGTTGCAATCCAGGTATTCTTATCAGAGAGAATACCTCGATGTTTCAGTAAAATTTGATGGGAAAGATAGTTGGAGAGAAAAGTGAAAATATTATTGAATTATGATGTCCAAAAGGAACTACTTCTTTAAGAATAGATTTGAAGAAAATCTACAGGATGAATCTCAGGAAAATAAAATGAGAAGGCACCAAGATTTGTAATTTATATAAAAGTTATGAATGTGTTTAATTAGACTTTCTTTTTTTTAATCCTAAAGTTTCATAACCATGGGCTAAATCATGCAATTTGAAGATTTTGTTAGGAGAAGTAAATGAATTACCTTTGTAATTAGTAGAAATATGTTATCGATTACAGTCAAGTAGTGGCCTATGCCAGAAGTATATAGATTAAAAAGTGATTAAAATGATAAGTCAATAGCTGCAGGAAATCTTGTTCTGTATGTCTTGGCTTTGAAAGAACACAAAGATAAGGACCCCCACTGGGGTACTTCTACTCTGTCCAGTGGGGTTTGCTGCAGGACAAAATCAGCCACAGGCACCAAATAGCAACCACAAATATAAACGGTGATACTTCTACACAAATGCCATTCAGTATTCGTTTCAATGCTTCAACACAGGGAAAGATGTACCATTTATATTATCAATACTGGATTTCTTCAGTATGTTATTGTTGTCAAAGCATGGACATTTGGATTCACTTGCCTAAATTTGAATCTCTGTTCCATTATTTACCAGCTAGGTGACAGTGATCAAACTGTTTAGCCTCTCCCTTTCCTTAGCTCTAAAATGGTAGTAACTCTGCCTACCTCTCAGGGTTCTTGGGTAGATTAAGTTAGAAAATTTATGTCAAATATTTCTCACAATGCAGGGCATACAAGTGGTTGCTCAATTCATATTAACCATCACCTATAGTGATGTAAATTAAGTCATTTACTCTCTAGTGAAATAAAGTGATAGGCACAGTGGTTTATTAATAATTCCAAAAGATACTTAATATTCTTCTGAGTTATATTAATGAATCTACCTTAAACATTAGATCCATGATTTAGCCTGACAAATCACCTCATAATTCTAGTGGTTTACATTAAATTAAAAAACAAAAAAACCTGTCTTTCTTGCTCGTGGAAAGGGATTGGAGTTGGGTACATCTCGGCCAAACTCCGCTGGGAGTAGCTCCCGGCCATAGCCTAGGTCAGGTCTATTCAACAGACCTTATCGGTCTCATTTTAGGGCACCTGTTGAGGAAACAGCTGCCACCAGAGACACCTGAGAGGACTTCAAACAGTTTGTGGAAACATGGAATTAAAAGATAGTGGAATCTTTCCAAGAACTCATTGAAGCCCCTTGTATTTTCTTGGATATGGGAGAATGAAGCAAAGCAAAACTATTAAAGTACGTTTGGGACTTTATAACATGCTGCCCTGGTGGCAGAAAGGTTAAGTGCTGGATTGTTAGCTTAAGGATGAGCTACTCAAATCCACCATGTAGCTCTGTGGGAGAAAGGTTTGGCTCCACCCAGAAAGATCGGAGCTGAGAAAACCCTTTAAGGTAGTTCTATTCTATTACATGTGATTGGTATAAGTGAAAATAGACTAAATGACACCTAACAACAACAGCATAATATTTTATGGTCATAGCAATTTATATGGTCAAGCTCCATATCAAATAGGGCTGTGATAGTTACATCATCTGGTGTCAATTTGAGAGGTTTAAGAGTGAAGGAGTGGTGTCTAGCCTGTCAATCAGGTCATAGCCAATGAGGCCTCTGTGTGGGCCTGGCCTTCCCCTGAGGATTCTGGGAATTCTGGTATTCCTCCTTGGAGGCGGGAGACACTCTTTCTCTCTGCTCACTCCCTGGGAGACATTGCAGCTAACAAGACACATGGAACTATGCTCATGCCCTGAACGGGAGGAGCCATGTGGAGACCCCTACCAGTGCTGAGATGCTTACAACACCACTGGATCCACAAGACTTCCCACTCACTGGCCTGTGATCTTCCTGCATTCGGCATCATTGCATGAGTTTAGTGAGTCTGACGAAGACTTTATAGATTGGTATCAGACATATGGGCTAATATCACACTTATGTACTCGATCTGGACTGGGCTGGGATGTTTTCTCAATATTCAATTGCTCTTGTACAAAAACCTCTTTCTTGTACACATATGAGTGTCTATGAATTTGTTTCTCTAGTCTACCCAGAGTGACACAAGGGCTGTGAAAAATACTCGATCCTCAGTGGGGGAGTCAAGGAAAATGACTAGAGGTGCCTTGATAATCCAATCTATCAAATCATGACATAGGCTAGCAACACTTAGAAGCATATGAGGGGAAGAATTTCATTCTGAGGGAAATAGCCACAAATCATATTGAGCTCCAGTTCATACTTAAAAATTAAATCAATCATATTTAGTACATATAGAAGGAAAATATAAGGATGTGAAGCAATTCTCCAAAGATATGCAGCAGATCCCAGAATCTAGAACTTTCCAAAAGATATAAGGTATGCTCTCAAAAGGTCACATTATATTAAAAACACAAAAATATTCACAATGTTGCTCACTCGAAGTATAAGCTCCCCTCAATAGTGCGTTTACTTCTTAAATTTAGAAGTATTTAAGCAATGATCAATTCTATGCAAATCCATGTAATAGAGCCCATAGGAACAGATTATAGTGTAATTTGTCTTGACTATAAAATACCACTCCAGTTTTATGTCAACAACAAAAACAACAAAACATCTTTAGTCCGCTCTCACTTAAACAAAATGGAAAGATGTGAGAAGGCACAGAGATCATATGTCCAGACTAAAATGCATTGTGAGCACTTGATTAATGGTATCAATGACTTGTAAATGAACTAGAAATCTTAATTCTGCCTTAGTTTAGAAATCTGATTATCCTACAGCTTGTAAGAAATCAGCTTTAATCCTCTTTTAAATGTCATTCAAGATGTTCTGTGCTCTACGTGGGATGCAAATGAATTTTCTTATCAGATCCTTTCTAATTCATTTTCCTTCCACAGGATATTCTCAGAAATAATTTATAACTGGACTCTGAAAATTGTTCCAATCTTGAATAGCATATGTTTGAAGCATATTGTCTCTCCAACTAACAAATCACTCCCGAATCACTATTGAAAAACAAAGATCCTTGTTACTCCACATTAAAACATTACATGAAGTTATTCTGACATGTTCACATGTAAGATGTTCTCTGTATATTTCATTGTCAGCTCAAAAGTAATGTTTCAATAGGCAACATTGTCTGTTGTATGCAAAAGAAAACATATTTTCTTGTGACTGTGTGACTATGGTCAAGATTGCAAGGGGTCAGGAAATAAAGCTCAAGTTTTACATTTTTGGATAGGGTAAAAATAGTTCTAGGAATCCCTCCACAAACAGACATAAGACGGGGGTGGGTGGGGGGTGGAGAGATATTAAAAGACAATGTCCAGTTTCAGAAATGAAACTGTAGGCTCACATTGGAATAGCTTTATCTTAATAAATGATGTTTAATCAGTAAACAAATGAAATGTTTTCATTTGGAATTTAGGGCCTTGTGAACTATTAAAGGAGCCTATGGGTAAAATATTAACTAACAGGACTTTTTAAAAAACTGATTAAGCACAGAAAAGTATTTGGAAGAAAGGAACAAGCAGCAGCCAAAACACACAGCCAAATGACAAGGTCAGAGCCTCAGGACCAATCTGTGAAACACCCCAGAACATGGACAAACCTGAAGGACACTATCTTGAGGGGAATTAGCCAATCCCAAAAGGACAAATATTGTATGAAACCACCATCAGACAATTTGGGAAAAGACAATTTAAAAATTGTCACCAAAAATAAAAGGTTGCGGCAATGCATAAACAAGGAACTTCTGGAAATTCAATCCAGTATTCAGAAAAGGATGTGGAGTGAGAGTGCCATTGCTAATGTCACATGGATTTTCCCCAAAATCAAAGAACAGCAGAAATATGTTTACTTGTGTTTTGTTGACTCAGAAAAGACCTTCCATAAGTCAATCATTAACAATGGATAGATAGATAGATGATAGATAGATAGATAGATAGATAGATAGATGGATAGATAGATAGATAGATATGATAGACAGATAGACAGACAGACAGATAGATAGATGACAGATAGATAGATGATAGGTAGATAGATGATAGGTAGATAAGTAGATAGATAGATAGATGACAGATAGATAGATATAGAGATAGATTGATTGATTGATGGATGGATAGATGATAGATAGATAAATAGATAGATGCTAGAGAGAGAGAGAGGTGGCATTGTGAAGAACGGGCTTTCCAGAACACTTTGTTGTGTTCATGTGATATTTGTACATGGACCAAGAGGATACTGCATGTCTTACAATCGATGAAGTTGTGCTTCAGGATTATATCCTTTCACCATACTTCTCCAAACCATATATGGAGCAAATAATTTGAGAAGTTGGACTTCTCAGTAAAGAAGAATGTGACATCGGGATTTGAGAAAGACTCATTAACAACCTCTAATAATTGGGAGATGGCATAACTTTGCTTGCTAAAACTTAAGAGGTCTTGAAATAATTACTGACAAAGATCAAAGACTACAATCACCAATACGGATTACATCTCATCATAAATAAAAACAAAATTCTTGCCACTGGACCTATAAGCAACATCATGATCGACAGAGAAAAGACTGCAGTTAATGACAGTGAGAGCCCAAGATACATTTGTGGGATCTGCAGAGGAAATAAACTTCCAGTGATTTCCCTCTATCCATAATTAGAGGGTGGGAGGAAAGTGGTTACTAAATAGAGTGCTTTGGAGAAATGACTATGGAAGGTGAAAATGAGAAATCTGACTGGAGCTGTAAAAATCTTGCCAGTTGACACCACCCCCCTCTGATGCACGTTAGGCCCAATCTGGTTTTTAATACTGTCTGTATTTTGTTGCTTTTGTTTGTTCATATTGCGGTTTATCTCAGATGCGTTATGTCATTGAGGGTCACCCTCTTGGATTTTTGTTATATGTTTTTACTCTTTTTTAGTATATGAAACCCAGGATTGATGAACCTAACTAGAAAGCAAGTAGAATAAGGTGGGTGGGGGGGTTTTTTTGAGGGTGGGGGGGTAAAGGGAGCTGATATCAAGGAGTTCAGGAAGGAAAAGAATGTCTTGAAACTGATTGTGGTGCCTATTGTACAAGACTGTTTGGCATGATTGATCTATGGAATGATGTGATATATGTTAACTCCAAATAAATTGTTCTGATTTTTTTTTCATTTTATTTAAATCCACAATCAATTTTGGTAAAAGCAGGAGTCAAAAAAATCAAATGACATTGCATTGGGAAATAGGGCTACAAACAGGTTTTTTTACATCTTACAAAGCAAAGCTATTACTTCGAGGACTAACCCTCATATTTTAAGGAGCTCATCTGCATGGGAAAGCTGGAGAACAAATCAGGAAGGCAGAAAGAGAACTGATGTCTTTGAAATCTAGTGTAGGCAAAGAATATTGAATATACCATGGCTTGACATACAGTAAACAAATCTGTGTTGGAAGAATACTGCCAGAATGCTTCTTAGAAGCAAGAATGGTAAGACTCTGTCACACAGACTGGGCTGTTTCACAGTACCTGGGACCAGCCCCTGGAGGAGATTGGGCTTAGCAAAGCAGGTCAGTGAAAAACAAGACGACCCTTAATGAGACGGACGAACGCAGTGACTGCAACAATGAGGTCAACAAAGATGGCACAGGACCAGTCTGTGTTTCATTCTGCTCGTTCACTAGGAGTCTGAACCAACTTAGTGAAAGGTAGTAAGAGCAATAATGATTTGAAACTGACGCTACAGTTAGTCAAACTGATGCCATGGAGATTTAACAGCAAATTCATAAACAATAGTATTAACAATATGTGGATCGTCTTACAAAGTCTTGGACTGCTATGCTTTCTATTGTTCTCTTTAAGTGTATACACTCCTATAAATGCTTAGTGATTCCAATTACTTTACACTAATATTGCTTCTAGGAGTCCTGGTGGTGTAATGGTTATGCATTGGGCTGCTAAGCACATGATGAGCGGTTTGAGAGCACCAGCTGCTCTGCAGGAGAAAGATGAGGCTTTCTACTCCCATAAAGATGTACTCAGGGGGGCAGTTCTACTCTGCCCCAGACTGGCTATACATTGGAATCTACTCAATGACAAGGAGTTGAATTGAGAGTTGCTGAGGATTACCTTTTTGATTTTTTGAAGCTATTGATTTGCCATTGATGATAAATGTCGCTTAGACCTGGAAGAGTATCATGCAGAAACCTTCACTGTCTTTTCCCAGTAGGATAGACTGCTTTGTATCATCTGGGCACACAATGCACAAATGCATGTAGGAGCTCAACACATAATAAAGAATCCATGGGAGGTTAATATATGTGGTTCCCAGTATTTTAACCCCATTCCTACATTTTAAGAATTGCTCCTTATAGTAAGTCTTGGATAAGGCATGAACTCTGCCTCTTACCCCACCGCCCAAAAACCGAAAAATGCCAGGTATTGCCTTTTCAGCCTACCTTACAGTTAAGCATGGCACATAATCCAGGCTTGACTGGTCCTACATAACTGCCCTATGCTTGAGTCCTGGAGGTAGCAGAGCAACAGCAGGATATAAAGAGTCCATGTCACAGGTAGTGCCAGTTGTTCAGGGTGGCATCCAAGGTCCAGCAAGCAGAGGCGGTCTTGTCCCCAGAATGCTTCTGAGACAGCATGAGTGCCTGAGGGCCACCCCGCTTGGTTCTTTTGCCTTGCCTGTTTTCCAAGACAAGTTTTCTAACCTTCTGATAGTTCTGTGAGTCACTCAATATCATTTTAAATAACTTCCCTCTTTGCATAAACAGCTAAATTCAGTTTGGGTTGCTTGTAATAAGGAGTCTTGACTAGTGAACCCTGCTGTGAATGATGGGCCCTGGGGGCTTAGCAGGAGAGATTTTAAGATACAAAATAGGTCATCCGTGGTGCATGGCTCTTAGCATGAATCAGAGCATGTGATCTCTTAGTCAGAATTGTCTTACAAAAATAATAATGGTGGCCTACTCTAAAATGAAATTAAATAGGTTGCAGGACAGCTTGACCTTTATATTCCCATGCTGCTTCTGCAGTGATTGACTCACAGTTCAATACAAGACCTGGAACTTGTCTACCTCTTCAGTGATGAGTGCTGAGTAATGCTAACAGACTGCAAAACCTTCCTAAAGCTCTCTTCTGTCTACTCTTACCTACAGTCCCTGTCCCACCCACACCTCTCAAATACACAGTAAGCATCTTGTGATAATGAATCTCCATTAGCTTTCTCTGAGGAAGGAAAAAAAATTATTATTGTCACCTTATCTGTACTCCAGGAGGCTTACTCAGTAGAATTCAACATTTAGACCTCCTAGCTATTTACGTTTCAATTTGGATTGGTCAAGAGATTGCAACCACAGGGATGGAGACTCCTTTCTTGCTTTGTTTTGCACCATGTCTTTGGCAGTGGTTGTGTCTTACCCTGACCATAGCTCCTGCTGAGAGTCTCCTTCCGCAGCTGCAACTCTCAGTGGGGTGCTAATAGTATAGTTTCCCCTTCAGTCTTAGCAGTGACAAAGAGCTCCTAATATTGCTGGTCTCTGATTCATTTGGCATTTTTAATGTCTCTAACCCTGCCCACACCTATGGAAATATTCCTCTTACCTAATCTCATCATGTAAATCATGTTAGCTAAATTTTGAATTCTGTCAAAACATTGACTAATATGCAAACCCAAGGACAGAGTTGGATTTCACTCAGTTTTTAATATTGGTTCTTAGTAGAGGGCAGGCACACAAAGGTTCTCAGTCAATATAGGGGAGTCTGAATTGAATTTTAAATGGGAAGAATCCAGGCAGCTTTCAGCCTACTGTCATTGAGCCAATTCTCACACATAGCAACCCTATGGGATAGAGTAAAACTGCTTCTTATGATTTCTGAGACTAGAAATAGCATCTTTATCCCATGGAATTGCTGGGAAGGGGAGCATTTGAACCGCTGACCTTGTGGTTAGGAGCCCAACATAGCTGTGTATTTTCCAGTGAGCTCCCCAGAATATGTTTCACAGCAACCCTAATACCCTTCCCATTGTGTCTGTAGTCATGTTCAGTGGAAGAAGCATAGAATTTGAAGTCTGACACATCTGTATAATCTTGAACTTGTCATTCAAATGTTAAGGTGTTTTTATTTTCTCTCACTAATAAAAAACTGATCTTGGAGGACCAAATTGATTATACGTTGAATTATGGTTCCAAAGAAATATATTCTATTGATTAAATAAAGGGTCAGCAAAAAAGCAGAAGACCCTCAATGAGGTGAACATAGCATGGATTGCATAGGTGACGCAGGACTGGGCAAGTGTTTTGTTCCGTTGTACATAGGGTCACTATGAATTGAGACCAACTTGATGGTACCTAACAACAAAAACAGCCCGAAATTTATGGTGAAGAACAAATCCTTCAGTGGTTGTGACCTGCCATTCATTCTATTTCCCACAAGTGCCATGCTTGTGATAAATGAAAGTGGTATGTGGACAGATTATAACGGTTAAGACTTGATTCTAAATAAAATTGTCAGAGTTTGAGTCTTGGCTCCTTTGCTTAAGATTTTGAGTTAGTCCTTGGACAAATTACTGTTCTTCTCTGAAGCTCAGTTTCCTCAACAATAATGTAAGAATAATCATAATAATACATAACTCATAGCATTGTCATGAGGACCAAGCCAGACAAATGGTAGAGCACTTAAAACATTGCCTGATAATTTCATGAGTTTAATAAATGTATATTTACTTATATTTAAATTATTTGAAATTGCCTACTAGAATCAAAACTATGAAGAACTCTTAATCAAATTGAAAATACTCAGGGGTGAGTGTGTGAATGTGTGTAACAGTGGTTTCTACATTACCTTGTTTATGGACGAGACTCTGGGCAAATGAAACACACATAATCTCGAACTCTGGGTTTAGAAAGACTTGGGTTTGAATCCTGAGCCTTGCTCCTACTCTAGAAGGCCCTTTGTGCAAATAACTTCTTTTACCTCTCTTGTCATCTACAAATGAGGGAAAACAAAAGTAACTACCTCACAGAATTTGGAAAAAACAAATATGACATGACAATGTAAAACATGCATCTTAATCTCTGGTACATAGCACATACTAAATCAACAATTCTTCATAAATATGCTCTCATGGGGATGGAGTGGGACAGACTTAGGCTGACTGATTTCCTGATGTGTAAGACCAGTTATCTAGAGAAACGAAACCCAGGATACTCATATAAGTGTAAGAGAGAGCTTTATAACAAAGAGTAATTATATACTGAGAAAACATCCCAGCTCAGGTCAGATCAGGTCCATAAGTGGTGGTGGAAGCATCTCAGCACTGATGTGGGTCTCCACCTGGCTCCTCCAGCTTACTGAGTGTGTCTCCTCACCAGAAAAGTTCATCAGAGAGAGTGTGTGGCACACCTCTCAGGGGAAAGAAAGGAAGTTGCCAGAATCCTCATGAGAAGGCCACACCCACATGGAAGCATTATCAGGCTGTGACTGGATTGACACACTGAACTCCACCCCTTTACTCTATTTATCTAGTTGACATGAAATTATGTAGCTACCTCACCCAAGAAAGGCAGATAGAATGAGACCATGATTGGCACCTCCATGATCAGTCATTGGACAAACAAACAAAAAACTAAACTCGTTGCCATTGCCCAAGACTGTAACTATTTATGGGAATAGAAAGCCCATTCTTTCTCCCATGGTTTCAAACTGCGGACCATGTGGATGGCAACCCAACCCATAGTCACTATGTGATCAGGCCTTCCAGCCACTAGACCACATAGCTAAAAATGTTTAAGCTACATCATGAAATTATTTAAATAAGTGGTTAGAATCCATGATAGTTACATAATCTGTTGACAATTTAAGATTTTAAGAGTGAAGGAGTGGAGTTTAGTCTGTCAATCAGGTGGCAGTTTGATGGCTTCATGTGGAGGCACTAAGGAGATAAATAGCTCTCTGGGGGCAGGACACAGACACACTCCCTGTGAGACATGCTTGCTGACAAGACACATGGAGCTACACTAGATCTGGAGCAGCTATGTGGAACCCCCTGCCAGCGGCTGAGATGCTTCTAACACCACTGGATCCACAAGACTTCCCAGAAGTCTGTGATATTCCTGCATTCGGTGTCACTGCATGTGTTCCATGAGTCTGAAGAGGACTTTATAGATTGGTATCAGACATATGGGCTAATATTGGACTTATGGGCTTTATCTGAACTAGACTAGGATATTTTCTCAATATTCAATTGCTCCTGTATATAAAGCTCTTTCTTATACACTTGTGTGTCTATGAATTTGTTTCTCTTGTCTATGCAGCATCCAATTTATTCTTCTGTTCATTTTCAGGAGGACTAGACAGGAAAATAAGATCTCCAGTCTGTTTACTGGAAAACATCAAAGGTAAGACAAAAACACCAATATAAATAACAAAAAGATAACAAAAAGCAATTACCATAAATTGTCTACTTTAAAATGTTAACTGGAGAATATTACAAAACATTAGCCATTTCTCATTGTTTCCTCTGACTATAACAAGTTTTGGAACACAACAGAAAGTCTTAGGCTAAATCACACACACACACACACACACACACACACACACACACACACATTGCCAGGTATCTGGACATGTTTTTGTTGAGAGCTTTAGAGTCTGCTCACACTCACAGAAAACCTGTGCATAACAGAACGAAACATTGTGTGGTCTCCTGTGTTATCCTCACAATAGTAGATGTGTTTGAGTTCATTATCTGCACCACTGTGTCAATCCACCTCCTTGAGAATCTGCCTCTTATTTGCTTATGAGCTTGAGCCAGCCATAATGCGCTTTTCTAGGGATCGTCCCTCCTGATAACATATCCAAAGTTCCTGTGATGAAGCCTCACCATCTTAGCTTCTAAGGAGCATTCAAGCCGTACTTACCCCCAGACAAATGTGTTCATTCTTTCAGCATTTCATGGTACATGTAATTCTCTGCCTACTTCATAATTAAAATGTGCAATTCTTACTCAGCCTTCCTTTTCGTAGTCCAGCTTTTGCATGCATATGAAGCAATCTTAGGGTCTAAGGAAGAATACACTGGAAAGAACCTGAAAACTGGGTTGAGAGTATGATGACAAAGAAAGAGGAAAGAGGAACCGATCTCGTATGCACAACCTTTGAGACAGCAGCTCTTCCTCTAGGAATTCACACTGAAGAAGAAAACTTAGAAGGAAAGTAAATATCAATAGGGAACCAATAAATAAGCTATGCAACAGACAGAGACTAAAGCCTCTATAACAAACCTCTATTGATATGTAAATATATATGGCATATATTATGAAAATAAAGGACCAAGTTATTCTTCAGCATATAAAGAAAATATGCAGGTGTGAATAAAAATGAATGTTTATTAACATGTTAATAATAGTAACCTGTAGACTGTAAAATTATCAAAATATTTTACCTTTTCTCAATTTTTTAGAGTGTGCACTACTTCTTCTGAGTTTTTAAAATCATTTTATTGGGTGCTATACAACTCTTATCACAATCCATACAAACATCCTTTGTGCAAGTACCTTTGTACATATGTTGCCATCATCATTTTCAAAATAATTTCTTTCTACTTGAGCCCTTGTTTCAGCTCATTTTCTCCTCCCTTACCCTCACTCCCTCATGAACACTTGATAATTTATAAATTTTGTTTTCATGTCTTACACTGACCGATGTCTCCCTTCATCCATTTTTCTGTTGTCCGTCCCCCTAGGAAGGGGCTATATGTAGATGATAGTGATTGGTTCCCCTTTTCTCTCCCCATCTTCCCCTTAGCCTCCTGGTATCACTACTCTCATTATTGGTCCTGAGTT
>NW_022107432.1:15321136-15326514 GCF_000313985.2 Echinops telfairi | reverse complement strand
TAATTTTATGTTCTGGGTCTTTGACGCCTGATACCTGATCACACCGACACCTCATGATCACACAGACTGGTGTGCTTCTTCCATGTGGGCTTTGTTGCTTCTCAACTAGATGGCTGCTTGTTTATCTTCAATCCTTTAAGACCCCAGATGCTATATCTTTTTATAGCTGGGCACCATCAGGTTTCTTCACCACATTTGCTTATGCACCCATTATGTCTTCAGTGATCATGTCAGGAAGGTGAGCATCACAGAGTGCTGGGTTATTAGAACAAAGTGTTCTTGGGTTGAGGGCAAACTTGAGTAGAGACCCACTGTCTGTCTGATACCTTAATACTTAATATATAAATATATGTACATAGATCTATTTCCCTATCGTTATATATATAAATATATTTACATGTATATATGCCTTTATTTAGACCTCTATAAATGTCCTTTGCCGCCTAGTTCTTTCCTCTATTTCCTTTTACTTTCCTCTTGTCCCACTATCATGTTTGGCCTTCATTCGGGTTTCAGTAATTCTTCTCAGCTACATTTTCCTTGATCAAGCACCACCAGGCATCCTGTACTCTCCTCACCATGGATTTTAGATCACTTGTTGTTCCTTTGTACCTGAGTTGGTTGACACTCCCCTTTCTTTCCCCCGCTTCCACCTCTCCTACATCTCCCTGGAAATATCAGTCCCATTGATCTTATTTCTATATTCAAAAAAACAAGCTTTATTTTAACATTTTTTAGCAAAAATAAAATAAAATGTACATGTCTTGTTAATGGTGATTTAAGTCATACTACCCTATCAAATTTAACTGGATCTTTAATTTCTTAACCTGCAAATTATTTCACATTGCACCCTTGTCTGAAAGGTGTCTGAAAGATGTCTTATGTCCTTTCCTACTTCATGTAGAAACGGTAACTTATAAGTACACATCAGTGTTGTTGTTAGATGAATCAGTTAATACCGACCTATGTACCATGGAATGAAACCCTGCACCGTCCTGCCTCATCCCTACAATTGTTCCCATGCCTGCGCCCATTGTTGCAGTCATGGAGTGCATCCATCTCGGTGAGGGCCTTGCTCCTCTCCTCTGCGCCTCCACTTTACCAAGCACGATGTCCTTCTTCATGTATTGGTCTCTCCTGACAATATGGCCAACGTGTGTAAGACAAAGTGTTGCCATTTTTGCCATTTAGTTACTGCTGATGTATAATAAACCACCTCAAATGTACTGCCATTAAGCAGTGATTCTATCATTTTACTTATAAATCCACTGAATAAGAAATTGGAAAGATTCCATGATCATGACTTGTCACCACTTCATGATGTCTTGAACATCAATTGTGACAACCTCAAGACTGGGGACGTTTCAATGTCTAGCTATGGAAATCATTGGCAGACTCATTCTCTTGTAAGTCTAGAATTGCTGAGTGACACTCTTGCCCAAGGCATCCCCATGTGTGGGAGGCTTCCTCACAGCATGGCAGCATCTATGAAATCTAAATAGATATATTCAAACATCCATATGTCCCATGCCAAGTGTCCCATCCCACAAAGACATCTTCTTAGCTTCAGATTTAATGTAGTATTGTTCCACTGCAATCTAGTAATTTAAAAAGAATCAACAAACTCAGTCCAGATGTACAATTATGGAATGAAGTCTCTCCACTTCCAACACCCGCCCCCACTTCTTTATAGAAAAATATAAGATATTTTTGTCATATTTTAAAACTTCGCTTGATGTGCTGTTATGTTTTTGAAGTAAAGTTCTAAGTTTTATATGCATATTTTGGATCTTTGTTACTATAAAAGAAATGTTGCCATCAAGTTGATTCCAAGTCATATTAACTCATAGTACAGAGTAAAATTGCCCCATAGATTCTCCAAGATGATAATCTCTAGGAAGCAGATTGCAACATCTGATTTCCTTTGGAGCTCATAGTTGGTTCAGAATAACTGACCTTTCAGTTAGTAATGGAATTCTCCAAGTACTGAACTGCCACGGTTCCTTCTGAGAAATTCCATTATTTTTAGTTTTAGTTTTTCCCAAACCTTCTGAAGACCCCTCATATTCTATATAGTGCAAACACTATTTAAACTACAGCTACATGTAGCACAGTATATATAATTAAAATGGTATCCTTTGCCCTGAATTCAACTTTCAGCTTGCAAATATGTTTCAAATGTAACAGAATATATTAGCAAAACAGTATTTTTCATAGCAAGAACTTTCTCAAAATAATTGTTAAAATACAAATTAGATGTAAATGCTATGTATTGTTGCAGATAACAGATGATATTAAAGTCTTGTGGATGATTTTCCCTAAAACTATTCTCCCCACAGTTATCAATGCATTAGAAATTATGCATTTGTTTAAAAGGAGCATCCTTTGCTGAAAAGTACATATGATCAATACCATGGCTCACATCACATATCTTAATTATTATTTTTAAATAAAAGTTATTCAGCCAAACTTATTCAATATCAAATCTGATTTATAAGTGTGTGGAACTGTTTGCAAGTTTATTGTGTTGAGAAAAAAAACTAAATTTACTATTCAGTGACAAGAATATTGTCTATATTTAGGGTAGCCTTTAAATTGTAGAGCTGAACTAAAGCTATCAGACACAAACAAAATTCACCAAACTTGAATCTAGCCTCATGCTTTTGGTTTGATATGCTATGACCCGCATTCTGCCCTAATGTAACTCTCTTATCCAGTTGCCATCCAAGCAGTTCCATGGGGAGTTCTGGTTTATGCTTTGAATATAAGTATTATTCCCTACCTCAGACCAAAGAAAGCATGAGAGTTTCCTGGGAAGAAAAAAGGTTTATGTAAAAAGACAAAATGCTCTCTTATACAGTGGTGGAGAAATTTCTATTGGTAGAAATAGAATTAGATGGTGAATATCTGTGTACATTAGTCTATTTCTGTGACTTTGATTTTTAATATAATATACCAAGACTTAGGCCATGAGTGTGTGGTTTCAAAATGCCACCTTCAGGAAATTCAACCTCTCAGGAAATTCAAATTTATATCACTGTCTGTTCCTGTTCCTAAGGTCACAATTGATTACAAAACATTGTCACTCGTATAGTTGATCTTGTATTCTTTATGAACTATTTTGTTAATAAGAATACCATTCCCCCAACTAGATTTTAAATTCCCTTAATACTGAAAATGACACTTTATACACTTTTTATGCTTTCTTTGCTGTATAATACAGTATTGGGAATAAATGTAATAGGTGTTTAACAGTTGTTTAATTGTTTTGCTTTGAATGTATTGAAAGTATTAAGCATTGATATGCTAAATTTATATCTAAAAGAGGGTAGCAGTCTATCAGAACCAGTTCAATTTTTTTGTTGTGTCTTTATTCCTGAATGTTTTGCTCTTTTTAAAAAGCTTTTCTTTGTGAATTGGGTGAAAATTTTCAAACTAAATTGGTTTTTAATTCATACACATATTACTTCATGATAGATGACATTGCCCCCACTTCCTCTCTATGTTTAGTATTTCTCTTCATTTTCTTTTGTTATCGTTCCTTATCTTCTCAGCGTTATCCCTGGACAAATGACACCCCTAGATCTAGTTTGGTTAGATGCTCCAGAGAGTGTTCACCTCCCTGATGTTATTGTTCACTTTATAGGCCTGTCTATTGCTTGGCTGAAAGTTGACTCACGGAAGTGTTTTAAAG
The DNA here is from genome assembly GCF_000313985.2 of Echinops telfairi. NCBI lineage: Eukaryota > Metazoa > Chordata > Mammalia > Afrosoricida > Tenrecidae > Echinops > Echinops telfairi. Next base: position 15,322,820 of record NW_022107432.1, on the reverse strand, counting down.
GGTTAAAGACTGCATAGGGAACACAATCGCTAGGGTTCCACCAGTCCCTACCAGACCAATATGTGTGCTCTTTCTTTTTATTTTGATATCTGTCCCATATTTTTCTCTTAGTTTGTCTAAGACTTTGTACTGTGATCCTTTTCAGAATGTTGGGCAGTGGTAGCTGAGCACCACCTTAATGTTGTGAAGATGGGTTCCCGTGATCAAGTTGTCTGTTGGATATATTTTTTCCATGTGTCTTTGATTGTCTTCACTCCTTTTGGTTTGGGATGTGAGTTAGTTAATTGTGCCAGCCTGGCCGATAATCACATGTGGTGCTGGTTGAAAGGTGGAGGGATAAATGGGTGGTGAAGCCTCGCCTTTCTAGTTCTCGGGTCTCTTGTTTTGTGATGGCTGCATCGGGTGCAGCTGACTTAGCAGTTCCTTGCTTCAGCTTGCAAGATTGACTTCCTACAAGACATCCCCAAGGAGAAGCCGCATGGATCTATCCCGATGCAGCCCTGGGTGCTGGAGCAGCCGTGTGGAGACCTCTGCCAGTGCTGAGATGCTTACACGTTCACTGACTCAGCTTTCCTCCTGCAGTGGGCATCATTGCCTCTGTTTTGTGAGGTGAAGGACTTTGTGGACTGGTGTTGGGTATGGGTTAATGTTGGACTTGTGGGCTTGGGCAGCATTGGGTTGGGATGTTTTCATGATGCACATTTTCTTTGCATAAAACTCTCTCTTATACATGAGTTGCTGTGGATTTGTTTCTCCAAAGTACCTAGACTAATACAGGATGGATAGAGACCAATAGTATTACATTAGATACCCACTAAGAAGCTCTAAAGACTCCAATTACTACTCATTAAAGTAGAACACTATTTTTGTGGACTATGTTACGAATCATTTTAAATTTGTGTAATCATTTTAAATTTGTGTAAATTCAAAGAAGAATATATCTTTGATGATAAAGAAAGCCAGTTACAATCCTCATTGACTATTAAGAAAGCAATGATAAACATGTGTGTTAAAAAAAATCTGTGGAAAAAAAAATCTGTGGTTTGATAAAGAATTAACTATTCAGCAATCCTATAAGATGAAGGAGATTTGACCAGAGTGAAAATAGCGAATAAACTGCAAATTGTCAGAGGATATGAGTATTCACTGAAAAAATTCTACTGACCTCAGCTTTGCTTGTTGATTAAAATTTCTACATTAATTATCCCTACATTGACATAAGTTCTTAACAGTGACTGAAAAAATACCTTGAAACACTTAATTAGATAACAATGGCATGATCAGGACTCAGAATGAAACATTTAGCAATTGCAAATGTTAGGTTAGAGCCAGAGAAGGTCAATGCACGAATAAATTGTAAAGATATTTACTGTACCTGGTATGTCAGATCAATAGACCATGAAAGGAAATCTGAGATTTGCTATGGTTACAAAAATTGGTGGATAAAGTTTCTGGAATGCAAATGTAGCTTGCCAGCAAGGAGTGGGGAGCCAGTGGAGGGGCCTGAGGGCTCAGCCCCCATACCAGCTACATGGACAACTGCACCTCCTCCGAGAAGAATTTGCTTTAGAGGACGGCACTGAAGCTGCAACTAGGGGAGAGGGGCATGTCTGATCAGAGCACAAGGGAGCAAATGAATGGGGAGGAAGAGAGTGGAGCACATCCTGGCCCACCTGACCTGGAG
>NW_022107432.1:15302559-15319735 GCF_000313985.2 Echinops telfairi | reverse complement strand
AGGGGGGAAATGAGCAGCTGATATTAAGGGCTCAAGTAGAAGGCAAATGTTTTGAGAATGATGAGGGCAACAAATGTACATGTGTGCTTGACACAATGGATGGATGTATGGATTGTGATAAGAATTGTATGAGCCCCCAATAAAATGATTAAAAAAATATTAATCTTGGTCACATTAGGTAAAATAGCCTCATTGATTAAGTCTAGTACTATGTCCACATGTGGTTAGTTTAACTAGTATTAAAATGACTGTTGCCATAGATCACAAAAATACTGTGTGGGCAAGTAAAGGACCAAGCCCATCCCATCCTAGAACCGTATTTCTATTTACTCATTTACCAAATTGTTGTTGAATGTTTACTGCGGCAGGTACATAATCTCCTGTGAACTTGCAAAGAGGTGGAGTCTAGTCTGTCAATCAGGCCATAGGCAATGAGACCTCTGTGTGGGCATGGCCTTCCCCTGAGGTTTCTGGGAACTCCTGTCTTCTTCCCTGAAGACAAGAGACATGCTCTGCTTTGCCTTCCTGCTGACAAACCAGATGGAGCTACACAGATGCTGCCCGAGCCCTGGAACTAGAGGAACCATGTGGAGACCCATACCAGAGCTGAGATGCTTCCACCACCACTGGATCCACAAGACTTTCCACCCAGTAGCCTGCAATCTTCCTGCATTCAGCATCATTGCATGTTCTGTGTGAGTCTAAAGAGGATTTTATGGACTAGTATTGAATATATGGCTAATATTAGACTTATAGGCTTGATCTGGACTGGGCTGGGATGCTTCTCAATATACAATTGCTCTTTTATATAAAGCGTTTTCTTCCATACAAAAAAAAAATCAGACCTTGATCTATTTACAGGTATTTCTTTCTTTTCAATTTTTTTTTCTTTTTCTTTTAATTAATTTATTCTTTTATGGGTCATTGATTTTCTTTTTTGTTTTCATCATTCTGTTCTCATTCGTCACCTGTCTTGCTATGTCTTGATTTTACGTGCATATTATTGTCTCTGCAGATCTATCTAGATAAGATAGGCTGGATGAATAGTCTGGAGGAGAAAACAACGGGGCCAATGGCTCTGGGGGGACATGGGAGAGGGGGCGGCGGGGGTAAGGAGGTGTGCTGACCAACCCAGGGACAGGGAGCAACAAGTGATCCAAAATTAGCGGCAAGGAGGCAGTGAGAGGCCTGGTAGGGATTCAGCAAAGGCAATGTAACCAAGAGAAATTAGTGAAACCAAATGAAGGTTAAGCATGATAGTGAGACAAGAGAAAAGTAAAAGAAAATAGAGGAAAGAATTAAGTGACAAAGGGTATTTATAGAGGTCTAAATACAGGCATGCACATATGTAAATATATTTATATAGGATGATGGGGAAATAGATCTATGTGTATATATTTATAGGTTTAGTATTAAGGCAGCAGATGGACATTGGACCTCCACTCAAGTACTTATTCAATGCAAGAACACGTTGTTCTATTAAATTCACATTCCATGATACATACCTTCCCCACACGATTGCTGAAGACAAATGTGTGCATAAGCAAATGTGGTGAGGAGAGCTGATGGTGCTCGGCTATCAGAAGATATATCGTCTGGGGTCTTCAGGGCTTGCAGATAAACAAGCGGCCATCTGGCTGAAAGCATCAAAGCCCACCTGGAAGAAGCACACCAGCCTGTCTGACCACCAGGTGTAGAAGGGACCAGTTATCAGACATCAAAGAACAAAAAATCATGTCAGTGGGGGCCCACCTTCCCGAAATGATCACTGAAGACAAATGTGTGCATAAGCAAATGTGGTGAAGAAAGCTGATGGTGCCCGGCTATCAAAAGATATAGCATCTGGGGTCTTAAAGGCTTGAAGATAAACAAGCAGCCATCTAGCTCAGAATCAACAAAATCCACATGGAAGAAGCACACCAAGCTGTGTGACCATGAGCTGTTGAAGGGATCAGGTATCAAGCATCAAAGAACAAAAAATCATATCATTGTAAATGAGAGAGAGTGCAAAGTGGAGATCAAAGCCTATTGGTAGGCAACTGGACACCCCCTTACTGAGGGGTTGTGGGGAGGAGATGAGCCAGTCAGGGTACAGGGTAGCAAAGATGAAATATATAACTTTTCTCTAGTTCTTGGATGCTTCCTGGCCCCCACTATCATGATCCCAATTCTACCTTACAAATCTGGCTAGACCAGAGGATGCACATTGGTACAGATAGCAGGGAATCCAGGACCGATGACCCCTTCAGGACCAGTGGTGAGAGTGGCAATGCCTGGAGGGTGGAGGGAATGTGGGGTGGAAGGGGGGAACCAATTACAAGAATCTATGTATGCCCTCCTCCTTGGATTATGGACAGCAGGGAAATGGGTGGGGGGAAATGTTGGACAGTGTAACATATGACAAAATAATAATAATTTATGAATTGTGAAGAGTTCATGAAGGAGGGGGGAGGGAGTGGGAAAAATGAGGAGCCGATATTAAGGGCTCAAGTAGAAGGCAAATGTTTTGAGAATGATGAGGGCAACTAATGTACATATGTGCTTGACACAATGGAGGCAAGTATGGATTGTCATAAAATTGTATGAGCCCCCAATAAAATGATTTAAAATAGAATTGGTGGCTAAGCAATTTTAGAAATGTTATTTTGAATTCAAATAATACTTCAATTTGTCCATTTATTATTTTGTTCACCACCTGCACAATATATCAGTGTATTGTTCATTGTTGATCTGAATTCTTAACCTAATTGTTGGTAACGAATATCTAATTGTCTGAGTCATGCAATACATCATAGAAAAGGAAGAACTTGGGTTGGCATGAACTCTTCACACTCCAAGACTACTTTTCTACAGCATATAAGGTTTGGAAAGTTAAGTTTTACTTATCATTCAGATATGACCTTGAATTTTTAAAACTCAATGATAGTACACTAAAATCAATAAAATGTCAGTACTGTTAACCTCCTGAGATGTTGGACAAAATAAGGGAAGAATTAACCCCAATGGAGGACTCCATGCATTAATCTAAGATCTGCAAAAGTATCTAATCAACAGGTAACTCTTTAAACACATTATGACTATAGCGGACTATGGACCTTGGGGTGACAAAACTCCTTGGGAGATAGACCTGGTAATGGGCTATCATGAAGATGAAAGTCTAGAAAATCATATGAGGCAGTTCTTCTCTGTCGCATTGGTTGGAGAAGGAACCCACTGGACAACATCAAACAGCAACAGCACAGCAGGCAATACTATTTCTGTTGTTGCTATATGTCTGTCACTGAGTCAGCTCCTCAGAGTGACACTCTGCACGGCAGAAGACAATGACGGGTCCTGCACCACCTTCACAATCATTGTGCTGCTTGAGTTCACTGTTGCAGCTGCTTTTTCAATCCATCTCCTTGACAGTCTTCTTTTTCACTGACCTTCCACTTTACGAAACAGGATGTCCTTTGCCAGGGATTGGTCTCTCCTGAAAACAAGTCCAAAGTCTGCGAGACAGTCTCATCATCTGTGCTTCGAGAACCATTCTGGCTGGGCTTAGTCCAAGAACGATTTGTTCTGGCAGTCCTTGGTCTATTCAATAGTTTTACCCAACACCATAATTCAAGTGTATCCCTTTTTCTGTGGCATTCTTTATTCATTATAATACAGGAGACTGCTATATTGTAGCAAATAGCAGCTAAGAAATATGTATTTCATGGGAAAAATCACTTTTTCAAGATAGTTTGATAACTTGGATACCTCCCCCTGCCCCGCCGGGCACTTACTGTTCATTAAGTTATTTAAGCCATGCACACAAATAATTAGGAGCATTAAAAGCAAAGTGTCAGAGACCAATTTATAACACAGCAATACGGCATTAGTAATTCATAGAAGGAAAAATGCTTGGAGGAGAGACGGGATGGTGGGGAGGGAGTCTACAGGGCACAGCACATATAACTGAACCAAGTGCTATTGCTACAAAAGCACTTCCTGAGAAGAAAGTTAGTGATTGAGTAATTAAATCCTTTGAAGGGTGTTTCCCTATTTCCAGAGAAGAGCTTTTGAATGAGATATGTCAGACAACATAACCAACTGAAGTGCAAAATTCTTTACAAAATTTTTTTTTCTTAATACCTTAGGATCAAATAATAAATAATAATAAACTTGAGAAGGAAAACTACCCTCCCATTTATTCTTTGTGTGGATGTGTTTTACCTTAAAAGAAGCTTTGATATTTTTACACATCAGTCAGCATCCTGCTCATTTCCGCACTGGTGTGTTAACCTCCCTCTGGACACTTGGGATATTAATATCATCCTCTGTAACAATTGGCAGCAGAAATAAAGCATTTACGCAAATACTGCAAATTAGATTAAACTGCCGTTCTGATGTAACCCGGTGACATACAGTTTCGTGCGAATTAAGTCAAATGTACAAGCATTTAATGGCTAATCCTTTTAGGTATTTTAATGCCCACATGAAGATTTATTGAGGAGAAAGGGAAAGCATATGTGGTTTTCCTTTAGAGCCTGCCTGCGGGCGGAGGATTGAGCAGATTGGCTTTTTTTTAATTAATATTTCAGTTCTTTGTGTTTTAGCGGGCAGGTTGCACGTGGCCGTGGTACTGAACGGACAGCTCCTTTCTCTTAAGGGCGTGCTGGCGGCTACCAGTCCAAGAGAGCAATGGCAGACCCTGGAGAGAGGGGAAAAAAGAAGAAAGGGACGGGAGAGTGAGATCAAGTGCTTACTCCCCGTCTTCATTCTAGCCCACACAGCCATAGGATTGCCTGCTCCAGAAATTAACCTACTGATCTATATTGGTAGAATTAGTCATACAAGAAGCCTTTTCAGTTCAGCCACAAAAGGGGAGGAGAAAGCTTGTCAGACCCTCCTCTCTCCCCTGAGCTTACTACAAACAACTTTTTTGATGCTAGGAGGAGACCTTTGAAGATAAAGATAGGCAAGTTTGCCTGCATTTTAGGAATCCCTCTGCAGATGAGAGGGTTCTAAACTAATCAAATCTCCAGGATCATACCTTGTTGTTAATGAAATGAAATCTTGTTGAATAAAGTAATACATTGTGTATGTATATATGTGTGTGCTCACATATACAATTATATCTATATGAGGGGGTATGTGCATAGATATATGTAAAGAAAAAATAGAGATAGAAAGGTGAATATTGACATATCATTTGATCAGCCAATATCAAGTTTCTGAGCTATATTTTAAAGTTAATCTCAGCATGAGAAAAAATGTAAGTAATTGCAAGCTATTTTTACCTACGCATTATATATAGATCTAGGAGCCCTGGTAGTATCGTGGTTACACATCTGGCTGCTATCCTCAAGGTCAGCAGTTCAAAACCACCAGCTGCTCCGCAGGGAAAGATGGGACTTTTTGCTTCCATAAACCGTTATTGCCTCGTAGAGTCGCACGGGACAGTGCTACTCTGTTCTCTAGGGTTGCTATGAGTTGCATTGACTCGATGGCAGTGAATTTGCTTTTTGTTGTTGTTATTTATTACATATGCATATCTGGAAACACTAAAATATTATATATATGAGCTATGACATTTAATGGTCTTTTGTATTAAAGCTTCAGCGTCAGTGGCAATGTCCTCTGAGTTGAGATTTCCTAACTAAAACAACCTTAGTAGATGTAAAATATGTATTCCAATTGTATTCAGTTGGAAGCCTTCTATTTACATCTCTCCTCTTATAAGATATATTACTACTTTCCTCATTTGAAATACTCCCTTTCTTCTAGGCATATGGAGAGGTGACATTCTTTACCACCTATTCCTGGTGATAGAGGTCAGGGCCACATGACTGGGATCTGGCCAAAGTATTTCTGACACAAAGGACTAATTTTTTCTGTAGTATCCCCATTACCCCCATCACCCCAAGGCACCAAATGGATTATGACTTCCCTAAAGAGTTGTCCAACTCACAGTATTTCAGGGAAATACATGTTTACTGTTTTAAATTACAGAGGATGGGAAGTTGTTTGTTATCCCAGTGTGCTATTGTGGTTGTTAGTTTTGACTCCGACCCACGACAACTTCATGCAGAATCTAATGCAACGTTACCCAGTCTTGCACTACCCCCATGATCATTGCTATGTTTGAGTCCACTGTTGTGGGGATTGTAAAAATTCATCTCATTCAGGATTCTCTTCACCTTCTGTGACTTTTCCAGGGATTGTTCCTTCCTGATTATGTGCTCAAAATAAGCAAGTCAAATGACTGGACAATTTTAAGTCATTGATAGGATTTTTATTGACCAATTTTCAGAAATAGATCACCAGGCCCTTCCTAGTCTGCCTTAATCCAGAAGTCTTTAGGAAACCTATCTGCAATGGGTGGCCCTGCTGGTATTTGAAATGATGATGGCATAGTTACCAGCGTCAGAGCAACATGCAACTTGGCACTAAATGGCAAATTTACAGATTGGTAGTAGTATCACTATATAGCCTACCCTAACTTGACTAATACATACCTTTAAAAGAAAAGAAAAAAACATATTCAAATGCCCGTGTTGAGAATTCCCAATGGCTGAACTTTTGAGGGGAAATACAAACCAATGAAAGTCAACAGAAAGAAAATGCAGCCACATATGTAAATTTTCTAGTAGCCATATGTATGTTAATAAGAAAAAAAGGTGCATTTAGTTTTTGATAATATACTTCATTCAACCTAATAGATCCAAAATATTATCATCATATTTAGGATAAAAATTATAACATCTTATATCCTTTTTTCATATTAAGTATTTAAAAATCAGGTATTCATTTTACATGTTCAATGCATCTTAATTTTAACTAGCATCATTTCAAGTTGTCAATATCTTTCAACCAAAGACCATCAAGAATACACCTTTAGTGGAACCAATTAAGTTGATAACTCATAGCAAAAGAAAACACCCATCATGGTGAACCATGGGACATCCCAGGAAAAGGGTGTTAGAAAGAACATATAATGGGATTTGTTATTGGTTGGATGATTTCAGGAATGGTCCAAAGAAGAAAAGTTTGTATTACATTGAATGCTGTAGAAAAAGGTTGAGAATTCTATAATTAGTTGTCTCAATATTTTTTCTATAGGAAAGGAAAGGAGCAATGAGTGATAACTCAAAGATTTGAACCTATCTAGCAGTTCATCAGGAAGAAAGAAAAAATCCTGGAAACCAGATCCCAGATAGTTTTCTGATATTGTTGTTGGAGCCTGACCTCATAAAGATTGCTGTTGCTGCTCTGTTGCTGCAGGGTGCCATCACATCAATCCTAACTCCGAGCAGTGGTATGTAAGACAGAACAAAGCACTGTCCAGTCCTAAGTCAGCTTCGTAATTGTTGCTATGGCTATGTGTGAGGTCGCTGTTGCCTGCACTGTGTCATTTCCTCTTCCAGAAGGCCTGCCCATTTTTGTTGACCCTCTACATTTACAAGACATGATATTGTCCAGGAACTGGTCTCATGATAAAATGCTCAAAATAAGCAAGGAAAATCTTGCTATCCTTATTTTTAAGGAGCATTCCAACTGTACTTATTCCAGGATAGATTTGTTCATTTTTCTGCCAGTTCGTGGTGTATTCAATATTCTTCACCAACATCATAATTTGAAGGCATTGATTCCTCTTCACATGCACATAGGGTCATTGAAAATACCCATGGTTTTAGTCAATTGTACCTTCGTCCTTCCTTAAAGTGGCACCTTTGCTTTTTAACACTTTAAAGACATCACTTGTAGTGGATTTGCCCAATGCAGTACCTTGTTGTATTTCCAAATGGCTGTTTCCATAGACCTTGATTGTGGATCCATACAAAATAAAATCCTTGATAAATTCAACCTTTTCTCGAACACACTGTTATCTATTGGTCTAGTTATGAGGATTTTTGTTTGCTTTATGTTAAGGCATAATCCACACTGAAGGCTGTAGTCTTTGATCTTCATCAGTAAATACTTCAAGTCCTCTTTGCTTTCAGCAAGCTACCTTGTGTTATGTTACAATTTATTAATGAGTCTTCCTCCAATTCTGAGACTGAGTTCTTCAGCTTATTTGATTATCTTCTCAACATACAGATTGAATGTAGGGTAAAAGGATGTACACCTTGTCTGGATTTGAACTATGCAGTCCCCCCTTGCTCTGTTTGAACAACTGCCTCTTGGACTATGTACATTTCACATGAGCATATTTAAATATCCTAGAATTTCTAATTTTTACAGTGTTATACATATTTTGTTATGATTTAATGACTTTGCATAGTCAGTAAAACTCATCAAAATCTTTATGTCATTCCCTGCTTTCAATCAAGATCCATCTAACACCAGCAATTACATCCCTCAATTCCTTTTTTTTTTTTTCATGAATAGGACTGGAATTTTTTACAGTTCCCTATCAATGTACTGCTACAGCCATCTTTAAATTATCTTCGAAAAATTTTACTTGTGTGTGATATTAATGATATTATTCAATAAATTCTGAACTCTTTGGGGTCATTTTTTTTTAAAAAACAAGAAGTTTATGTAAACAACAAGACAGTTGACTTGAAGGGAAAACTATCTAGATGTCATTTCTTTGAGCATAATTTACCCCAAATAAAGACAGATCGCTCTACATGTAACAGCTATGTACAGAAAGCTATAAAACTGTCCTTGGTTTTACAGTGATAAATGATAAACCTTAAAATCTTCCAATTGAACAAGGTGTGCAAGGATGTTTTATGTCTTTTTTGTTTTGTTTTTATTAAACAATGAGAGCAAAATAACTTTCTGGCATATAAAGAGAAGAGCTGAGCGAACATGTCACTAATGGAGAAGGGGGTGTTTTCAAAGAACCAATATTTTCCCCATCACATCTCTATTTAATGTTTTTTCAAAAAAATAAAAAACCCAGCCATTAGCCACTGAGTAATAAACAAAGAGGTAAAAGATGCAGCAGTGTGTGCACAGCACCAGCTAGTGGATGCACAATAAAGGAATGTGGAAGGGGAGTGAAAGAATAGAGAAAACGACATGGTAGTCATCAGGATGTGGTGGAACCAAATTGTGGTTTTCTAATTGGGAAGGGATTTTTCATCTGTAGAAACAGAGTTCTGGAGGAAAGGAGCGGGTTCCCTTGTAGAAGTCTGCTGCTGGAACACATCCATTGTATCTTCATCCTCCATTTCCAACTGTGCAGGTGAGTCTGTTTCATTGATTTCCTGCCCGTCAGATCAGCATCTGATCTGCCTCATTGACAATCCCTTGTCAAGCCATTGTCATTCACAATAGGCTTTCATTAGTTTACTAAATGCCGGAGGCCTCTAAATCTTAAACAGCCCCACAGAACCATACTGCCCAGCCACCTTCCAATTAACGTGATCATTATTCTCAATCTTGACTCCATCCTTGGGTTTCTGGTCCGCCATGGTGAGCGCTTGACAAAAGAGGTATCAGGTGGTGAACTGATGGAACCGGATCTTCTTCCTGTAGAACAGACACAAATATAGAGTTCTTCCAGGCAGTTGGCCAGGTAGCTATCAAAATTCATGACATAGATGAGTGCACACTTTTAGTGCTACATCAGCGTGTTGCAACATACAACCAAGAAACCCCTGTGCCCAGTTCTATTCTATCATGTGGGGTCATTGTGACCAGAAATGCTCTCAGTGGTACCCAACATCACTAAGAAGACTATATAGAGTCAAAAGCTACAATTGTCAGAGAAGAACCCATACTGAAATCAGTCAGGAGAATGTCATGGGTTGAATAAGTGTGTGTGTGTGTGTGTGTGTGTGTGTGTGTGTGTACACAGACATATCTATAGTAGTTCTTAACCTCTATGCCTGTGGTTAGGGACTTTGATAGTGCTATGTGATTATTTTTAGACTGATAACCACAAGATGAGTTGTCTGCTTCCCTAAAGATTTATAGTCTCAGAAACCCCAAGATGCCAGTCTACTATGTCCTGTAAGGTTGATATAAATTGGATGGACTTGATGGTTTTTTTGTTTTGTTTTGTTTTTTAATGCTGGAGCTTATAATCCCATTGGGAAAAAAATGTTGTTTTGTTATGTTAATGAAGTAGGATTAGTTAATCTCTTATGAGATATAAAAGAGATTAAGCAAGCAAGAGAAGCAGACACATGGAGATCGCCAAGGAATCAAGAAGCAGAAGTTCAAGAGGCAAAGACCTTCCTACATAGCCCAGCGAGAAAGCCTTCCCCTAGAGCCTGCCTTCAAACTTCCCCTGCCTTCAAATGGCTAGCCTTCTAAACTGTGAGAAAATGAATTTTTTTGCTAAAGCCATCCATTTGTAATATTTCTGCTGCAGCCACACTGGATAACTAGGATAAGGGAGGTGTTTGGTGTTTTGTGGCTTAGATAATGCTCATGTTTTGTCTCTGTCCAGACAAAATGGTATGATGACACAGTGACCTTGTTTTGGTCTTGATCCACCATGGTCATAGGGTGACCTTACTTGATATTGATGTTTCCTGTGATCGTTTGTGAGACCTAGGTGGGTGTGCCAGACGTTTTGTAGTAAAACCAAGGCCTGGCTGATAATATCAGGTAAGTTCCTGGGTGTCCAGGGCTCATTTAGTTTTTTGGTTGGGGGTTTGTTTGTTTTTGATTCTTTCCTCTCCAAGTGCTTACTAGCTAATGTGGCTAGTTATTACTATATACAACTGGTCAGTTACAAATAACCTGAATTGCTTGAACCTATAGATACACAAAGGTTGGAGAAATTCTTTGGTACAATCATTAAAAGCTGATGATGGAGCTCTGGTTTGTGTTTTGTCTCTCTTGTCATTATCTTCTGTCTTTATAACATAAAGTACTGACCTCATGATAAAAAGTATTGAGTTTGATTGTTAAGAATTATCTAATTTAATACATTGGAGTGGAGCTGCATGCATAAATGTGATAAAAATAGCTCCCTACCTGTTAGCATTTCAGTTAATGAATCCACTCTTGAGAGTAAGGTTTTGGGACCAATAAAAAACTTAAATCTGTTACTATAAGCCACCCAGCTGATGTTCTCCTCCACCTAGTAAGATACATAACATAGGCCCAGTCTTCAAATGAGATATGCCCTCTTATAAAATTTGAGAAGGGCAGGATACACTTTCTATATCTCTTCCCTAATAAGTCAATAAACCCCACCACTGTCATTAAGTTAATTCTGACTCATAAAGACCCTACAGAGTGTTTCTGAGGATGTAAGTCTTTACAGGAACAGATAGTCTCCTCTCTATTCTTCACAAGTTCTGGGTGGGTATGAACATCCCACTTTGTGGTTAGCAGTCTGTCTGGCCAACAGCAACACAGGACTCCTTAATAGGCCAGTATTATTTATTACTGGATATATGATATATGAATATATAGGCTCCAAGTTCCCTGAAAAAAAAATAACATAGAATTTGAAGTGACCTTTGACTTGCTGATTTTGAAAAGGAAGGGAGAAGGGGGAAATGTTAGTGTGAGCAATCTGAAATTTAGTCTTCCATGTAGTGTGGGCAATTTCAGCCACCTGAAATCTATATATTAATAGTAAACAAGCATATTGTCAAGATATGCAATTTCTACATTTCAACGATTTAGAATTTTGCTGTCAAATGTTATCTAAGACACATTTGACCTTGCCATTATTCGGTGCCTCTCCAACATTCTGCACTGACAGAGCCCAGATAATTAATGGAAGAGCTTCCTTCTCTAAGTTAAAATTGAATATCCCAGAGAAGAGCACCTACATATGTTAGTTTTGTCACCACCTAAATCGTAACATTCAGCTTGGAACACTCTCCTGAGAGACTAGTGCTGTTTCAATGTATTTAACTAGGGAAAGATCCCTATTCTTTTTAACTGTTAGCATATAAATATATGAGTAGTAGATAGTGTTCAATCACACAAAGAACCTTACACTGTATTATTTATTGGGATGTCTGCATTCATTATAGCTATTTCAATATATGGTACATATTTAATACATCACAGTCTATATACATTTCCAATGACATGTATTAAAGTCTCAATGCTAGATTTAGTCCCAGAGTTTTTCTAAAACAGGGAACTAGAGGGATATCATTTGTACATACATAGGGGCTTCAAAACGTTGATGGAAAATGGAATTAAAAGATAATGGAATTTTCCCACAACGTTTTTGAGGCCTCCTCATATTGAAGTAGGGAGGCACGCGCATGCATGCTCCACTGCTCAGACCTTTAAGCAAACTTTTCAGGACAAAAATTACCTCCAAAATATTTTGGAAATGTTTATGGTAACCTATGTACAAGTGTGCTTAATACAATTGAATGATGGATTGTTAGAAGATTTGTAAGAGCACCAATAAAATGATTAATGATTAATGAAAAATAAAGAATTGCCCCCAGGCAGATTGCCCCAGACAGTCTGCCCCTAAAATGGACAGTTAATAAAAATTCAAAAAATAAAGAATTGCCCCAAACAGTCTGCCCCAAAGTGGGGGAGACTCCAAATAACACTAGGGTGGGCGGTCATCACTAATGCAAAAATTTCCTTTCTTCAGCAAGGACTCTATATTTCATTAGAAAAAGGGCAGAGGAAGGGAGGAGGTATTTGAGTGGGAGAAGAAATTGATTAAGGAAAAATTATCAAAGGTCAGAAATGTCCATTGGTTTCTGCCAGGGAATTGCTGCCTCCTTTTTTTTTGCAAAGGGATTTAAAAAGGAAGTCTACGGTTCCACCACAGTTGCTCACAATACCAAAACAGAGATGGATCCAGCAACAAAAAGAATCTAGACATCTGGAACATAGACCTGTGAGACGAAAATTAGTAGAAATGTCCACGACGAAGAGATAGAGACCACAAAACAAGATTGTTGAAAAGCTCAGGTCATGGAAGAGAGAGCGTACTCTTCATTGTTTTAGGGAGTGATATTACTCTAATAAGGAGGCTGGAACCACCAGCAGAAAAGTTGGTTGCAGAAAGAAATAATACCTAATGGTTATGAAAGTGCATAAATTGCAAGGGTGCCCCCCCCCCCAATGTTTTGCTACGATTTAATACAATCAGAGAGACCACAATGGTCAGGCAACTTATTTAAAGTCACAGAGCAAATGCATCACTGCTGGTATATCTTCTTCACTGTTGTCCACTTGTCTAAAGGAAAATTTGAAGAGAAAATTCATTCTGACAAGCGTCTAAAGCCAATATTCTATGTCGAATTCCAAAGTTTAACACAGAGGTGACTTGAGTACACAGGGCATTATCACAGGCCACCAAACGTGTCAGAGACAAGATAGGAACTTTTTTTTTTTTTCATGGGTTATCCTGTTAAGTAAGATGTTAAAAAATAAAAACCCAGCAGAACTGATACAATTTTCATGGGCTTTCTGGGCAGCAGGCAGAGTAACAGAAGACAAAGGAATGAGGCAAATAGGGATGGGCCAGGAAGTTTCAAAACAGAACTATCCAAGGGTAAGTCAAAGACAGACAAGGGGTCTAAACAGCATGCACAGAGCGTGGAGATTCGGCAAGATTACATAATGAAGTCAAGAAAGTGTAAAGGCAAACACAAGCACAGCCAAGCTGAAGAATAAAAGGGTGATTGCACCAGAGATTAAGATAAATAAAATAATAAGGCATTGTTCCAGTACATAAGGAAGAAAAGGTCAATGGAAAAATAGACAGGGCTTCTGGGAGGCTGCTAGGGTAATTGACATAAGAAGTAGACAAAGTTCTTTTAGTGGGAAACTTAACTGGAGGCCTTGGTTGCCTCAAAACTCCCTAAGGCTACTACTGGGAGGGGGAGGGGGCAGGGGCTTGGGGTCAGCAACCGGAGAGATTCACCTGGTTGTTTAGAAGGTAGGAGATGTGATATGTAGGCAACCAGACTACAGACAGAGAAGTACCTTTCCCCTGTGTCGCCAAACAGACCCCCCAGAACATGAAGGCGGAAATACTTTAAAGAAGAGAAGGGAGATAGCAGAACCCTAGGAAGGCACAGGAATCAATTAACTGGGATTGGGAATGAAGGACAGATTGATGGCAAGAGTGGTGGGGGGTGGGGGGAAGAGAGAGAGAGAAAGACCTTTTTACTTTTCTTATATTTTTTTAACTTTAAACACCAGCATGTTAATTACACCAGTTGGAAATGTTAGTTTTCAAAGAAAAGGCATGGAGTGTGAGGGGAGACAGCACTAATCTTAGAGGCTTGGGGTCTAGTGAGCACCCTTCTCTGAATTCCAGTCCAAGCCTTGGCTTCTGCTTGACTGTGTGGCCTTTTCCCCTGGCTGCTCCTCTGATCCACAGAGAGTAGAATCTAACAGCCTGGAAGGCTTCTGCAGCCACATTTGGTGTTGTTGTTACTGTTGCCATCTATTCAAGAATGGCAAGACAAACCCTAAAGAACCATGGGTGCTAAAGTATTAATGTTTTCCTCCCAAATAAGAGAAGCCAACATTTAATCAGGTCTTTTTACAGTCAAAGCTAATCTTAGGGATATGGTGTGTATTCATTTAACCTTCTCAAGAGCTAATAGAGGTATTGGTATTATCCTCATTTTGCAGATGTGAAAACTGAGGTGAAGAGACCGTAACAACTTGCTCAAGGAGGAAACTCAAAAATAAAATCTAGGTTGATGCTCAGCCACAGTGGCTGCAGAGCCAGCGCTGTAGCTGCTACTCAGTTCTGACTCCTGGTGATGAGAAGAGCCAGGTGGCCAGAGCAGGACCCACAGGGCAGCAGGAGGTGGAGAAGGTCTGGAGGATACTGGTAGGTGTACCTTCCCCGCTCTCTGGCCTGGATACAGGTGCTCCCCATTGCCTCTGAGGATCCATGGGGGACCAGAACCACTGACTCCCAAGACCTGCGTTCTAGGCCGGTCCACCAGGGGAAGAAACACAGGAGCCCTGAGACCCAGGTTTGTGCCAGGGAAGAAGCCAGCAGGATCCAGGAATGCTACAGACTGTCTCCCCAAAGATCTTAAGATGGGGCAACCCTTTCTGTAAAAGGAAGCTGGCCCTGAGCTGTGTGTGGTTGCTGTTGGCTGGTTGGTTGGTTTAGGGTTGGGTGGGGGTGGGCAGGGGTTATTGGTTTTTGTCTTGTTTGCCTTTTAGGGGTCTGTCTGGAAAGGAATAGAAAAAAGGGATAAAAGCACTTGGAAGAGTTCAGGCGCAGCAGAGTCCAAGAGATGTAATAGGAACAAAAACTGTGGTTGGGATCAGAAACCAAGGCCTTCAAGCCCCATAGATCTTTAGGGACCCTTGCATTAGTTTGATCCTCACTCTCCTGGCTCCCCTAACTGCTGGGAGAGGGACTTGTCTTGAGCAAATTACTATGCTTCCCGCTCCCTCCTCTCTGCAAAGGAATTCACTCCACTCAGAGGAACGTGGTAACTATTCACTGGTTGTAGCCTTGCGATGGACTCCAAAGGTATAGTACATGCTCAGTAAATGTAAGCTTGACAGGTATTTTGTCGCTGTTGTTCGGTCCCTCCTTATATGTGCTGTGGGTGCAGGGGGTGATTTCTGATAATAAAATAAATCAATACTTGTGCAAGTGTTCCGTAGAACTAAGGCTTCAGGGAGCCTGAGGGACGCTCAAATCTCCTGATAATGCCCAGGAAGGCTGAACAAAGAGCCCAGAAAGCAAAGAGCACAGCTTCTTCCCGAACTCCAGCTGCATCTGTTCCCCAGGAATAGGCTTCGTCCTAGTGGCAGGAGCGCAGTAAGCCCAGACCCACCCACCCCCACTCACCCAGGCTCCACCCACCATCCTCCCCATTTCCAGAGTCTGGGGCCAGGATCCTGGGAAGTGAGCGCCCACCAACCAGGCAGAGCTGGAGAGACGGGCTTCCAGCGCCCAAGGAGGACCCACCTCGGGGTCCTGTTAAAGAGTCTAGTGTGCCTTCTTAGACGGAGGGAGACCTCGGTTTCACATTCCACTGTTATCAAAGAGAAGGTTTCAGACGAGAGTAGTTCTCCCATTTAATTTTCGGCTAATGTGCTGGCAAGGCTTAATTGCTTGCAAATTCATTTTCTCTGTACGATTATGGAATCCGTGTTGCCTGTCGGCTGTGAAGCTACAGCAGAATACAAATCCGCTTCAGGCTTTTGACAAACAGCCCAGAAGGCGGGGAAAGGTCGTACAAGAGGACGTTTTTAGGGAAAGAAAGAAAAGGAGTTTTGAAAATCAATGGCAACCCTTAAAATGGTATCACTGGATAGTCTCTCCACCATGTTAATAACCTCTAAATAGCGCAGAGTTCTTGGGGATGGGGAGGGGGAAGCTGGCTTTTGCCTTTTGCAGATCCTTACTATTTTTACGCAAAGTGGTCATTCTCTTGTAAGTGGGATGGGAGAACCGAATGCAGAGAGACGGTAAGCAGATGGCTTCATCTCGCTCCCTCAAAGCGGCAGGTGCCATAGAACTGCCGACCTTACTGCCTGCAGCCCAATACTTCCAGAGAGGAAGTGAAGAAGTTACCACATTGAAAGAGAGCCAGAGTCGGCGTCAGCCCCGGCCAATAAGAATCGCGAGCAACCACGTTTGCCCCGTCTAGCTCCCCGCGCCTGCGCATAAATACACAGGCTGCGGTGCCCTTATTCCCCAAATATCCCGGTCCACGTAAACGGGTCCGATTTTAGATCACTGACTCCTGCTCAGTTTCCCTAAAGCATGGCGCCCTCTTCTGTCTTCAACTTGTGGCCTGAAGAAAAATGAAGGAACAAGGGATATAAGGTGGCAGACCCAACGTGTTTGCCTTCCGATCACATAAAAGATTCCTTCCCTACCCCCACCCAATCGTGAGAAAGGTTAAGAAACCATGGTGGGGCCTTCGATCAGAAGACCTGTTTGAATCAGGAGAATTCTGAATGACTGAACTCATTCAGGGGCCGCCTGGAGATGGTCCTAAGAGCCCTCACAGGGTCTGGCTTTTGAAAACCCGGTTAGGTGCTGGGGGTGGGGGGTCTTTGGAAAGCCTAACCATGGTGGAGGCTCTCAGCAGGCAGAGGATTGGCAAAGGGGTGGAAGAGTGTTGGAAGGAATCAGGGGAGGGCACGTGGCAGAAGAACACCGCTGGGTAGAACACAGGAGAAGTCCTTGCCCTGCTTCCTCTGGATTCTCTAAAGGCACATCTGCTCTGTGTCCAAAATGGGAGAAAGGGTTGAAAGTAGTAAGCGGGGCTAGGGGTAGGAAACTGCCGCTTGATCCCTTTCGTTCTGC
>NW_022107432.1:15296557-15302339 GCF_000313985.2 Echinops telfairi | reverse complement strand
TGTGTGTGTCCATGGAAATTGTTTCCTAATATTCAAACTTATTCCTGAGCTATGGAGCTGCCAACCCCACTGGAGCAGAACACAGTCAATGTCACTCTCACACAAGACGCAGAGAGGACAGATGAAGGCTCGTGTTTATTGGATTCAATCCCATCTCTATCTGGAGGAAAGAGGGGTTAAAAAAAAAAAGCAAGAAAGGAAGGCTGCTTGGTGGATTCATGAGTAAGAATCTATGCAAGGGAATATTTTAACTAGGTTTTGCCAAATAATTGCCATCACTAGCGATCGCCCTTCACTTAGTATATATCATGGAAGATGATTGTTAAAATCACAAAACAAAACCAATTTGAAGGAGCAAGGGAGACCCCAAGTAGCTCAAAGAATAGAACGTATACATATTTAATAAAGCTCGGGGGAGGCATGCTTGACTGTTAATTGTCTACCAACCTCAGACACACTGAGGGGGGGAGGCCCTTTGAGTGAAAATGTTTGTGATTGGATGAACGCTGGGATCTTTTGGATGGGACCCACCTCTGGAAGGGGCCTGCAACCCTTAGAAACTCCCTTTCAGCACGGTCTCCAACAACAATGATGCCTTTAAGGATTTCCCTGCGGAAACCTAAAGTAATTGCGTCGGGACAATCTTCCTTGAGCCACGGGAAGCCTCAGATGAAAGAACGAAAGTGTTTGGCTCTAGAAGATTCCTTCTCCCAGATGCTCCATTGCTGGGCTTGGGGAGGGGCGGTTCTCCTGCGCACTTGCTCTCAATCTCTAGAGCGGGTTTAGGTAGGGCCTCGGGCTCAGAATGGGGCGTACCCCAGGGTCTCAGAGGGAGCCTTCTCCCACCCCACCCTCAGTCCCCTAGCAATTGTCACCAAGTCTTCTCTGTACCTAGGCCCATTAATTCCATCCCTATGCCCGCTGGAGAAGGTGTGGCCCATTGCTCTCCAGGAATGGGGGCAAACAGAAAGAGGAATTAACTTTGCTACAAAGTCCAGCCTTTGAGTCAAGTGGGATAGCAATTATTAAGTACTCAAAACTCTTAATTGGGTGGTGAAGAAAGGGGGACTCTCTGACGGAAATAAATCCCTCCCGCACAAACCCTGAGCGTGCGCGCGTAAACACTTCAAGTACAAAATGCACCCTACCACACCTGTCTCAACGCATTTCTTTAGAAAAGAGGCTCCCGCTGAGTAACCCCAGAGCAGATGGAAGGGAGCGCTGACCAGTGTGTGCATATGGCTTGGATGATTTCTCCAACTTTGCTTTCAGAGGGAAACAGCTTTTTCTTTTTTTCTTTTTTTTTTTAATTTAAGTAGAGAAGAGGCTGAAAGGAGCCATTGGACAAAGAGTCTCCCTGCTGCTCAGATGCTGGTGTGAGAAGCTGGGATATTGGGGTGAGAAAAGGGCTTTCCAAAGAAGTCCTGATGCCTTGACAAGGTAGCCCCTAAGCTACTTCATGGAGACGCGTGCTTACCCTTTGGCTTCATCTCTCTAAAAGTACAGATACAAGATTGCCTCATTCCCAGTCTCAGTAGCCAGAAGACACCTGGCAAAGTGGAGTTGGGAAGCGGGTACCATGGGAGTGTGCAGTTACCCATCTGGGGCGATTTCCCCATGCGTCCATACTGGTGAGGGTGAGAAAGCTGGAAGTCATTAGTTGGGAGGTGAGCATCATGAAGGCTACACCTTTAGCGGATGTACTGACTCTTCTCCTGGACCACACAGTCCAGCAGGGAGAGCAGGTGCCAGTTATCCCAAGCCTTGAGGTTTTTCAAAAAGAGGAGGTTTTGCCCTTGACTGCCTGGACCCCTGCTGGAGATTGAAGTTCTCTTTATCTTCAGAGATGTATCAGACACATAGGGGGGTGGGGATGTTGTCTCAGAAGGGGTCATCATTTCCAGATTGGGTACAGAATAACTGGGGAGCCATTGCCTACAAGGAAATGGATTTCAGGAAGTGCCCAAGTTAACATGTGGGTTCTTGTATATTTGGTTAGATTTCTTTTCTTGGAGGGTACCTATGGACTTAGGTGGGGCCTGGTGTTTCTGAGGGAAGGTCCAAGGGTAACTTCAGGCAATTATTTATTTCCTCTAACGGAAATTATGGAAATGCTGCCCACCCTTCCCCCACCCTCTGTCAAAGGAAGACTTCATTACAGGCATCGAGGATTCACCCTCAATGTCAACAGGACTCTTCTTACTCTGCTACTTAAAGATCAAGTTGGACATTCTTCCTTTTCATCTTCATTGACCTCTCAGTCTCCTGACTTCATTAGACCAAAATATGGAATGTCAAGAGGTAGGGGGAGGGGCGTCCTGGCACACCTTGAAAAGGGAAGCAAGTGTTGTCTGCTGACCCCTGATGAGGCTGGAGTATCAAGGATCTCCATTTTCAGACAATGCATTTCAATTCTTGGCGTGTGCCTTTGTCCATTTGTATAAAGCAAAGAAGGCCGAGGGACAGCCCCAGTTAGCCTGCATGAACAGATCCTAATAAACCCTCCCAAACCCTGACCTAATATATATATATATACACACATATATATATACCGCATGCCTGTATGCCTGCGGCTCATGATTAAGACACCTTCTCAACTTAAACACTTGAAAGCTAACCAAATGAAATGGCAATTAAGACTGAATTACCCTTCTATCTCTGAGATGAGTCTGTGAAGGCAGTCAGTTCTTAAGAGATGATCAGCTTGGGAGAGGGAACTCAGCAGAGCCCAGGTATTGCCTGCTTGGAAACACACACACACCTTCTCCAGGTGCTGGGTGCTTTGGGTGGGGGAAGTTGAATTTTGAAGACAGGAGCACTCAAAAGCTGTTTGAAAATCAAGCAACCCACAGAAGAGATTGGCTGGGTGGGGGCTGCCTGCTTCTTGCCCTGTCTTTATAAAGCATAAACTTCCAAGTATGGAAGGGTTATGTGGGGCCGGGGGAGGGGAAATGGTGTTCAGATACCTGGAGTCTCTGCTAAATGGTCTGCACACAAGTTCTCCACCTAGCTTTGTTTCCAAAAGAGAAGAAAAACACAAAAGAGGGGGGAAATGGCTTGAGTTGGATTGGGTTGGTTGGGTTGGGGAGTTGAGGATGTTTTACCTAAATGCAGAATCTTGTCACACTTCTTTATTCTCTAGTGTTTTTTAAAACTATATTACCAGTTACAGTAGTCCTTTATGATGAAAACCTGGGGCTGTCCATCACACTTATTTATTTCAAAAGTTGCTGAAAAGTGTAAGCCACCACCCGGTGTTGCCTTTCAAAAAGGGGGAATGCACCCAAATTCCAAATTCAATGTAAATATGGGAGCAGCAACATTCTTCCTACTTGGGGCAAAAGCAGACTCCCCAGTCTGGATGAAATTGGTTTAGGTGCTTGTTGGGGGGAGAAAAAAGCAGCATTGAGCATCCAGGGAGTGGAACCAATAGGAATGAACACTTATCCATGTAAAAAGAAGCTTTAATTAATATACATTTCTATCTTTAATATACACAGATCGGTGCTAGATCTCTATCTTCGCAATAAAATGTGTGCAAATGCTCTCTGCAGAGATGAGTCCCCACTTCAGTCGGTATAGAAAAGCATGATAAAGGTTGGGAAAAATGGATAAAAATGTTGAAAGAATCCCCAGTTCCTTATTAGGCGAAGATACAATATTTATTCCTTGTCTCCTGGGATAAATCTCTTCTGCCTATTGTCCTCCCAGTTCTCAGTGCTGATGCTTAATTTTCAAAACTTCTATATTACCAAGGGACCTACGACATCAGCCAAAGAAATACTCAGCAAGTACAAAATCGGTTCCAGGGAGCTGCTTTTGTGCAGAGGGAAAATTTTGTTCCTACAGGTTTTTAAGTGGGTACAAGGCAAGGAGCTATCTGATCCGGGCAAAGCCATTACAATTTAGATCTCTATCTATAGAACATTTTTTTCCTTAAAAAAATTGGAAAATACAAGAAGTTTGGATTTTTTTTCCCGATTCTTTTTTTGGAGGGGGAAATTGCATCGTAAGCTTTCGGAGAGACCCAACATGTCAACTGCTTTCCCGGGACTAGTCCACGATGCCGAGGTATTATTACTTTTTTTTTTGAGCGCGCGCGTGTGTGAGTGTGTGTGTGTGTGTGTGTATGTGGTGTGTGTGTGTGTGGCGGCAGCAGTGGCGGTGGCAGCTTCCCCTGTCTCTAATCTATATTGGACCGTTAAGTTGAATTATAATCTGGTTTTCCGGGGAAGTTAAGAAGTAAAGGGGAGAAAGTTCGTTATGACATCTGTCGCCAGGAAGGGTAGCTCTCTGCCACGTTAAGAAACATTTGCCGTAATGAGAGGGGGAAACATAATCCTAATAATAAAGAAAGAGGAGGGGGTGAAGAGAAAGAGATAGAGATGGGAAAAGATGCTCAGAAAGGCATAGGAAACGGACGGATTGGAGGGGAGCTGTAGGTGGACATAGGGGGTGGGGAACAGCGCACCCCTTGTAGAATGGGCTTATTCAAGAAAGGAGACGCATAAAAGGGGGTTTGCTTCCCTCCTTTAAGTGGCGAAGGAAATGAGCGAGTGGAGCGACTTGTACAGAGTAAAATTACAGATACACACACGTGTGTATGTGTGTACAGTGGTTTCGGAGTCTCCCCGGCCGAACTTCTTGGCACGCACAGTCTCGGGCGCTGAGTGTGGGGACCCGGTTGGGAGAAGTCAGGCGCCGGCGGGCTCCAGGTGCGTGCGGACGCGTTTGTTGGGTTCCCCGCTGCCCCCGAGTCAGTGGCAAACCTAGCAACCAACGCCCAGCTCCGTGCGCAAGTTGGGCAGGGGCTGTGTGTGTGTGTATATCTCTGTGTGTGTGTGTGTGTGTGTGTGTGTGTGTGTGTGTGTGTGTGGTGTCACCCGCACCTATATAGGGTGGGGAATTTTTTCCCCTCTCTCTCGACGGTGAGGACGCGGCCGCCCACCCCTAGTTGGTTCGCCTGCTGGGAAAGGCTCCCTGGCAAAGGCGCTGCGCCCAGGCTGCGGCTCCGCGCGACCCCAGCCGCCCGCTCTGGTTGAAGAGTCAGGGAAAGCGCCTGGCTCCCCAAGAGCGGAGCCTCGGTTGCAAAATGACAAACCTCAAGTTTTTCTGCTCTCCCTTTTCCCCCTCTTCCTTGCAGATACGTCACGACGGATCAAACAGCTACCGTTTGATGCAGCTTGGCTGTCTGGAGTCCGTAGCCAATTCCACTGTCGCCTATTCCTCCTCCTCTCCTTTAACTTACTCCACCACCGGCACCGAGTTTGCGTCCCCCTACTTCTCCACTAACCACCAGTACACCCCGCTCCACCACCAGTCCTTCCACTACGAGTTTCAGCACAGCCACCCGGCCGTCACCCCAGACGCCTACTCTCTGAACTCGCTCCACCACTCGCAGCAGTACTACCAGCAGATCCACCACGGGGAGCCCACCGACTTTATTAACCTGCACAATGCGCGGGCGCTCAAGTCGTCCTGCCTGGACGAGCAGCGGCGGGAGCTGGGCTGCCTCGATGCCTACCGCCGGCACGACCTGTCCCTTATGAGCCATGGTTCTCAGTATGGAATGCACCCAGATCAAAGACTCCTGCCAGGGCCCAGCCTGGGGCTGGCCGCCGCGGGAGCAGACGACTTGCAGGTAAATAAGCATGCAGTGAAATTTGTCTGCGCCCTCCCCTCTCTCGTCACCCTCCCCCTCCCTCTCCATTAAGGCTCTGACTGTATACAGCCTTCTTTCTCTCTGCCTCTCTCTCTCTCTCTCTCTCTCTCACACACACAC
>NW_022107432.1:15287874-15296457 GCF_000313985.2 Echinops telfairi | reverse complement strand
CACGCACACTCTTCACTTACGGAAAGCCATCAAAACAATTAGAGGAGGCGTGAGCCCATTCTGTCCCTCTCATTGGATCGAAGCATTTCACCCGAATGCGCGGGAGTCCAACGACTTGGGGCCCCCACCTTCCGTCTGTCTGCACAGAAGTCTTTTGTGAATCGCCTTTCTGTCCCTGAGGGAATGGGGTAGGGAGGTCAAGGAGCTGGGATTGAGCCAAATGGTCTTAGAATATCACCGAATGAATTAGTTGACAATCGATGGCGCCCTTAACCTGGGCGTTTTACTGAGTTGACTACTATGTTCCAGGCGTGGGCCCCAGACCCAGATCCGGTTTACAAGGATCTTAGTCTGAATTGGGGCTGGTTTGTTCCTGGGGAAGTGTGTGCCAGGAAATTGTAATAAACCGGAGCGCTAACAAAAGTTTCTCCGAGTGTACTCAATTGCGGTTGAAAGTAAAGGATCAGAAGAAAAGCCTGGAACGCGAACCACCCGCGGGGGAAAGAGTCTGGACCCTGCAGTTCCCAAAGGGTCTCTGCCCATCCTTCCCAGCTGGACTGTCCTCCAGTTAGACGCCCGGTTGGATAATTCGTCTCTTTAATTTGTCCTCTCCATAAGACGCAATTCGTGCAAAGGAGGGGAATGAGAAAGGAAATGCGAGGGGAGAAGAAAGGAGAAAAGGAAGGAGATAGATCAAGGGGAGAGGGGAAGCAGACAGAAAAGATAAGGAACCGCCTACTGTGAAGACCGTCACTCAATCAAATAATTCCTCCTACTTCCTTTCCTAACACATCTCCTTTTTTGCATATTACTTGCCAACAATAGAATCTAAAATCATGTAAACATATTGTCATAGCCCCGTTTCAAACAAATAATCTCCCAAATGTCCCGGAAAGAACCTAGAAGATAAAGGGTTCTAACTTATTTTGGGTGCATGTGCAGCTCTCTGAGCGAGTCTCCACTTGCTCTGTCCACACGAAGCTAGCTACCTTCTCCACACTTTTGAAGCGGAAAAGAGGGACGACGTTGAAAGGGCTAAGCTGGAGACGTCAGAGATCCCTTGTTGCGCACAAAAAATCTTTTCCCCTCTTCTGCCTTTGAGTAAGGTATTATTTTTAAATTAAAGTGAAAGCCTTTAGGATCCCAACAAAGAGGTAAAACTGAAAGACCAGCGCCGTAGAAAAAATATCTGGCTTCATAAACGTTGACTTTCTACGTTTATTCACAAAATAATGTTATACGCTCAAGGCACTTGTACGGTTTTCTCAAGGACCCCTTATGTCTCAAGGGGGACAAAAATCTGCCATTCCATGCTTGGTTCAACTAAAACCTATTTACTTCTTTTTATAGCCGCGTCTGCTGCTGATTTTTTTGTATCTGTACAAATGTTTTTTCTGTGCTAGGCACAAAGCGGGGCATTTTTCAAAAGAAGGGATTAGAACATTTGCAAGCACCAGACAAAGAGCGAATCCCATGCAAAAGGACACCATAGTTTATCCAATTTTCGACTTAGTGCCATTCAAGTGGTCATTTATGCAATGTCACCCAACCAAACAACATGTTTTACTTATGAGGAGAAAAAGTTTGTTAAGTGAAGAGAGCCAGATTCGCTTCTTCTAAGAAAATAAACATCTTAACGGTGCGCCCGGAGAGTGAGCAGGGCCACGCTTCGCCGCCTTGGCGAGCTCGGAGCCTCTTTCCCTCATACACTTCAGACATATTGAAACCCTTTCTTCCAACCTCTCTCCTTTTTATATTGCTAGCCTCTTTTTTTCCATTTACATTGATAGTGAGGGGTCTGCTTCAAGATAGTAGAAGGACTATAATGTGGTGAATATATGCATATATGTACACACACACTTGCATATGCATGTGTATATACAGGTACTACACACACATATAATCCACAAATGTATTTGTAAATCAGGCAAGTTATTTCTTCCACTCTTCCTGGACTTGGCTGGCAGAAGGAAAAGGAAAGAGAAAGAGTCATAGCTACTTTAAAAAAAGAAAAAACATGGGGAGGGGATGTGTGGGAGAAACCTGTCTCTCTCCTTTTATTTCTTGCTTTTTAAAACATTCATCAGCATATGCCTCATTTCAAATGCAACAAATGTAAATATACTTTTCCCTGCACAGAATTTTAAGTGAAAGTCCAATGGTTTGGAGGGCGGTCTAAGTCTGCCTAACAGATGCAAACAGTCTTGTGGCTTCAGTTCCATCTTTGAGTCCCCTAAAAAGATTTGCTATGGCCAACAAAGGAAACTGTCACACCTTTTCCCATCACCGCTTTAATTTATGCTCAGTCTCCAAGTTTTTTTTTTCATATTGATTTGATAATCACTTTAAGGCAGAACATTTAAAATAAGAAAGAGCTCGTGAGTAGGTTGAAAAGGGGGGTCTTACAGGCCTGCCTCAATATGGTGAAAATGGGGAGGCGAAAAGGGAGCCAGGGTTGTAAAGGTTGTTTTGTAAAGTGGGTTTTTATTATGCACCGACTCTCTCCGCATTTACTTAACTCTTCACGGGCTGTTGGGTAGGTTAACACCCTTCAAGGCCTCTTTCATGTCCAATACCTCGTTTGTTTGTAAAGGAAAATGAGCCTTTAACACATTTTCATTTGGCAAAAAGGAAAAAAAGACAGACTGAAAAAGACATTTTTATTTTTCTTAATAAAAAATATACAAACATTTCTCCTGCTGAAATGATTCCTCAGTCTTTTAGGAGTCTGAAGATCTGCAGGGAGTGAGGTGAGGGCCCATTTTGGGTAGCATTATAGGTGTTCCTACATCTGGGGTGGAACAGAAGGCCCGTAAGATATCTTCAATTCTGCATGTGAAATGGCCCATCTGAACCCCAAAGAAGCCCATATTCCCAGAATATGACACTGAAAGTGTAATTTGCTCCACACAGCAAGTGCTGAGTATATACTACCTGTATATATGTGATCTGCCTTTATAGGGACTCAACTACTGCTCTGTTCTCTATGCCAAGATGAAAGCACCCAGGTTCTTTGAAGTAATATTGCATGCTCCTGTAAAATGCATACTACAAGATTTATACAACTTTCAGGTGGAGTCTTTTCTTGTAGTATTTTTCTTAAAAGTAGATCTGATACCAAGCTTACCACTCTCTGCTCAATGATTGCTTAGTTGGGTTTCAAAATATGGGGCCAATTTGAAGACTTTATTCAAGAGGTCTTATCTGCTAATATTGACCGGAGTTATTTGACTTATTCTTTCTTTTATTTAGGGCTCTGTGGAAGCTCAGTGTGGGCTTGTCCTCAATGGCCAAGGTGGGGTGATAAGAAGAGGTAAGGAACAATGTATTACCCTAAATATCTTTCTGTTGCTTCATTTGGAGGATCTGGTTGATGCTTTTTAAACAACAGATACCATGTCTGAAGACTAAGCAACTAGTGACTCTTGGTCCATGATATTGTTGTCCTATAAGTGCTACCCACATTGCAAACAAAAACAAATAGCAACAAAACTCCATTACTCTTTTGAGTGCTGAAAGGTTTACTCTCCCTCAGAGCATTGTGACAGAATCAAAGTTAGAGGCAGAAGAAAAAGAGAAAAAGGAAAACTTCTCACACCCCCTTCCCCCAATACCACATCCTGGAGCAGAATTGCAGGTCTCATTGAGTCTTAAATGTGCCAGCCACAGCCTGGGTGTTTGAGGTGATGGCTTTAGCTTGAGGCTTAGAGAGATTCTGTGAAAGATTGGGTCCACGGAAGCTTCAGGGGAGGCTAATGAAATGCCAATATTGTAGCTACCCTCATTTTTCTAAATGTCCAGAACATTTCTTTCTTTAAGAGAGGGTGGGAGGAGGAGGTGGTGTTAACTGTACAGGATAAAGCTTTCTTTTTTCCCATCTGTTGAGGAAAACATCTGAATCCAGAGTTACCCATGGAATTGGAAGTGGGGGTGGGGTGGGGTGGGGGGAAGGTGGCAAGAGGAGAGGAGGGAGCTGTTGATTTTGGCTCATGCACTAAAGGGGGCTGCATCTCAGATGTTCCATTTTGACAAAGGGTTTTGAACTATGACATCCTCAGGGCCTCAAGGCAGAGCAGATTTCACTTACCACCCTACTTGACTGTATACAGAGCCTTTGAAACTTCTTTCCCTAGCAACCTGAGTAACCCAAGGAACACACAAGACTAGAGGGACCAGCTGTTATCACAACTTCATACGAATTAATAAGACATGGTCTATTCACCACGATTAATTCCCACTCTGAGGCTGCAGTCGCCTTTAGTAAGCAAGCCACTGAACACCGGGTCACTTCTAATGGCACCAAATAAATGTCCTTCCATTCCTCTCCAATCTTAACAATGCTTCTTGAAATATTCCAATGTTTTTTCACAGAGAGAAGTATATTGGTAGAAATTAGTGAAGTCTTTCTGTTAAAAGTGTAGATTTCATAACCTGAAGTCCAGTATTAAACTCCATTTGAACTTGTGGGGGTAGGGTTGGGAGAACGTAAAGAAAGAGCTGTTTTTGTTTTAAAATATGACTAGTGTCCAATGGGGAAAGGAGTTTTGGAATTGGGAAAGGGCTCCGTGGCTAAAGGAAAGGTCAACAGCCAAACCGAGCAGTAACCCCTCAAGAGGCAGATGTGACCCTCTGCTCCTGTAAAGATTTAGTCATGGAAACCTTATGAAGCAGTTCTTCTGAGGTCACCATGAGATGGAATCATTTAGACAACAATAAGTGGATCACAGTGGCTATTTGGGACTTCCTCAAAATTTCAAATAGCTCCTCAACTTTGATGGTGCTCCCCACAGGTATTAGGAATTATTAATAAGAAACAATTTTGATATTGCTCCCCACAGGTATTAAGAATTATTAATAATAAATAAACAGACTGGTGTTGCTTTTCAAAAATTAAAGGGAAGAAAGCAAAATGTTTTAACTTTTCTGCCAGGGCAAGATTCAACCATTTTGAAATGACATGAAATAAGTCCAAGCGTGGGGAACATGAAAATAAAACCAGTACACCGTTGGGGAGGGATAGAAAAATACACAGTGAACGAGGGGCAGGTGAAGCGCGCGAATGCAGCCCTGTGAGGGGGATGGCAGGAAAAGGTGACGCTGAGCACATCAGGGCGCACAAAGATGCTGGTGGTGCTGAAGGACAGCGCCATTAATTAGCGCCCTAAGCCTGCTCCTCCCACCGCTGGGCCCGCGCCACTGCGGCCTTTGATTCAGTTCTCTACTGACTACAAGACCACCACCTCAAATGCTTGCAAATGCGATCCAATCATACGATCCGACGGTGGAGGGTGGAAATTAGGCCAGGCCAAGGGCAGGAGCTGGATGGGAGGACACAGTAGAATCCGTTGAATTTACGAAGGGAGGTTCAGAGAATGCTCCTTCAACACTCTCCGGAGAAAGGCCAGAGCGCTTGCTTGTTAACTTCAAGTGGGCGCTCTTAGAGCCTCAGAAACGGTCCTCCTTGGATGAAGTCTTGCTGTTCTTGTATAATTCAAGGCCTATTTGTTTTGCCTAGAAAGCATCATCGGTCGAATCTGCTATATTGAATCAAATACTGATCTTTTAGGAAGACCGCATGGCTCTGAAGAGAAAGGAGATGTAACTTGAGGTTTAAGTCTGTATTTTTTGCCTAGACCTCAATCTACCCACGGAGAAGGAATGTGGACCTTAGTTGCTCAGAGCTTATTCCATTTTCACTTGCCATAGAGAAAGGCCAATATACCTGTTTGAGCCCTAGAGAGCTGGACTTTGTGTCTGCGTGTGTGTGAGCGCGCGCACGCGCGAGCGCGTGTACTCTGAAAAACGATCGATGTTTATGACAATTTACAAATGGGTAGTAAGGATTGTACGGAAATCTTGCATTAAAACGGGAGGGAGGAGTTACATCCTGTCTGTTTGTTCAGCCCTCATCTCCAGATCGTCCGTTTTTAGAAGCATCTTCTTTCTACAGGGAGGGTAGCTAGCGCCCAGGACCCAGTATCAGTAGCTCAGGTCACCTTGGTTCGTCAAAAACATAAAGGGGAGCATTTACTCCAGTGTTTTGCCGTCCTGCTACCCGTCCTGCAAACCCCACAAGGTATAATCGCTTAGACAGGAAAGTCTACTTTTAATCGAGCTTTACAGGTGACTGTCCACATGAAATGCCATTTCCTACAAAAAGCAATTTTCCATTATTTTCCCTATTGCCCTAAACTCCTGAATAAGCTTGCATAACTAATCGTATCCAGAATTTACTGTGGGTGGGGGTGGAGGGCATATTTCACTCCTGAAGACCCCTGAAAGTTCCTCTGGAAGAAAGCTCCCCAGAACGTCCTACCTGAGTTCCCTCGGGAGAGGTTGTGGCTGTCAGGGTAGGGAACAGGAGTCAGGGGGCGTTCTGTACATTTGGTCACTTGTATTTGCCAAAAGCAAAATGTCATCTCCTAGACGCACGTCGATAAGTGGTAATTAAGGTGATTTTGCCTTTCGTGGAGGCCGGAATAATCCGTCATCGTCGAATGCACAGAAGCCAGGGTAGTGGCGAGGTAATTACCACCTAGATAAAATGTTTGCCACCGCCTCGGAGGCTCAGCTCCCCGCGCGCTCCCGCTCGGCTAATGGTGTGCGCGATTTCGCCCGCAGCTCCGCCACTCCAACCATCAGAACCAATAATCTTTACTTTACCCAGTGCTGGAGTATCGATAGCTTCTCTCGCCTCGGGCGTCAGCTTTGATATGTTAATATCTCTGAGTAGCAAATTCTGCAGAGATCATATTAATGTTGTACGTACAGAGTGGAGCTTTGCCTTCGTTGAATATTCAGATACCCGGTTTCAAAAGGCATCTCTTGAAGAAATGAGGCTTCTATTTACAGGAGTCGTCTGTGTTTTTAATCAAAAAAAAGAAAGAAAGAAAGGAAAACCCACTCTCTCTCTTTTTTTCCCTAAGAATCTTCTGAGACTCCCCCAAGGCCCCTTCCCCTTTGTCAGGAGCCCGTCCCTTTTATCCCGCCGAGTTTGTAATAATAAGAAAACAATGTTGATGACGAAGATGATGGTGATAATGAAGCTCATAATACATGGATCTACATTCGCAGGGGTAGGGGTAGGGGCTTACTTGTGTCTGGGGTCCTGTGGCCCCCAGAAAAGAGTAGAGTTGAGATGAGAAGTTTCAGCCTTTTCATATTTGGGTGGGAAGTGACATTTTGGCCCTGGTGCTGTTTTTTGTGTGAGGTGTGTTTTGTCCGCCCCCCCCTTCCCCAATCGGGGTGGGGAACTAAAAAAAATAATAATAATAAAGGGGGATGGGGGGGATAAAGGAAAAACGTGCAGAGGAGAAGCGCTCTTGTTTCCGCTTTGTGATCACCCTCCCTTGCAGCCCCAGGCTAATTTCAGAAGCTTAAATACCGCCATAGCCTCTGGGCCACGCGGAGAGGGAGCAGACCGGGCCACCGGCAGGCGGGAGAGCTTCCCCATCGCCCGTGGCTACCCAAAATACAAACTACTTTGAATCAAAACATTTTTTGGAGAATTAATATGATCCGTACTCCACGTTTTAAGAGCCCTGGAGTTTGTCAGACCGCTCAGAGGTGACCGGCGGGGCGAGGTGGAGGCATTCACGCTGCAGAACAAACATTGTCAGATCTGCTTTAATTTTTTTTTAATGTTTCTACAAAGCCCGGTTTAGCACCAGTTGTCCGAATCTGCCAATAACAGGGTGGGTGAATCTGGCCGCTCTTTCTTTCTGCCACCCTTATGGTTGTGTGGGCCTCCCTTGGCTTCACGGAGTTTGCAGGGGCCCAGGGGACCTAGGAAGGGGGTTAAACAGGGCCTTTCCTCTTTCCGCCTCTCCCAGGAAGAGTTGTGGGGGGGCGGAGGGGGAGCCTGGATCCTTTTCCTCTGTCAGTGGCGAGGAATAGAGACCACCAGGAGCCTCTATTCGAACTCTATCTAACGCAGCGTGGCCGCCACGGTCAGCGAACAAGAGCCAGACAAATACCCGGAGGCTCATCTGCTTCATTCACTTGCAAGTGCAGACGCGATCGACGAGCAATTCCATTTCTTATTTTAAAATGCTAAAGCTTGAACGTACTTATCAAAGGATCTAAACTATGTGGTCAATCTGGTGGTGGGGATGGAGGTGGCGAATGGTTTGCCTCTTTTCCCAGCCGACTGCCCTCTCCCTAATTTCTTTATTGTTTTGAAAATGACCAAAGGCTACAGTCAGCACGGTGTTATGGAAAGTTGCTGAACCCCACGCTGCCATTGCACACCCACGGCCACGTTAACCCGGCCGCTCTCCGGGGTCCGCGGGCGGACATCTCTTTCTTTTGTTCTGTGTGGAATCTGCCCCTGGCGGGGCGCGTCCAGGCTCGCTAATCCAGTTATACCTGAAATGATCGATTCCCCATCAGATGGCACGGAAGCCCCCACCGCTTTCCCGGGTACCAGAGTTCTCTGCTGCCGCCGTCGAGGGAGGGAGGGTGGCGATGGGGGTGGTGTCAGGAGAGAGGGCGACCAGAGAGGAAGCAGCCCGCGGGGTGAGCCTACCCCACCATCTCACACACTCCCTTCTCTCCGCCCTGAAACTGCACCACCCACAGGCA
>NW_022107432.1:15274216-15287258 GCF_000313985.2 Echinops telfairi | reverse complement strand
AACCTGGTACCCATGCGTGTGTAACTTCCCGGTTACGCTGCCCCACAAGCTGGAGAACATCAGCAGAGCCAGGTCTGAAGATGCCCATAGTCCAGATGGACGGCTGAGGCTCAAAGGAGTGAGGTGATTTCCCCAAGAGAGAAAGGAGACTAAGAGCTACACTTTTTCCACTACCCCACCCCATGCGTGCAGCCCCTGAATGAGACTTCCTGGCGACCCCAGCAAGAGGGTACCTCGGCCTCATGCGGCTTCTACCTGCGAGGATCTAACCCGGTCTGGCAGCTGGCGGGACTGCACCTATGCGTTTGTGCCTAGATTTGTTACATCCACCCTAAATCTGGCAAATTTTTTGCCCCCTGCAGCTACGTCACGTGTATGTGTTCTATGATCGTTTTAGCTTCTAAGAGCGGGCTTTAAAAAGTTCACGAACATGGAATTGTAAACTCTTGGAATTCTGCGAATTCTCTGAAGCCCCGTGGTGCATGAGGAGCCCTGGTTGCATAGTGGTTAATTGCTCCACTGCTAAATTAAAACTACTAGCTTCTCTCAGAGAGAAAGATGTCGCATTCAGCTTCTGTAACTGTTACAGCCTTGGCACTATGATGGGAGCAGTTGTGCTCTGTCCTGTAGGGTGGCCATGAGTCCTAATCCACTCCATGGCCATGGGTTTGAGGGCTTTGTTTTTTCGGTTTTGTTTTGAGTATGCAAATGGCTTTGGGTAAAGAGTTCCTGAATTTTCACTGTTTCCATAGCTATTCACCTGGGTTTGCAGCGCCCGTTGGAATTATCTCCAAATTCCAGGTTTATTATAGTGACCTCCATGGAATGGGAAGCAGATACATGCTGGAGCCGTTTGGCATTAGGTCTAGGCTGTGCAACCAGAGACACGTTAAGCGGGAATGAATGTTGATCCTAGAATGACTATGAAAACTTCAACTGCTAACAGTGGTGGTGCATATTGTAAATGGCTTCGTGTGATTCGTTGACTGATTCATAACTTTCTCTGAAATACCATCATTTCTATCTCGTCTCACACACTCTCTCACTGTCATCCAGTCGATTCTGACTTTTTGGAGCCCTAGAGGATGAAGTGAACTGTCAGAATTTCAGAGGCTGTAAGGCTTTACAGGAGCAGAAAGCTTCCTCTTTCTTCCAAGGTGGGCTGGTGGGTTCAAATTGCTGACTTTAGGGCCAGCAAGTAACCCACTAAGCCACCAAGGTTCATATTTTGTAGTCTAGACGCCCTTAAAGAAGCCCTATTCTCTTCATTCCAAATATGAAACTCTGGCTATGTTCATCTACCACCAGGAAGAAAGATAGAAGGTCCCCCATGTTGCAGTATACTCTACAAGTTGCCAAATCTTTCGCCAAGATGAGAGAGTTCCCCAAGGCTGCAGCAATGCCAAGTATCAAAGCAACAGAAATTCCCTTTAAAGATGCTGTGACATAAAAAAGAAAAGACTCTAGAGTTGATGGCTAATCCTGAATACAAAATAAATCCTCCAGGCAATTTGTGTGTGCATAAAGCATACTTTTAATATGCAGCCTGTGTAACTTACCTAATAAATGCCCATTTGAGCATAAGACAGAAGCTCAACCTGGATGCAGGAGAGAAAGACCAAGGGCCCAAGGAGTTGCATGTGGTGGGGTAGCAGACTCAATGGTTTCCCTGGGAGCATAGATGGGATTCACTTTGCCAAAAAGGAGCAGTTTTCCAATGAAAAGGGATGAAACTTTTAACCCATTATTTTATGAAAATGATCATCTCCCACTCCTCTCTCAGTTAGGTTTAGAACCTATTGAAGATTCATAAATATAGGACATAAATTTGTGTCCTACCAAAAACCAAACCAGTTACCTATAAGTCAATTTTAACTAGTGAGTGTCTGAGTAAAATTGCACCATACGCTTCCAATGACTGATTTTTTTTTCCAGGACAGAGCAACAGGCTTTTCTTCTAGTGTCTTCACCTCCCATCTGCACTACCAACCTTACTGTGAACAGCTGAGTTCTTAACTGTTTGGACCACCCAGGGCCACTCTTCCTTCTGCAGCCAGAAAAAATAATTCACCTACACAAACAAACATTATCTTCTCTCACTCATAAAGGACCTTAGGTTGATTGGATAAGATTTGTAGTGGCCTCACTTCTGTGCTTGCTAGTAGTGTGCAAGGTGAGAGGGTCTATCTATATAAGAGTAGACATTTGCTTACATCTCATAGGACATGTATGCAGAGGCCCCCTTTCAGGAGAGGGCTGTGCTATTCAGTAATAGACATTATAATATTCTTATTTAATATTCTTCCTACAGCCTGACCTCCCGGTGACCTAAATTTTAAAATAAGCAGGGTCAAGATTCTATAGTATCCCTCTAAAACCCAGATTCATTGATATCTTCTTTGCTTTCCTGCTCATCTCAACTTGGAAGAGTTCATGTTTTACAAATGCACTTTGCATCTGTAGATATAAACTGAAAGCATCAACCACAGTGAAATGGTAGCCTCAGGCACAGGAATGTGGGAAGACAATGTCCTTCTTTTTGGTTTAAAATTCTCCCTGGGAATGCCTGGTGAGGACATACAGGTAACCAAGTTTCTAGCTCTCTAGGCATGCTTTGTCCAGGCACAATGACTTGGCTATAAATTTGATGCCAAGAAAAGGCTTTCTATCTGACAATTGAGAGGATGACCTCTCAGATTTCAGAGTCAAGAAACATGAATTTGGTGGGTGTACAGAACCCATCTTCCGGTCTGCAGAGAGCTGTCTGCTCTGATGGTCCTGCCCTTCTCTTGTCTAGTTTTCAGGCATTAGGGCAATCCTGGACCTCGGTGTGCTTTGAGAGCATGCCGGGTCCCCCAGCCCTTTAAACTCCCCAGGAGGAGTCCCAGATAATCCAATGCCAGAAAACAATGAAGAACGCGGGCTGGTTAACAATTCTTTGTGCTCAGGCAGGACTCCTTTGCCATTTTAAACATCTTCCCAGAGTTTTTCTGTGCCCAGAGACATGTTAAATGAGTGGCTGAGGTCCCACTGAGCTTCCACCTGAACCCTCTAGCAGGAGAAGAGTTCCCCAGGAGGCCAGCACTTCCCAAACTTGGTTTAAAACATAGATTCTGAATCTGAAGTTCTTATGAGATGCTGAGGCTGCTAGCTGAAGACTACCTCTTGAGGGGAAAGGTTAAGGGTCATATTCTCCAGCCCATCTGCCTTCCCCCTGCTGATTTTCCATTTTCCCTCATGGAACTTCATCCCTTTAGAGAGGCAGGTCGTCAGATCACCCTCAACTAAAGAAATGGAATGCATTATGGAATACAAGAGCATGCTTTGACTTGTCCACTGAACCCACAAAACCTCTGTCCTCAGAATTCTTGAGGACTGGGAAAGCAGACTTGGATCTCAGGGCTGGATGGCCACCTGTTAGGAACGCAGACAGGAGTTCAGGGAATTTGCAGTGAGGAAGGAACCGGGCAAGAGAAAGCACTCCCTCACAGTAATCACCCTTAGATTCCCAAGTTCACATCAGTCATCAATACCTGAGGCTAAAGGCTATACACCCATTGTTCTAGAACATTATAAAAAGCTCAAGGGCTTTTCTGGTTCTCAGAGCTAGGTGGCTTCCACTTGGAGTCCCAGCAAGAACTACTTGCCTGAACTTGAGATTTCTAGTGATGGGTAAATATTTTTTAGAAGTGTCTTGTCTGGGGATCACTGGGGCGACTGGGGTATCTTTAGCTGATAGATGATCGAGTGAAAGGAGATGGTATTGCCTAATCATATTTGTAATGTGTCCTCAAAACTTTGACCTAGATGGTAAATTCTGGATAAAAAATATCTGATTATTGGGTGTGTAAGGCATCTATCCATAATATTTACCCTTTAGAAGTTTAGCTGGGGACGGTTGGGTTTTTTAATTAATTAAAATACCTTTAGTGTGGAAGATGTGGAAATTAGCACTGGTAAGTTTGCTAAAAGAGCCCACATGGCACAGAAGTTCAACATTTGACTACTAATCAAAAGGAAAGCCATTCAAACCCACCAGCCACTCCAACGGAGAAAGATGTGACAGTGTGCTTATGTAAAAATTACAGCTTTGGAGACCCTGTGGGTTTCTTCTCCTCTGGCGTGTTATTTGAAAATATCCTTTTCAAAGCAGCTTTCTGCAGAACAGCAGTGATGCAGAAATACAATTGTCGCCAGGTGTTCCCAAATCCAGGTAGTACCTTCATATTAACAGTATCGCATGCAATTATCTTCTCTCATTGTCACTAATACATTTATGTGCTTTCCTTTCAAGGTGGCACCTGTGTGGTCAACCCCACAGACTTGTTTTGCTCTGTCCCTGGTCGTTTGTCCCTTCTCAGTTCTACTTCCAAATACAAAGTGACCATTGCTGAGGTCAAGAGACGTCTCTCGCCGCCGGAATGCCTCAATGCTTCGCTCTTGGGCGGCATTTTGAGGAGGTAAGACAAAGTTGTTTTCTGGCACTGGGAGTCTACTCGCCATACCGATTCACCGCGGCACCCTCAGCCTTCATGTCTTCCTTCCTGTGTGCAATTCCCCACATGGTCAAGTCCTCCTATGATTTTCTACAGCATGTGAACTTCCAAAGCTCAGTCTTTATTTGTTTTTGGCCAGAGCAAAATCCAAGAACGGAGGCCGCTGCCTGAGAGAGAAACTGGATAGGCTGGGCTTGAACTTGCCAGCAGGAAGGCGGAAAGCAGCCAATGTGACCCTCCTCACTTCCTTAGTCGAAGGTATGACTTTCAGCTCTGCAAGGTCACAGTGACAGGGTGGGAAATTCTTTGAAACTCAGATGTGTGAGATTGCACCATGTCATTTCATTTCTTTTTTTTTGCTTTTAAGCAGCTAACAGATACTGCTGAGTTTCCCAATTAATCTTGTCCATAATAATTGAACTGGAAAATGTGACTGAGGTAACTCGCAAAATAATCTCATAGTTTAAGAAGCTTGACAATAAGAGGGGAGAAGATGACAGTGGAAGATGGCACCCTCAATAAAGTAGTCTCTAAATAATGGGAACAAAAACTGACCATGCAACTCTCATTTTTCTTATTATTGTAAAGTTCATATAAATATGCTTTTGCTCATTATAATTCCATGCAACATAATCAGCAGGGTAATAAAAATATTTCTGGAGGAGTTTCTAAGAAACAATACCTGATGGGAAGCAGTGAAACTCATTGTGTTAACGCAGAATGAAATCCAGTGGTCTTGTGGGTTTGACAAGCCTAGTCACCACAGTTAAGTTTCACCAGTGACATAGAAATAGAGATGAAAACATATCCCAGAGGCAGTGCCCGCCCCGACCCAATGTGCCTTTCCTCCGAAAAGCCTAAACTTAATACATCATCATCCAACATTCTCTTTAGAAGTATTGTTGGTGCTTTATTCATTGATTTTTAATAACTGTCTATGGAAACTTTTGAATGCCAAAGAGAAGAAGATCGTCCATAATCCAGAATTATATTGGTTTCAACAGAAAAGACCGAGAAGCTCTTGCCAGGTCTTACCAGAAGATACCTGTGGCACTTTGTGTGCCTGGATTACTGGTCCATACTGCATGGTAGGAAGTAATAAAACAGTCACCTACTTCTTTTCTGGTTCTCAACACCTTGTGCTTATTGGGTAATTCCGACACAGTCTTGGTGAGGTTGCTTTGGTGATTTTACTGTTAACAATTATCTTTGTTTCTTTCCCAAGTAGTTTGACTGATAATGGCAACCACAACAGTGCCATTAGAATTTAGTAAGGATTACTATGTTATATGTCATGAGAAGTGTTGGCTTACGTGTGATGACCCTGACGGGGCAACATACGTGAGTGTAGTTTGGAAATATTCAGGGTAATGCAATGTAGGAAATGAAAAACAAACAAAACATCTAATCGGTTGCTTCTAAAGGGAACCAGGGTTTTGTTTAAGTTACCAAGTAAGAACATTGTTGAAATTATAGGTTTTAAAGATGAAACGGAGTCCCTAGATGGTGAGATTGATTAGTACCCTCAGCAGCTAACCTAAAGTTAGTTTGAAGGTTCAAATCCACCCAGAGGCATTTAAAAGAAAAGCCTGGAGTTCTATTTCCAAAGAATCAGAGCAGAGTTCTGCTCTGACACACAGGATCACCTTAGAGTTGACTCTGCAGCACCTAGTTACTGGCAAAAATGGAACAAAACACCTATTTAGTAGACAATGGAGGTGGAAAACCACTGTATTTGTAATAGTACTTGAGTTATTCTCAATCTCAGTTCCATAATAGAATCAACAAAGGAGGTTTGGGAGAAGGTGAGGGAGTAGACTGAATCCCAACTCCAAGCAAGTTAAAACTCCATTTCTAGAATAAAACAAGACATCTATAATTAAGTTTAAGGATCCTTTATCTAAATGTTCCCAGAGATCCTTTCTACTACCCAGGATTGAGTGACTACAAATTCCCCTGAAAGCTGTAATGTGCAAAAGTAAGGAGCGAAGGAATGACCTTTCTGTACCTTGTTGAGCTACTCAGTACAAAGTAAATACATAAAGTAATGTAGGAGGATGTTTGCAAATTTGGGGGTGAATACATATGTAACCAGGCTTTGGGCATTTCAACACTTTTTATATACATGATCCAGTGATATTAATTATGTTCATCCGGTTGTTCAACCATTACCGCTATCTGTTTTCCTTAAATAGAAGCAGAACCCTTAAACAACAAATCTCCCTTTCCCCCTCCATCCCTCTTGCCTGCTTCCGGTGGTAGCCACAGATAAACTTGTTATTGACTTAATGGTAGCTACAAGCAGTGGAATACCTGGGTGGAAATCATCAGTTCTTGAGATCTCGATGGTCTCGCCTTCTTTCAGCATACTCTCCTGTCACACAAGTGTCTATCATGTGTTGGACTCATTTGGCCTCGGCACCCAGAGACCTATTTGCCTTGGGAAATTGAATTTAAGATGCACCTTACTGTAACCTGCTGCTCCCCCAAGTCCCCAACTCTACATGATATCGAGATAGGAAATTTTTTTTCATTGAAATTAATATTAGTTTTGACAATATTTTTACATTGCAATGACAATATCTGAAAAAGTACTAATATTTAAAAGTACTAATTAGTACTTAAAAGTACTAATAGTCCTTTTAAGACTAGCCTTAATGCCACAGCATTATAGCAAACAATGTACTTTTTTACCTTTTTAAAAACAAACAGAAAAGAAGACCTTATAATGCCACCCTCCTTAATATACATCCAGGAATTTTTAAGCTCAATTTTAAATACTTATGATTTTGTTGAAGAAAGTGTAAAATATTGAATTCTACCTTTTTAAACATTAGAGAAATAAATCTTTATATACTGCTGAGTTTCAGGAATTTTGGTGGAACTGTAGAAAAATTAGGGGCAAAGTGACCTTTTGTAATTCCTCAATTTGCTGCATGTGTCATCGTTCCCATATTCTCACGTGCTCACACACATGTAATTCAAAATTAGTTCTTTGTCATGTACCACATATTCTGATATTCTTACATTTTTGTAGCATTTAAAATGCTGAAGAAACTCCACTAAGTTTTTGTCATGAGTCACTAATGAGTCATGACCCATAGTTGAAAAATTACTACAAGTTATCTTAGCCCTATAACGCTGAGCATGACATTTTTGTAATATTTAATTAAATGTATATATTAATATATATATTGATAACTATGAAAGTAAAGAATAAAAACAAAAAAAATTTTTCCTGAAATTATAAATTCAGGCATTATAGGGTTAGGACATAACACCACCTAATAGATAAAGAATGAGAACATTCCTTTTAAATTAAAATAGATTTCATTCTATCCCTTGGCTGACAACAAAAGCAATTTCATTGTTTTTGTAGAATCTATAGATATAGATTCTTTTTGAGTCCACATGCCAGTCGACTTAGTAACGACAGCTGTTGACTTCTTTGCATCCAGTGAGCGGCTATGCCCACGTTAAGTTCAGGGCTCATGGGAGTCAGCAGATGATGCTGAACTTATACACAACATAAGTGATCCCATTATGATTTTATCAGCTACCTGGGAAATTGAATTTATTGATGGTTCCCTGGAGCAATTTTGGGCCTGGAACCTTTTTGAGTTAGCATGTATCTAATTCAAGTGCTTCATATTTGTACTCTTTGCATGACTCTACATCTTCACCAATCTTTGCTCATAAGCCCTTTGTTGGACCATATCTTCAGGAGATAGCTTTCCTCATAAACATTCTTTAATGAGTTAGTAACATTCTAGCGCTATGTTTTTTTCTTTTCCTTACAAACTCTAACGCTAGGTTCCTAAAAGCCCCAAATGGCCCCCACCTTTCTCATAAACACATGATTTTGTGGGAAATAAAATTATTATTTTTTACCGCCATTTTAAAAATAATATCTTCCCTTTAAAGACTGGATTTTCAACATAAACTCATATGTACATCTTAAAAGTAACCAATTTAATTTCTCTTATGTAATTCTTAAAATTGCTACTAGAAACTTAGACATATATTTAGAGTGGGAATATTTTTAACCGCATAACAGCTTTATCTGATCAATAATGAGATAGAAATATTTGCATCCAGGGTTCTCTGAGCAAAATATCAGATCTTTTTCTCATTTCACTCATGGGTCTTCATCTGATCAGCCTTAAATCCAAAGGTAGTTCAAAAGTTCATGGGGAAAAAAATGAGAAGATAATGGAATTTTCCCATGAAAACCTTGATGCACACTTGCATGTAACTGAAGATTGAATAGCTAACAGCTCGATAGGCAGTTCAAACTCACCACCAGCAACTCTGAGGGAGAAAGATGAATCTAAATGCCTTGCAAAGATCTGTAGCTTCAGAAATCATATGTGGGGTTGCTGTGAGGAGGAAGCGACTTGGTGGCAGTGGGCTTGCTTTGGTTTCACATATAACTATAGGCATGCTTTTTATACCCCACTTGATCAAAACTCTGAAGTTTTCTTCATTGCCTTATTATGATCGTGTTCTTGTGATTTCTCCTTTATCCATTGTAGCTTTACTAAAATTAGAGAAATGTTATTGGCTTAGGCTTTTTTAACCCAAAGCCCTGGTCTTCCAAAGACGATCTTGGTTTAATCCCAGAATCTCCTAAAGCGGACATTCTTCTATATCTGGAAAAAAAAATTAAAGAATTTGACTAATACTATTGCTCTAGTTTAAATCCATCTGCTCTGGGAAAGTAAGTGAAGAAGCATTGTTACTTGGTTTCTAGTTCATCCATCCATGCATTTTATCCCAAACAAAATATGCTTAAACATATCTCTCTGTTCGGTGGATTGCAGCACATAAATTCTCTCAGTAGTACACTTGGTTTAGTCTCAATAGGATGCCTTAAAAAAAATGTCTAGCCACTCCTTTGGAGACAATCTATGGGGTCATTTAAATTCAAAGCAGAGAATCAAGCTCAGAGGTTAAAACCACTCTTTTTGGTTTTCCAAAAGGATACTCCTCATAGATTTTTCTCAGAGGACACAAAGATGCTCACAGAGGGATCTTTATGAAGAATTTTAAAGAAAATTATAAACTGCGTTGGTGAGAGAAAAGCCAGGAACTTTGCACAAAGGAATTTTTCCACCATAACAATGAATTTGTTCATTAGCAAGGGCTGTAGTATGAGAATTTTATGGAGAAATCTTACCCCATTTACCCTATCGTCAAAATGGAAGGACTATTTAAAGAAACAGTTTTGAGTCCCTTGAGGAAGACGAAATTGCAATTTTGAAGTCGTTTAAATCAAAGAGTGAAGATTTCGTCAGGGAAGAGTTAGAGAGATTGAAACACTGCCTTCAGAAGTATATTAGACCTAGATGGAGGATATATCAAAAAAACAATAGCTTCATAAATATTCAGTTTTAATAAAGGCTTCTATGATTTTGTAGCAATAGTTTTATTTATAACACCTGAAATATTCAAAAGACTTACTATTTGTGAATTGGAAAATTCTGTATCTGCTTCCCTTATGTTTTATTGTAAGCAATCTTTGCAGCATTGGGAGATTTTAGGAGAAACCATGAGGGGTCCATGACAGAGGAGTCCTGGTGGATCAGACATTGGGCTGCTAACTGCAAGGTCAGCCATTGGGACCTACCAGTGGGAGAAAGATGAGGTTTTCTGCTCTCCCTGAAGATTCACAGCCTCAGGAACCCCAGAGGGCAGTTCTTCTCTGCTCTCTGGGGTTGCTATGGGTCAGAGTTGACTTGATGACAATGAGTTTGCTTATTTTGATCAATAATTTTGTTCAAAAGTCATTCCTGCCCATCACTTCCTCTTCACCTTTCTCAAGATGACTGCTGTCTCAGAGAGACCTCTTGCTTCTCTGGTGGGGTGATTCCCTGCCAGAGTTCTGCTGTGTGTGAGAGCGCGCCTAGCATAGTCCTAGGCAATCCTGAGGAGCCCATCGCCACAGTTTACCATGAGTGATCAAGCCTAGTTTCTTTGGGTTGCAGTTTGCCATCATATGAGATTAAATGTGTCCATAGATTGAAAAACAAAAACGACGTGAGGGGCAGGGAATGGTCTAAATATAAAACTAGGGATATAAAGAGAACTATTTCCAAATAATATGTAAAGTCCCCATTCTGTTTCTGTTGCAACCCTTTGTCTCTGTTGCTTTCTTTAGCTTTAAAAGTTTAAACTCCCAGATTCTGCCCTTCATGGTTACTGCATGTGAGCTACTCGTGTCATTGAACATTCTTTGGCCTAATATGCCTTCCCTCATCCCCTCTTGAGATATCTCATTTCTGAAATCCTTTCTGACCTTGGCCTGCTGATTTAACTTGGCTACACTTCATTTTCTTAATTTGTAAAGAAGAACCATAATAACCCTAGTTGCAGGAGAGTTTTCCGTGGATTTACACAATAAAAGCTATCATATGCCCCACAGTGCAGTGTGAGTGTCCCCCTTCAGGTGCCTTCTCTCCTGCCTTATCTCAATGACCCCGACTCCTTTCATTTTTTCCCTGTCTTGCAAGTTCTGCCCTCCTGTGGGTCCTAATCTTCCAACTCACAGATAAGGAAGGTTGCTGTGGGGAAAGTATCCAGCTGTGTACCTTTTTTGGCCAGAAGGTGATCTACTACCTCACTGTTGTTTACATTCCATAGGAACTTGTCACAAGAGTGAGTCCACCTAAATACAGGGTGGAATGGGGTACTAAGCGGAATCTTCTCAGGGACAACTGCATTGCATAGAAGAAAAGAT
Organism: Echinops telfairi; assembly: GCF_000313985.2. Taxonomy (NCBI): domain Eukaryota; kingdom Metazoa; phylum Chordata; class Mammalia; order Afrosoricida; family Tenrecidae; genus Echinops; species Echinops telfairi. Next base: position 15,276,023 of record NW_022107432.1, on the reverse strand, counting down.
GGAATTTACTTTAATGTGCTAGGGGTCATATTTGCCACAGCACCTATTTTGTGTGTCTTTTGTAGAATTAAATACATTTGAATGGATTAAATACCTGCTACCATGCGGCTATGAAGCCCTCGATAAAAATTAGTGCCTGTCTTTATTTTTTTTGTTTAATCATTTTTTTGGGGTCTCTTACAGCTCTTATAACAATTTATACATCCTTGAGCCAATCACATTTGTCCATTTGTAAATATGGACATCATCATCCTTTTGAAAACATGTTCTCTCTACTTGAGCTACTCCCTTTATTGTTCCTGGGGAGTTTATCTGTCCTGGAGTCCGTGTATTGAGAGCGCTTATCTGTACCAGGGTACATGCTCTGGTCTAGCTGGATTTGTAAGGTAGAACTGGGTCATGATAGTCAGGGGAGGAAGCATTAAAGAACTAGAGAAATGTATGTTTTGTCAGTTCTACACTGCACCCTGGCTGGTTCGTCCCTTCCTTGTGACCCTTCTGTGAGAGGATGTCCAGTTGTCTACAGATGGGCTTTGGGTCTCTACTCTGATGCCCCTTGTTCTCATTTATATGATTGTTTGTTTTGGGTCTTCTGATGTCTGATACCTGTTCCTGGTGACAACTCATGATCACATAGACTGGTGTGCTTCTTCCATGTGGGCTTTGTTTCTTCTAAGCTAGATGGCTGCTTGTTTATCTTAAAGCCTTTAAGACCCAAGATGGAATATCTTTTGATAGCCAGGCACCATCAGCTTTCTTCATCACATTGGCTGATGCACCCATTTTGTCTTCAGTGTCCTGTTGGGAAGGCGAGCATCACAGAATACCAGATTATTAGAACAAAGTGTTCTTGCATTGAGGGAGGACTTGAGTAGAGGCCCAATGTCCTTCTGCTACCTTCATACTTAACATATACATATATGTACATAGATCTATGGCCTATCAATGCCTGTATTTAGACCTCTATAAATGCCCTTTGCCTCCTAGTTCTTTCTTCTATTTCCTTTGACTTTCCTCTTGTCCCACAATCATGTTTGACCTTCATTCGGCTTTCAGTAATTCCTCTTGGATACATTTCACTTCATCAAACCCCACCAGATATTCTAGGCCCTCCTCGCCATCAATTTTCGATCATCTGTTGTTCCCTTTTCTTGGGTTTGTTGGAGTGCCTGTCTTCTGACTCCCATTCTTGTAAACAGTAGTGTTACTTATCAAATAACAAGCATAAACTTTTAGGCCTGATGGAAAGTGGAAGATTGAATAAGGAACTGGAGCATGGCTTAAATAAATCAGGTCTGAACTCACAACCAACCTCTTGCTAGCAGTGTACAATAGATGGAGATAAATGGCTTCTCTGAGTGTCAGTATCATTGGTTATAAGGCACCCTGGTAGACTGTCATCTCCACCGTTGCCAAACCATCCAAAGTAGGAGGAAAAAATCCTGCCACGTTCTCTAAAATGTTCCTGCTCTAGATAAGGGTATGGGAGAAAATTTCTCTCCCACAAACAGTTACCATGTCAAAAACCCATGAGCAGATCTACCCTTTCCTAGGGGGTCATTATGAGTTGGCATCAATGTGATGGCAGTGAGTTTGTTTGTTTGTTTGTTTGAGACTGGGAAGAGTTTTCTCTGGGACAATGTGCTTAAGTAAGCTAGTTGTGATTAAATACCTGAGAGCTAGTGTTTATGTAACTGTTTTCAATAAACATGAGAGAGTAACCTCACAGTATCTCAGACAAACAGATAAAATTTTAGAGACTATCTCCATTTAAAAAAAAATCATTTTATTGGGGGCTCGTACAATC